>NC_134357.1:292542277-292874777 GCF_048569485.1 Anomaloglossus baeobatrachus | reverse complement strand
AATTAAATAATTAAAAAAAGTATAGGGTCCCCCCATTTTTTATAACCAGCCAAGGTAAAGTAGACCTGTTTGCTTTACTTTCACTGGTTATCAAAAATAAAGGGGACCTCATACCTTTATTTTTAAATTATTTATTTATACTAACTCATTACTAACCCAATAAGTGTAAAGTTAAATTGGTGAACAATGGAAAGTGTGGGAGAGTCTTTGGTCAAATAAACTATTTTAACCCCGTGTATGTTTTTAACTTTACATTTACTGGGTTAATAATGGGGTGTCTGATAGACATCTATACATTACTAAACCCTGAGTTTGATGCCAGCCGACACTACACAACTGACATCAATCCCAAAAAATATTACCCCGTTTTCCAATGCACCAGGGTAATCGAGAAGAGCTAAGGTGAAGCGCCAGCACTGACTCAACTGTTGGATGCGCCAATTCTGGGTCTGCTTCGGGCTGCTATTTTAAGGCTGTAAAGAACCAAATAACCACGGGCCTTCCCAGGCTGGTTATGAAAAATAGGGGAGACCCGATGCTGTTTTTTCCTTTAATTATTTTTTTAATTAAATTAAACCAGATTAAAAACACCCTTTAATGCCACTTGAAAGGCACTATAGGGTGCAAGTGTAAAACCCTCCCTATATCCCTGCTCTAATCTAAGGTGTCCCTCCTACATCAACTTTCCCTGAACTACAGTGTGCCAAACATTGCAGTCACTGGTCTCATATAAGACCCAATGAAGCAGTGTGGCTGGCCAATCACAGTAATGTCAGTAACCAACATGGCTACAGCATTAGTGTGATTGGCAGGCAATCCCTACATGTCACGGGACATGCAGGTCAGGGACTTAAACATAGCGCTCGAGCACCCACAGTATTCGGTCGAGCGACTATCTTGCCCGGGCACCCCAAAGCTCAATCTAGTACCGAACCGTCACTCATCACTAGTCTTCTTTTTTCTTCTGGAGTCGGTATTTGGTCTTCTTCTGGAGTCAGTATTCGATATTCGGTCTTGTGGATCTTAAAGGCCCCGTCACACTAAGCAACATCGCTAGCAACATCGCTGCTAACGAACAACTTTTGTGACGTTGCTAGCGATGTTGCTGTGTGTGACATCCAGCAACAACCTGGCCCCTGCTGTGAGGTCGTTGGTTGTTGCTGAATGTCCTGGGCCATTTTTTAGTTGTTGCTGTCCTGCTGTGAAGCACAGATCGCTGTGTGTGACAGCGAGACAGCAACAACTGAATGTGCAGGCAGCAGGAGCCGGCTTCTGCGGAGGCTGGTAACCAATGTAAACATCGGGTAACCAAGAAGCCCTGTCCTTGGTTACCCGATATTTACCTTTGTTACCAGCCTCCGCCGCTCTCACTGTCAGTGCCGGCTCCTGCTCTGTGCACATGTAGCTGCAGGACACATCAGGTTAATTAACCCGATGTGTGCTGTAGCTAGGAGAGCAGGGAGCCAGCGCTAAGTAGTGTGCGCTGCTCCCTGCTCTGTGCACATTTAGCTGCAGTACACATCGGGTAATTAACCCGATGTGTGCTGTAAGTAGGAGAGCAAGGAGCCAGCGCTAAGCAGTGTGCGCTGCTCCCTGCTCTGTGCACATTTAGCTGCAGCACACATCGGGTAATTAACCCGATGTGTGCTGTAACTAGGAGAGCAGGGAGCCAGCGCTCAGTGTGCGCTGCTCCCTGTTCTCTGCACGTGTAGCTCCGTGCACTGGTAACCAAGGTAAATATCGGGTTGGTTACCCGATATTTACCTTAGTTACCAAGCGCAGCATCTTCCACGCGGCGCTGGGGGCTGGTCACTGGTTGCTGGTGAGCTCACCAGCAACTCGTGTAGCGACGCTCCAGCGATCCCTGCCAGGTCAGGTTGCTGGTGGGATCGCTGGAGTGTCGCAGTGTGACATCTCACCAGCAACCTCCTAGCAACTTACCAGCGATCCCTATCGTTGTTGGGATCACTGGTAAGTTGCTTAGTGTGACTGGACCTTAACGCTCTCGGACTGTTCTATAGAAATGGTGGCTGTAAGACTCCTGCTCACATGACTGCTCTCTTAGAACTCTTGGTATCAGCTCCTCTCCTTCTTGTCCATTCTCAGCTTTCATAATTAACAACTGTGCCCCAACTACCAGCTGACCTAGCATCTCTTCTAAACTCTTCCATCGAAGAAACACACGCTACACTGTTTAGTTCCCACCTGACCTTTCAAACCAGCAGTTGGCGATGTTTACCTGAAGACGTATTTACCAGCCAAGACCATAGAAACAAATGCACAGACAGGATGCAGCAGTCCCCCTTAATAAAGAAGATAACACAGGTGCAAAATACACCAATACAATACAACCACTCTCAACCTACCAGTTCATGAAGGAGGTGAGTGCCAGTATTAATATTGCACATAGATGAAGCTTGCAATAGGGTGCAAGTCACACACATGTGAAGCACAGTGCCTAGCCAATAGCCTATTACATGCCTTACAATGATTACGTGGTTGGCCGGCATTCTCTGTGCGCTACAGAGGTACAGGCCCCTAATTGACAAGGTCAAAATTGATGGGCCTGGCTTTACCCTTTAAAAATATATTTAAAATGTGAAGAAAAATAAATACGAGGTATAGGTTTATATTTTAGACAAAATGCGCAAGGTCGCAACCCAATGTCAAGGGTCCCCATGTATTGCGAGTCCCTACACTACAGTAAGATAAAATATATAGCCAAAGAAATAAGAAAGTAAAAAAAAAATCCAAGATAACGCAATTATAAGCATAGCAAAAAGTCATTGGTATTTACCAGCCAAGGTGACTTACGAATTATTGCAAGCTTCATCTGTATGCAATTCTCAATGCAGGATTCACTAAACCATCTTAGACAGATGTCTGCTCATCCTCTGTTGGAAGACTTCTCTTGAAGGAGAACTCACCACCTCTCATGGCAGTTTGGTCCACTCATTGACGACTCTGACTGTCCAAAAGTGTTTTCTAATATGTAACTGTATCTTCTCACTTTCAGTTTCATTCCATTGCATCTCGTTTTTTCATGTGCAAATGAGAATATGGATGAGCCCTCTACACTATGACAAACCTTCACATATTTGTAGACAGTTAAGTCTCCTCTTAGCTTTATTTTTTGTAAGCTAAACATTCCCAGATCCTTTAACCGTTCCTTGAAGGACATAGTTTGCAGTCTGCTCACCATCCTGTTAGTTCTTCTGTAAACTTGCTCCAGTTTGTCAATGTCTTTTATAAGATGTGGGGCCGAGAACTGAACATAGTATTCCAGATGAGGTCTGATCAAAGGGGAGGGGTATAATTACTTCACATGATCTAGATTTTATGCTTCTCTTAATACATCCCAGAACTGTGTTTGCCTTTTTTGCTCCTGCATCACACTGTTGACTCATGTGCAGTCTGTGATCTATTAGTATAACAAAAGGCCCCATTACACACAACAACATGGTTAACGAGATATCGCTGGAGTCATGGAAATTGTGACGCACATCCGGCCTCGTTAGCGACGTCATTGCATGTGACACCTACGAGCGACCGCTAACGATCCAAAATACTTATAAAATCGTTGATTGTTGACACGTCGTTCATTTTCAAAATATCGTTGCACATTCTGGATGCAGGTTGTTCGTCATTCCTGAGGCAGCACACATCGCAACGTGTGACACCCCGGGAATGACGAACAACAGCGTTCCTGCGTCCTCCGGCAACGAGGTGGGAGTGACGATCACGCGGCTCTCCGCCCCTCCGCTTCTATTGGTGGCCCGCTGTGTGACGTCGCTGTGATGCCGCACGAACCGTCCCCTTAAAAAAGAGTTTGTTCGGCGGCCACAGCGACATCATTAGAAAGGTACGTTGGTGTGACGCGTACTTGCGATATTGTTCGCCACGGGCAGCGATTTGCCCACGACGCACGAACGACGGAGGTGGGTGCTATCGCTAGCGACATCGCTAGCGATGTCGCTGCGTGTAAAGTGGCCTTAAGTCTTTGAAACTCTAGGGGGTGGAAGGGCACAGGTATAATAATGATATAGTAAATAATGTAAGCTCCGTGCATGCACAAAAAGACATATGTAACAAAACAGGGATGAGTGCTAAACTGCATTGGAGCTATATATGTGGTGCCCCAGAGACTTCAGTCGCCACAGAGTATTTCATCTGTTTTAAGTTGTAATTCTCACCCGGGTCAGAAGAGGTTAATCACTGGTTTGTTTCACTTACACTAAATCCTGAGCTCATAACTTACATAAAACACCCAGATAGTGAGCCAATCACCACACACAGGAAACCAGGCTGTGGAAATTCCCCAGCCCTGCTGAGTCATTCCTGAGGTGGGGGCCGCTCTCAATGAGTAAAAAGACAAGCAGTTTCACTTTTAGTCAGAGAACAGCCCAGGATAGAGAACAGAGCAGACAGCCTTGAGGGAGCAGCGTTTAACAGGCTGGCCCTGGGACGGGAGACAGGTGGAGATAGTCCCAGGGCCAGGGGCCACAATACCACACTGAGTCTGCAGGAGTGAGACTGAAAGAGGGCGAGAGACAGAGGCAACCGGTGGAGATGTTGGGACAAGAGAAGATGGTAGCTGAGGTGGAGCCTAACCGTTCCCACAGTGCCAGCGCAAGTCGGGGCGCAAGACCCTCGGTTGGGGACACCTTCATGGACTCCAACAAATCTGCAGGAGATTTGGATTTCTTGTCTCATCGTGCACTACCCACTTTCCCGGAGCACAGTAACATAGGATCCGGGGTCAGGGCTATTGTCGGATCCCATGGCGACGACCCGCGATGCCTGCATACGGGACGGGACACTTAACACCGACAGCGGGATCCCTAAATTGCCTCAGGCTACGGAGAACCGTGTGTCAGCGCAAGGCGGAAGGTCTCACACATTTCCACAGGCACCAGTGATTGCCTCTGATTCACCTGGGACCGGCTGGAGTCCATCCATGGCAGCGGAGAGCGGCACCTCTGGGGCACCTTAAGAACTGTGAGTAAACGGAACTTTGAACTGCAGCCCCCTGTGTCATCTTTGTCATTGCCGGCGCCGCCGCCCCGCGCTTCGGCGCCATCAGTCATCCCCATCGTCCTCATCCTCTCTGGGGCTCGCTTCCCCTGTGGGGAGCTGAACTATCTGAGCTGCCTTAACATCAGCCCCAGAGGAGAGCAGCAGTGCGCAGCGGTGGCTAATCCCTGGCGGCACACCACGGGTGGAGTGCAAAGCATCCCCCATTGCCATCCAACACCTCCCCTGGAAGAGGAGAAGTCGCAGGAAGGGCCGGCGGCGGAGGAAGCCAAGACCCCAGTCACCACTACAACCGGTGACACGCTTTCCAGGGACCCTTTGCCCTCCTTCCATTCCCCCTTTACACCGAACACCTTGCACCTGTTTGTTTGTCATTTACATGTAGCTGACGGGGCCACGGAGCTGGATCAGGCCACTCACAGCAGAACCCCACGAAACCACTGGCCCTGTGATGAGTAACCCCTGAAGCCCCGTGGGGCGCTAAATATACATGTATGTGTAAAGATGACTCACAAACAAATGTAGTGCATGCAGAAAAGTGTACATAAATTTATTAAAGCGACTGCACTAAAAAAAATGTAAAAAAGCAAAGGACTCTTTAATTAGAGAAGTCCCTGTAAACATATACACCATGTATATATAAAGAACAATAATATGAATGGCAAAAATTTACCATACAATACGTAAGGCAAATATCAACCCCGCTGATTATACCTAAAGTCATATGCACAAAGATTAACCATGTAAAGGATGGATCAATAGTGACCAAACATAGGTAAATAATGGCATGAGATCATGAATGTATGGGAAATTAAAGCCTTCAAACATAAAGGTAAAAACTGTAATGTTATTTTGAAGAATCGACAACATGTGGGACACAATTGTGAAGTTGAATGAAGTTTATTGCTTATTTTAAACTTTTAAAAAAAATAACTGAAAATTGGGGCATGCAATATTATTCGGCCCCTTTACTTTCAGTGCAGCAAACTCACTCCAGACGTTCATTGAGGATCTCTGAATGATCCAACGTTGTCCTAAATGACTGATGATGATAAATATAAGACACCTGTGTATAATCAAGTCTCCGTATAAATGCACCTGCTCTGTAATAGTCTCAGTGTTCTGTTTAAAGCGCAGAGAGCATCATGAAAACCAAGGAACACAACAGGCAGGTCCGTGATACTGTTGTGGAGAAGTTTAAAGCCAGATTTGGTTACAAAAAGATTTCCACAACTTTAAACATCCCAAGAAGCACTGTGCAAGTGATCATATTCATCATTTGCAATCTACTAAAATGCTAGTGCATGCCCTCATAATCTCCCGCCTCGACTACTGTAACATCCTCCTCTGTGGCCTCCCTGCCAACACGCTCGCCCCTCTCCAGTCCATCCTTAACTCTGCTGCCCGACTTATCCACCTCTCTCCTCAATACCACCCCGCTTCTCCCCTCTGCATGTCCCTCCACTGGCTTCCAATCTTCCACCGTATCCAATTCAAACTTCTAACACTGACCTACAAAGCTGTGCATAATCTTTCCCCTCCGTACATCTCCGAACTACTCTCCCACTACACTCCAACACGTCACCTCCGGTCCTCCCAAGATCTCCTCCTCTCCTCCTCTCTCATTCGCTCCTCACGCAACCGACTCCAAGACTTCTCCCGAGCATCCCCAGTCTCCTGGAACTCGCTGCCTCAACACGTCAGACTATCCCCTACCCTTGCAAACTTCAAACGGAACCTGAAAACTCATCTGTTCAGAAATGCCTACAATCTACAATGAACTCGCTGCCGCCCGACCACCGTGCGGAGCTGCCGCCCGACCACCGTGCGGAGCTGCCGCCCGACCACTGTGCGGAGCTGCCGCCCGACCACCGTGCGGAGCCGCCGCCTGACCTACACCCCACCTATTGTCTCCTCCCCATAATCCTATAGAATGTAAGCCCGCAAGGGTAGGGCCCTCTTCCCTCTGTACTAGTCTGTCTACTGTAACTTGTATACGTATTTTGTATGTAACCCCCTTCTCATGTACAGCACCATGGAATTAATGGTGCTCTATAAATAAATAATAATAATAATAATAATAATATTGAAATGTAAGGAGTATCATACCACTGCAAATCTACCAAGATGCGGCCGTTCATCCAAACTTTCATCTCAAACAAGGAGAAGACTGATCAGAGATGCAGCCAAGAGGCCCATGATCACTCTGGATGAACTGCAGAGATCTACAGCTGAGGTGGGAGAGTCTGTCCATAGGACAATAATCAGTCGTACACTGCACAAATCTGGCCTTTATGGAAGAGTGGCAAGGAGAAAGCCATTTCTCAAAGATATCCATAAAAAGTGTTGTTTAAAGTTTGCCACAAGCCACCTGGGAGACACACCAAACATGCCGAAGAGGTAAAATAGGAAAAAGTCCAGCTCACCTCTCTTCACTCCTAGAAAAGCCGGTGGCACACGGAAAAACGCCCAGACCTGGGCAGGAATAAATGATACAGGAACAAAAGCAAATCGAGCACGAGCACCTTAGCAAAGAGACTCGAGTAATAAAACTCCAAATTTTATTGAATCCAGAATAAAAAACACAAAAATACAGATCACTTTGTGGGGGGACAGGAAAAGGTGTGTAATCCATGGACAGAGGAAAAAATTCCTACATGTTTTGACCAACAGAGGTCTTAGTCATGGAACACTTAAAAAGTGTTGTTTAAAGTTTGCCACAAGCCACCTGGGAGACACACCAAACATGTCGAAGAAGGTGCTCTGGACAGATGAAACCAAAATCGAACTATTTGGGCACAATGCCAAACGATATGTTTGGCGTAAAAGGAACAGAGTTGATCACCCTGAACACACCATCCCCACTGTCAAACATGGTGGTGGAGGTATCATGGTTTGGGCCTGCTTATCTTCAGCAGGGACAGGGAAGATGGTTAAAATTGATGAGAAGATGGATGGAGACAAATACAGGACCATTCTTGAAGAAAACCTGTTGGAGTTGCAAAAGACCTGAGACTGGGCTAGAGATTTGTCTGCCAGCAAGACAATGATCCCAAACATAAAGCAAAATCTACAATGGAATGGTTCACAAATAAACGTATCCAGGTGTTAGAATGGCCAAGTCAAAGTCCAGACCTGAATCCAATCAAGAATCTGTGGAAAGAGCTGAAAACTACTGTTGACAAATGCTCTCCATCCAACCTCACTCAGCTCCAGCTGTTTGCAAAGGAAGAATGGGCAAGAATTTCAGCCTCTCGATGTGCAAAACTGATAGACACATACCCCAAGTGACTTGCAGTTGCAATTGCAGCAAAAGGTGGCGCTAAAAAGTATTAACTTAAAGGGGACTAATAATATTGCAAGCCCAAATTTTCAGTTATTTATTTTTTAAAAAAGTTTAAAATAAGCAAAACATTTCGTTCAACTTCACAATTGTTTCCCACTTGTTGTTGATTCTTCACAATAACATTAAAATTTTTATCTTCATGTTTGAAGCCTGAAATGTGGGAAAAGGTTGAAAAATTCAAGGGAGCCAAATACTTTCGCAAGGCATTGTAGTATGGTGCAATTCCAGCACAGAAAACCACCCTTCCTATGATTTTTAATTTTAAAATGGGTACTTGGTTTACATGTATAGTGGCTAAACACCAAAAAGTCCTTCAAATTTTTACTTTCCTTGGAGTTATTTTAGGGACTTTTGGTAAATGAGCAGATACTCCATTATCGGTATGCAAAACTGACCAATGTTTAGTTAATATATTACGCGTCTCCCTCCAATGGCAATTTAATGATTTTCCCTCGTTTTACTCCTAGAATATGCAAGAAGCTCATCTTGAGATTTAGCTTTTGCTTATCTGTAGCCATTTTTTTTTATAGTTCTTTGACTATATTCCCTAGAAGTAAATATGTCCTTGGGGATGGATAATTGCAGCTGGAATCTTTGAAAAGTCAAACAAATACGTCTGGTTTTTAAAAATTGTCCAATTAGAATGACCATGATCACTGGAAATACATGTGCTGAGGAGGCATGTAGCAGTGAATTAACTGCCATTTCTTTACGATAAAGATCAGTTTGAATATAACTACCCTCCTCAACACTCAATATTACATCCAGAAAGTCAATGGTAGTTTTATGCCACTTGTATGTAAATCTGAGATTAAATTGATTTCAATTGAGAGCTTCCATGAATGTGGCTAGTTCAAATTCTGTGCCCTGCCAAAACATTAGGACATCATCAATATAGCTGTAGCAGCACTGTATCTGGTCAACAACCTGTGCCCTGTCCCCCTGGAAAATCTGAGAAACAGATTTGCATAGGCCAGGGGGGGCACAGGCCGCACCCATTGCTGTACCCTGCTTTTGAAGATAGAATCTGTCCTTAAAAACAAGATAATTCTGTCCCCAATACAAATTCAAGTAAATCTAAAATAAAATTACACTAATGGCTTTCCCGATTGGTCATCTCCAAAAAGAAACGAGTGACTCTGAAACCATCCTCATTACGAATAGAAGAGTATATTGATTCTATATCTATGGTTACACACAGCATATTGGATATTGGATTCAAGGAGGATCTTGTTAACTTTGGTAAGGACGTCAGTTGTGTTCCTGACATAGAAGGGGCAGTGTTTCTGTAATGCCCTGGCAAAACCAGGTAGTCACAGTTAGGCCCCGCACAACACCGTTCCCTCACTAGGAAAGATACATCCAACCAGAAAACCCTAGTCACCCCCCTTAGGGAACGATAGACACACCAGTGGGCGTGACCAGGTGGTTGGGACACGTCCACCCAGGGGTCTAGACAGCCTGGGGCGGGAAAGCAAGTAGTTGAGCTTTAAGTTCAGTTTGGAGAGGAGTGTGGGCTGGAGCTAAGTGTAGCTCCAGCGGGAGAGTTAAAGTTGAACGGTACCAGGGTAGCAGCCCTGGTGCCACTGGCTAGGAGGCAGACGGTGGTCTCCGTCAGCAGGAGACGGGAAGACGGCTCGGCAGAACCGAGGTAGACCGGGACAGGGTTGTAGCCTGTCGGTATCGACACGGGGAACCGACCCGGAAACCGAGCACAAAGGGGGGGTACTCGGACCCTGAAGCTAGGACCAGAACCAAAGTCCCTCATAGAAGACAACAGCCCACCGATTATGGATAAGAGGTCACCGCCAGGGCCCATAGATCCCACGGGCCAGCATCTACGGGCACGGCTCCTTAGGCCACATCCAGCCGGGAGCGGACTCCTAAGTTTCACACTAGGAAAGTCCACCTTACACAAAGCAGTGCAGGGAAAGGATAGAGACCACCAGCCGGGTGGGGGACCTGAACGCAACCGGCCGCGGCACCGGCCACCATCACATTGGCTTACCAGAGACTTGTGTGTTTTACTAACAGTGAGTACACCAGCACCCCCTGCAGTCGCCATCCCCTGCACCGAGCCATCGGGTCCTGGGGCCACCATCCCTACCCACGGAGGGGGTTAACAACTTACTGCTCAACATCTCCCCCGAGCGCCCCGTAACAGCAGCGGTGGTGTCCCACCTCACCACACACCGTGGGTGGCATCACGAACTTACTATGGTGTAGCCCGTACATTTACGTCCCCCCATTTTATTCGGCGTGTCCGCGAGACCCCCGGGTCCGGAGACCCTCAAGCCACCACCCCTGAAGGCCCGGACCTGAGTAGCGTTGGCTGCTGGCACGGGGGCGGAACATTTCCACAATGGGTTTAAGATGGTAATCAATAAATTTACAAACTGTGTAACGTAGCCCACCTATGCCAGAGACAATCGTACGTCCAGGTTGATTCATTATATTTTTGTGGATTTTTGGGAGTATGTAGAAAGTTGGAGTTTTGGGGGTTTTAATGAGCAAGCCATCCATAATCATTTTGGAAATGATGTTAGATTCATAAGCCTCACATACAATTTGTGCCATGAGTAAATACTGCAGTGGGATTCTGGGGGAGCAACTCATATGTGTCTTTATTTTTAAGTTGACGGAATGACTCTTTCTTGTATTTTTTAAACTGTCCAAATGGTTCTCAAAATAATTAATACATTTCCTGGCCATATATTTCCCATCCTATATTGCTTTAGTTTAAAGCTCTCCTGGTAAGTGTAGCAAGGTGACTACAAAATATGTTTTCCTGTTTTCATAAGATGCAACCCATCTCTAGCAGAGTCAATCAGACAGGCAATCCATTCCATGGTCAAGAAAACCAAAATGTTGCTGACATAGCCTGTTGTTTATCTAGAATCCAGTCCAACCTCCTTGTTCCACGTCCATGCATTGGGAGGATGGATGAGAAGATGACCTGCGCTCCCGGCTCCTTCACTTTCCGGCTTAGGTCTTCAAAGCCTCTGCATCTGTGACGCTCCTCGACTATCAGGTCGTCACAGGGTATTGCACGATCTGCCCTCCTGTGCAGTATCCACCTCCTTCATGGTTATGGGTTACCAACTACATGGTGTTGCCTACAACAGCTAATCAAATCCTAGGTGCACTCTGCACCACACCCACCAGACACACCAGTGGACGGCCTGAGTGGAATAGGGTCGCCCACTTGGGGGGTTGGTTAGGGGAGGTCAGGAGTGTCAGGAGAAAGGAGAAGCATGTTGGAAGTGAAGGAGAGAAGAGATCAGGAGCAGGGCTCCTAGGAAGCTATCTAGGTGGCAGACGGTGGTCTGGGCCTAGAGGAGCTGGACCCCCGGTCGCAGAGGATCATGGCAAGGGGCACGGAACTGTCAAGGTGGACAGCCAGTGGCCTTGCACCATCACCGGGCTGGGACCAAGACACGGCGGGGTACGTGGACCATAGGTCAGGGAGTAGCTTCAGGCAATCTGACAATTTATTTGACGAAAACGGAGCCTTCAAGATCCGCTCTCCACCCGGTCCAAAATCGGAGTACTAGTGCAACGAGGGGGATAGGACTTTCCAATCAAATGGTCCAGAAAATCCCAGGCGTGAACCCTGAGAGCAAACTCCCACACTTAGCCATAGTGCGAAGCGGGACCCGGCTAGTTCCATACTACCGGGACCAACAGAGAAGTAAACTAAGTGCTGGTAGGCAGGTCACAGATCACCAGGCAGCACCATTGGGGACGGGACCCGAACAAACCTCCCCTCAGCGGCAGCGGTATCCAGAACTTTTGTTTATCCAGTTGTCTGTGTCAGCTTAATGGACTGAGTGAGTACGCAAGTGACCCCTTCACACCCAACGGCACTCCCCTCAGACCATCACTGAGCCCTGGGGTTTCCCCCCTACCCTTGGAGGGTCACAACATCTGGCTGCCCCATTCCATCACCCCCGGGTACTCCCAACTGCAGTGGTAGTACTCCAAATTACCACATACCAAGGGTGGCGTCACGAACTCTAATACTATCCCCTGTAAATACCCCCTTCATTTGAGTGGCTGCACGACCCTTGAGTTCGGAGACCCTTCGAGCCACCGCGGATCCGGATCCGAGCAGCTCGGCTGCTGACACAGGGGCGGCACACATATAGTTTCCCGGTTCTTTTTTGCTGTGACATTGGTTCCTATACATATCAGTAGAGGAGGATAATCCTCTGTAGCACTGAAAAGTCTTGATACCCTATTAAACACATCTTTGATTTGGGCACCTGGAAGAGAGCACACTTTGTGTGAGGTGATATTTGGTCGGCAGATAGTGGCTTCTGTTCCTCTCAGTGGAGATTCCTTCTTGACCACCACTGTCATTTTCTTCTTCTCCACAGCTCTTCTTTTTCTCCCTTCAAGAGGCTTCTGATTGCTTACTTTAGTGTTCTTTGTAGGCAAAGCACTTTTTTGATGTACATCTTAGTAGTTATTCTGTGTGACAGCTTGGTAGCAGTTCTTCAGCGGTATGGGTGCTGACTGCCTCCTCATCCTCCTTCTTTTGGTCACATGCTTAATTTCTCTTCTTCTGCAGGTATATTGAAACATGCTTCTCTTTGACCATTTTGAAGATTTATTTCTGCTCTGTTATTAGATTCTGCAGGAAAACTGAAAAGTTCTTCTCTTGCAACATTCTGAAGACAAGGAAATTCTTATTTTCTCTGATGAGAGTGGTTGTTTTGTCAGTATTTTGCACCTGTGTTACCTTCTTTATTAAGAGGGACTGCTGCATACTGGCTCTGCCTTTGTTGTTATGACCTTGGCTGGTAAACACCATTGCCTTTTTGTTATGTTATAACTGAATTGCCTTGGAATTTAAAAACAAATTTCTTTATTTCTTTGGCTATGTTTTTTATTTTACTTGCAGAGGCTGTAAGATGTTGGCTTTTCGTTCACCACCCCCTTACACTACTACCCACACACTGTCTCAGCTATCTTAGGTTCTTGGGTCAACTGCTCATTGACTTGTTCTGAACACAAGTAGCTCTTCGCATTTCGTGCACATAGTTCACATATTTCACACAGTACGGTTACGGATTATGCAACATTAAATACACAATATCAAGGCCTCCCGAGATTCTGGACTACAGGACAATATTTCAGTGAGCTGTATGTTTATTACATTTCCTGTACTATGATCCCATTTTTTACACAGCGTGATGTCTCACAAGTGGTCAGTGGGTGGATAGCCATGGAGCCCAGCAGTGATTAACATATCTCAGTAGTCAATGTACTTTTCTAGCCCTGCTTTCATCTTCTAGCCATGCTTCGCTTTGTTCTAGAGATCAAGCAGCAAATATATATAAATACATTGATAGCAAATCCTGGCAATATTCCAACACTGAAAAAGTCCCATAACCAATTAAAACATTTTTCTTTCCTCTCTTAACTGGATGCTTATCACTTACTGTCATGGCCAAAAGTTTTGGCACCCTTGAAATTGTTCCAGAAAATGAAGTATTTCTCACAGAAAATTATTGCAATTACACATTTTGTTATATACAGTACTGACCGAAAGTTTGGACACACCTTCTCATCTCTAGAACAACTGTTAAGAGGAGACTTTGTGCAGCAGGCCTTCATGGTAAAATAGCTGCTAGGAAACCACTGCTAAGGACAGGCAACAAGCAGAAGATACATGTTTGGGCTAAAGAACACAAGGAATGGACATTAGACCAGTGGAAATCTGTGCTTTGGTCTGATGAGTCCAAATTTGAGATCTTTGGATCCAACCACCATGTCTGTAGAAAAGGTGAAAGGATAGACTCTACATGCCTGGTTCCCACCGTGAAGCATGGAGGAGGAGGTGTGATGGTGTGGGGGTGCTTTTTTGGTGACACTGTTGGGGATTTATTCTAAATTGAAGGCCTACTAAACCAGCATGGCTACCACAGCATCTTGCAGCAGCATGCTATTCAATCCGGTTTACGTTTAGTTGGACCATCATTTATTTTTCAACAGGACAATGACCCCAAACACACCTCCAGGCTGTGTAAGGGCTATTTGACTAAGAAGGAGAGTGATGGGGTGCTACGCTAGATGACCTGTTCTCCACAGTCACCAGACCTGAGGCCAATCGAGATGGTTTGGGGTGAGCTGGACCGCAGAGTGAAGGCAAAAGGGCCAACAAGTGCTAAGCATTTCTGGGAACTCCTTCAAGACTGTTGGAAAACCATCTCCAATGACTACCTCTTGAAGCTCATCAAGAGAATGCCAAGAGTGTGCAAAGCAGTAATCAAAGCAAAAGGTGGCTACTTTGAAGAAACTAGAATATAAGTCATATTTTCAGTTGTTTCACACTTTTTTAAGTATTTCATTCCACATGTTTTCATTCATAGTTTTGATGTCTTCAATGGGAATCTACACTTTTTAGAGTCATGAAAAAAAGAAAACTCTTTGAATGAGAAGCTGTGTCCAAACTTTTCGTCTGTACTGTACATGTTTTTTTTAGTTTGTGTGTTTTGGAACAACACAAAAAAGGTAAATTGGACATAATTTGACACAAACCCCCAAAAATGGGCTGGACAAAATTATTGGCATATTTCCAAATTGGTGGGTAAACAACTTTTTTCAAGTATATGATGCTCATTCAAACTTTGGCAAGTAACAGGTGTGGGCAATACAAAAATCACACTTGAAACCAGTTATAAAGGGGAGAAGTTGACTCAATCTCTGCATTGTGTCTGTGTATGCCACACTAAGCATAGAGAATAGAAAGAGGACAAGAGAACTGCCTGAGGTCTTGAGAACCAAATTGTTGAAACATATAAACATTTATTGTCTGCGGCAATATTTATTGTGATTTAGGCTCTGCATATATCAGACACAAGACTGGTGTCTATACCTTCGTTTATATCTACAGTGTTGCCTTACCTTCAACTCAAGATACTCCTCAGTAAAGCCTGCTTTACACGTTGCAATTTCGCATACGATATCGTATGCGATTTGCAACGTCCCCATCGTATGTGCGGCACGTTCAATTTGTTGAATGTGCCGCACAAACGATTAACCCCCGTCACACGTACTTACCCGTCCATACGACCTCGATGTGGGCGGCGAACGTCCACTTCCTGGAGTGGGAGGGACGTTCGGCATCACATCGATGTCACGCGGCAGCCGGCCAATAGATGCGGAGGGGCGGAGATGAGCAGGACGTAAACATCCCGCCCACCTCCTTCCTTCCGCATTACCAGCCGGGAGCCGCAGGACGCAGGTAAGATCTGTTCATCGTCCCCGGGGTGTCACACACTGCGATGTGTGCTACCTCGGGAACATTGAACAACCTGACGTTCAATCCATGAGGAATGAACGACGTGCGTGCGATGAACGTTTTACCGTTCAATAGCAATCGCACGTACCTGTCACACACTGCAATGTACCTTACGATGCCGGATGTGCGTCACTTATGACGTGACCCCGCCGACACATTGTAAGATACATTGCAACGTGTAAAGCTGGCTTAAGTCCATCAAGGTGGACCAACTTTACTGATGCAAAGAACTGGCACGTAAAGAAGTGCTGTCAGCCGAAATGAATAGACTTGACCATTGTGGTCAACTGTTGTATGGAAATTATATGCAATCATTTGTGGTGGCCAGTGTCAGACTTTTGGAGACAATTTTCGTTTCTTACTTAAATACATGTATATTTGGCTAAAATATCATATTTGCAATGTCACACCATTCTATCGTTTCTGTATTGCACTGTCTATTGAGGCTGCAGAATGGATTAATTGAGAATATGACAATGAGCTCATTCTGATTGTCCAATATGAGAGTTTGTAACTCCTTTTTTCTAAGCTCCTATCAGCTGATTTATGGCCATAGACCACATCATAGTTGAATGTGCAGAGAAACAAAAGCCTGCAAGAGCCAGACAGCGCAACATTTTTAATGAAACCCAGCAGGAAGAATGATTTTTACCCTCAAATACTTGCATTTAAGTAAAGTAAACTAAACTGTCTCAACTAATTTTAGATTTTGGAGGCGATAAATCTCCTGATAATGATGGCACCCCATTTATATTTCATTAGAAGAAGCAGAATGTTATAATAATATTTTCACATTTATTCTTGATATTCAGCTGATGCAAAACTTCACAAAAACATATAAATCTTGTTGTACAAATATCACGGTCATTATCACTGATTGTGTTTTTGTAACAGGAACCTTCATTACAAAGACCTGCTGGCATTTCCTTACAAAGAACAATTTTTTTTTTCTAAGGAGATTCCTAGCATGGTATTTCTTACATGAGCGGGATGAGTCACGAACACTGAGCAGTATTAGATTTCATGTTTGACATTGTATTCATTAAACAATGAAAGGAACATCTGGGTATATAGAATAGTACATGGATCCTGTCTGCATTAGGATTTAAAACGTGTGTATTTTATATTGATGTGCTGTATATTAGTGGAAAATCAATTCTTGTTAAGTAATGTAGTGATCACCAGTTAAAACCACCATTTAGGAGGAGGAAAATTTGAATGTTTCCCAAGGCCCTTTTGGCTAGGGTATCTCAAAAGACTAAAACTCTGGGAGAAATCCATTAGGCAGCTTAGATTATAAATGATGACACTTCCCCCCCCCAAAAAAAAAGAAAGTAGCGATAGACAAAAAGTGGGTTGATCAACCTCCAATCTACACTGGAGATAAAAATTAGAGAACAATGTATGATGACTTACTTTTTTCCGAAATAATGTAATCTGCAGCGATCAACATTTGAAGGCTTTGTGTGAGGGGTACAGATGCCGCTAGAACAGTGTTTTACAAAAGATCCAAAGTTTATCAACATAAAACCAAAAAAAAATTAAACTTGCTTTCATCACTAAAATAAACTGTGCACCACTTCTCCTCTGTCCACACAATATGCTCTTTTTGATTCTTTCTGCTAATGAGAGGTTTGGTCACTGCAGATTGGGCTTTCAGTCCAAATGCTTTTAAACGTTATGACACTGTTTGACGAGACAGATCCTTACCCTGTCTAGTACTGAACTGGCAAGAAATTCCAGTTGCAGTGTTGAAACGATTACCCATGGAGATTCTCTGCATTATCCTGTCTTCTCTTGCATTTGTCTTTCGAGGGCAACTAGCCTTCTTAGGGGACTTGAAAGAGTTTGTGATGTTGTAAAGATGCAATATTCTCAAAATCACAGACTTGGAACGACGAACTTCTCTTGCTATGGCTGATAGGGTCATTGCTTTGACCTTCATTTGGACAACCTGCTGCCAGAGGGATTCAGTCACTTTGAAATGGCACACCATTTTTGCAAAGTCAGTGCAAACTGGAAAGCTAGGCTGCCAGTTAAATAGGCTTTGTCAGATAATTAAGGAAATTAGCAATAGGTGCCAGATTAAGGGGTACTTTGCAAGTTGCGACATCGTTAGCATCGGCTAGCGATGCCGAGCACGATAGTACCCGCCCCCGTCGCACATGCGATATCTTGTGATAGCTGCCATAGCGAACATTATAGCTACGGCAGCTTCACACGCACTTACCTGCCCTGCGAAGTTACTCTGGCCGGCGACCCGCCTCCTTCCTAAGGGGGCGGGTCGTGCGGCGTCACAGTGACGTCACACAGCAGGCGGCCAATAGAAGCGGAGGGGTGGAAATGAGCGGGGCGTAAACATCCCGCCCACCTCTTTCCTTCCACATAGCCGGTGGATGCAGGTAAGGAGATATTCCTCGCTCCTGCGGCTTCACACACAGCGATGTGTGCTGCCGAAGGAACGAGGAACAACATCGTATCTCCTATTGGTGCGACATTATGAAAATGACCGACGCTACACAGATCACCGATTTTCGATGCTTTTGCGATCGTTTATCGGAGCATCTAGGCTTTACACGTTGCGATGTCGTTACCGGCGACGGATGTGCGTCACTTTCGATTTGACCCCGACGATATCGCAGTAGCGATGTCGCAGCATGCAAAGTACCCCTAACACCAATAATTTGCAAGTATCTGAAAATGTTATCTAATTTTGATCAGTGCTTTTTCATTTTTTCTCATTGGTGCTTTACAATAAATTCAATTTATGAAATAAGCTTCAAATACTGCTCGCTTACTCATGTTAGGATATAAGCACATAGGACTACACAATGACCGCAACATTTAGGAAATTATGTGTTCTCTAATTTTGATCTCCAGTGTACATGGCAAAAAAGGGATTGGGTACTTATTTCACTGGAGCAGGCCACATTGCTCCAAAATTCTTAAAAAAAAAATGAATAGTGCATAAAGGTAGGGTAAGCACAAAAAGGAATGTTTTCTGGATTCCTTTACATTTTTCATCCCTCATATGCAAAAAAAATTCCACCACAAGGTGACGTATAGTAACGTTTCAGTCGATGTTCCCTTCGTTGAAGCTAAAGAATGATATATGTGTCCTTCTTCGATCAGTATATGAAAGGGTGGAATTGTTGGTCTGTCTAGGGATCCATAGAGAGTGTGTGAAATTACTATTATCCATTGTAAAATGGACCCAGTGATACAAATGCAGTGGATGTGGAGGAATGTAGTATGAATAAACGGGAGTAGGCTATCGGCTAATAAACCCTATAATCTAAAAATAATTTTGTTTTTTATTTTGCACTGATTCTTATCACTCACAGTGTTTAGCAACCTTTTCCTGTATTCTTACCAAATTTGCTTTTTAATATATTGGCAATATATTTTACAACTAACAACCCCAATTTCAAAAAAGTTGTGACACTGTGTAGAATGTAAAGAAAACAAGAATGTGATGATTTGGAAATCATTCATAGCCATATTTTATTCACCACAGAACATAGCACATAGATCAGAAGGTGAAAGTTAGACATGTTTCCATTTTATTGAAAAGATTAACTCATTTAGAAAAAATGGCAGCAACACATGTCAAAATAGTTGGAACAAAGCCATGTCTACCGTGTTTCCCTGAAAATAAGCCAGGGTCTTATATTATTTTTTGCTCCGAAGGATGCACTAGGGCTTATTTTCAGGGGATGTTTTATATTTTCACATGAATAACATGCCCCATTTATTCTTGAACAAAAAATAAATAAATCAACATTTATTCAAATATCATCATGTCATCACATTCTAGAAGGTCGACATTTTGTGTTAATCCTATTAGTGGTTCAGATGCACATTTCCTTATCTGATCCGCTATTCTCATGGTGCAGAACCAGTCATATAGTGGTGGGTACATACTATATCTACAAAGGTTTAAATTACCTACTGAAATTATTATTCTTTATGTACTGCTAAGTTTACCCCCCAAAAAAGAAAGCAGACACCCGCTAAAAGAATCACACTTAACAAACCCCAAACAATAAAGGCCACTTTACACACAGAGATAAATCTTTGGCAGATCTGTGGTTGCAGTGAAATCATGGACATATTGTTCCATTTGTACACAGCCACAAACCTGGCACTGATTGTCCACAATTTCACTGCAACCACAGATCTGCCAAAGATTTATCTCTGTGTGTAAAGTGGCCTTAAGAGTTGGCAAGTTAATGGTCTCTCACATATAAATCTGCGTCTCTGTCAGGTCTCCCTGTGTTCTACAGCAATTGGCTCCTCCGGTGACTGAAAGCAGTATCACTTGGGTGGAGTGATACTGGTACCCGATCTGTTTGTGAGAGCTGCAGACCAATGCAGCTGGAACAGCAAGAGACCTGACAGTGACACAGATCTCTGTGTGAGAGCCCATCCACCATCAGCACTTGCCAACTGTAATTGTATAGGGTCTGGCGAGTGCAATTTTTTTTACTTTTTTGGCAGAAGGGTTGTCTGCTTTATTTTGGGGGTGTCTACTTTCTTTTGGGGATATCTGCTTTCTTTGATGTACACTCCTGCTGTAATCTTTAACTTTTATAGCTGCTTGGACACTTCCTTTGAAATTGCAACTAGGGTTTATGTTTAGAGTAGGGCTTATATTTTAAGCACACTCCAAAAAGCCCTAAAATCATACTAGAGCTTATTTTCAGGTAGATCTTTTCAGGGAAAGGAGACCAATTGCTGGAGTCTTGTGAGAAGAATGTTGCCCCATTCTTGAAGATGCAGGATTTTAGTTGCTCAACAGTCCTGAGATGTGTTTGCCAGATTTTAAATTTTATAAGGCACCAAATGTTTTCTATTGGTGAAATGTCTGAACTGCAGGCGGCCAGAACATCAAACATATTCTTCTTCTCAGAAGCCATGCTGTTATGATGGATGCATTATGTGGTTTAGTACTGTCTTGCTGAAATATACAGGACCTTCCCTGAAATAGACTTTGTGTGGATGTTATTCTTAAACCCCTATTTAATGCTCCGTATTGATGGTGCCTTTCATGATAAGTAAGCTTCGCACTTGTACATCTCCACACCATTAGAGATGCAGGCTTGTGAACTGTGCGCGGTTAACAAGTTGGATGATCCCTATCCTTTAAAGTCTGCAGGACACGACGTCTATGGTTTCCATTCAATTTCAAATGTTGATTCATCTGACCAAAGAACAGTTTTCCATTTTGCCTCAGTCCATTTTAAATGAGATTTTGCCCAGAGAAGACAGCAGCAGATTGTGCTGATATACTCATCTTTGCATGAGAGCAATCTCTTTCAGTTGTGGATTGCATGGAAAACTGTGTTTGCAATGATTTTTGGAAGCAATCCTGAGCCCATGCAGTGATTTTCATGACTGATTCACGTCTTTTGTTAATGCAGAGCTGTCTGAGGGCCGTGTCTTTGTGAATTTTTCAATCTTTTGATAATTTTATGTACTGTAGATGGTGGGACATTCAGGGTTTTTGCAATTTTATATTGAGGAACATTTTCAGAAATTGTTCTACAATTTTTAGATGCAGTTATTCATAAATTGACGACCCTCTGACCATCTTGATTCTGTGGACTCTGACTCTTTAGTATGCTCATTTTATACACAGTCGTGAGTTACATGATAATTTATTCTCCAGCTGTTTTTCATTAGTACCACCTATTTTTACAGCATTTTGTTAACCCTGTGCCAACTTTTTTGAAAAATGTTGTTGACATCAATTTCTCAATTGAATTAATTTTTTTTAATGAAATTGAAAAATGTCTAACTGTCAACTTCTGATACGTGTTCTAGATTCTTTTGTGAATAAAATATGGCTATAAGAAATTTCCAACCAAGGAAAACATCTGCACGGAGTTTATATGTTCTCCCCGTGTTGGCGTGGATTTCCTCTGAGTTCTCCAGTTTCCTCCCACACTCCAAACACATACTGATAAGGAATGTAGATTGTGAGCCCCAATGACGATAGTGATTATGACTGTAAAGCGCTGTGGAATATGACGGTACTATACCGTGTGTCCACCCATATCCTGTCCACCGCCATTAACTTGAGAACGGCGGCAGCTATAGGAATAGAAGTGGTGTCTAGGTGTAGTAAAGTAGCTATGCGCTACGCAATTAAACCACCTATAGCGCCAACTGGTGGAAAACAATGGGATTAGCATTTTTATCTTGAAAATGGAATGAGATAGAGAAAAAAAAGTGAATTAAAAAATTGTAGGGCATCATCAATTCAATGCGAATCGACACCATGCATACAGAAATGCTATATGAAACCCATGACCCCCCAAAACATCACGCATATCACGCATATGGCACTCATTTAACTTTGATGCTCAAAGTGGCCATCGTCAGCTGCAATGCACATCTGGATTCAGGACAGCATACTGTATCTTGCTGCATGTTGTGCAATATGGTAGGTGATATGTTGGCACAAGCATCTGTGATACGTCGTCGTAGGTCCTGCAATGTTGGTGGAGTGGTCGCATACACCTGCTGTTTGATGTGACCTCACAAAAAGAAGTCCAATAGGGTCAGGTCAGGTGAGCGTGGAGGCCACTCCACGCAGCCACCATACCCAATGACTTATAGGAAGGTCTCCATGAGGTATCGCTTCACGTCCGCAGCCTTGTGAGTTTTACATGTTCTAATCATAGCATTTCTGTATGTAAGGTGTTGATTCGTATTGAATTGATGATGCCCTACAACTTTGTAATTCACCTTTTTTTCTCTATCTCGTTCCGTTTTTGAGATAAAAATGCTAACTCTGTTGTTTTCCACGAGGTGGCGCTATAGGTGGTTTCATTGCGTAGCGCATGGCTACTTTACTATACCTAGACACCACTTCTATGCCTATAGCTGCCACCATTCAATGTTACCACCATCCAATGTTAATGGCAGTGGACAGGATATGGGTGGACACACTGTATAAGCTAAGCATAATAATAATAGTAATTGATATAATATTTTTTTTACATTTTACACAATATTCCAACTTTTTTTGAATTTAGATTGTATCTGTACCTGGACTAGTCCTAGAGGCATGCACTCAGTGAAGAACAATTATCCCATTCTTCCAATATCACACACACAGAGGCTTGATTGATGTCCCAGGTAGGCCCTCTCTGCTACCTCTCTGTGCCATAAATCTCACACAAGCAAGATGTCAGCTGTACCTTGGAAGTCTGGCACATTGATTCCTTGTGAGCTTAGTACAGACTATGTTGTTGTGGCATATTATAACACATCACCAGTTTTCTAAGTAAATATTTCTTAAGGTGCTATTGACATAAATGTCTCACCAGATGTCAGTAATGACCCATCCGGTCTACAGAGGTAAACAAATCAAATAATAGATATCCATAAATTTAACAATCTGTAATAATGAGGAATGACACATGGAGAAAGTATTGAACTATTGAACAAGCTTACTGAAATCTATTTAACACTTCATACAAAAGCCTTTATTCATGATGACGACAGCTTGAAGACGCATGCTGTATGGAGAAACTAGTTGCATGCATTGCTCAGGTGTGATTTTGGCCCTTTTTTCTAGACAAACACTCTTCAAATCCTGAAAGGAGCTTCTTTTTTGATCTCTGAGCTTTAGTTTCTTCCATAAATTGTCTATTGGATTCAGGTCACGGGATTGGCTGGGCCATTCTACCAGCTTTATTTTATTTCTCTGAAACCAAATGAGAATTTCGTTAGTTGTGTGCTTAGTATCATTGTCATACTGAAATGTCCACCCTCATTTCAACTTCATCATCCTGGTAGATGACAGCAGAATTTTATTAACAATGTCTCTGTAGATTTGTCCAATCATCCTTCCTTCAATCATATGAAGTTTGCCACTGTGGCACAGCAATGTGCTGAAAAACAGTCCCACACCATGATGTTCCCATCTGCAAACTTCACTGTTGGTATAGTGTTCTTGGCTTCATATACAGTGCCTTTGGGTTTCCAAACATGGTGTGTATTAGGGCATTCAAAGACTTCAATTTTGGTCTCATCTAACTAGACTATATTTTCCCGGTATTTCACAGGCTTGTCTAAATGTTGTTGAGCAAACTTTAAACGCGCTTGAACATGTTTTTTGTTCAGCAATGGAGTTCTGCATGCATACAGGACATAGGGGTTGCGTGTATTACTTATTGTTTTCTTTAAAACAATTGCACCTGCTGATTCCAGGGCCTTTCTGTAGTTCTCCACAGGTGGTTTTTGGGTCTTGGACCACTCTTCTGATAATTCTTTTCACTTTTCTGTCTGATTTCTTGTGGGGAGCACCTGGTTGTGGGAGGTTTATGGTGAAATTTTGTTGTTTCTGGATTTTAGCCCCAACAGTGCTCACTGGAGCCTTCAGTAGTTTAGAATTTCTACTGTAACCAATGCCACCAGTATGTTTTGCACCAATAAGGTTGAGAAGGTCTTGAGATAGCTTACTGGTTTTACCTATCATGAGATGTTTCATGTGTGGCACCTCGGTAATGAGACATCTTTTAATAGATCATCAGGTTTCCCAGCTGATAGAATTTGTCATTAAGTTCTAGGGTTGCTTTCTAATAACTGATATTTTTCAGCTGGTGTCATGACCCTCTATGGGTTTTTGCACCTTTCTTTTTTCATGTGTTCAATATGTTATCCCTGTGTCATTTATTATTACACATAACTTAATTTATGGGCATATGTGGTTTGACTTCCTTGCCTGAGTGGATTGGATGGATTGTTACAACCATCTGGTGAGATATTAATGTCAAGAGCAGCTTTAAAAGAATATCTACTTTGAAAATTGGTGGTGTGCTCTATACTTATTTCACCAGCTGTGGGGAAAATAAGTAGGTGATACACTACTGATTTTGCAATGTTTCCCACCTAGAAAGAATGGAGAAGTCTGTAATTTTTATTGTAGGTACACTTCAACTGTGACAGACAGAATAAAAAAATCCAGGAAATCACATTGTATGATTTTTCACGAAACAATTTGCATTTTATTGCATGAAATACCGTGTTTTTCCAAAAATAAGACACTGTCTTATATTTTTTTTGCTCCCCAAAAAAGCACTGGGGCTTATTTTTGGAGGAGGTCTTATTCTTGGAGAAACACGGTTGGGGGTAAGTTTACCCCCCAAAAAAGCAGACCCCCCCCCACTTCCCAGGAGAGTCATACTCACCAGACCAGGACGTCTGCGTGGTTCCCAGGTCCTCCTGTGATTTCCTGTCGGTGCTGCATGCCATCCTACCCTGCTGCTAGCTGACACGCTGACACACACAGCCCGATCGCACACACAAACACAGCAGATATCACACACACACACACACACACACACAGCAGATCACACACACACAGCAGATCGCAGATATACACAGCAGATCGCAGGCACACACAGCCGATCACAGATACACACAACCGATCACAGATACACACATCCGATCGCAGGCACACAAAGCAGATCACACACACACATCAGATCACACACAAACACACACACACACACACACACAGCAGATCACACACACAGCAGATCACACACAGCAGATCGCAGGCACACACAGCCGATCACAGATACACACATCCGATCGCAAGCACACACAGCCGATCACAGATACACACAGCCGATCGCAGGCACACACAGCCGATCACAGATACACACATTCGATCACAGGCACACACAGCTGATCACAGATACACATAGCCGATTGCAGAAAAACACAGCCGATCGCAAACACACACACAGCCGATTGCAGACACACACAGCAGATCACACACACACACACACACACACACAGCAGATCACATCCAGCACTTACGGCAGCAGAATGAGAGCAAGTCACGTGTCCGGCCGCAGGTCCTGTTCATTGCGCTCCACTGCTCTGCCTCTCAGGATTCTGCCGGCGAGAAGAGATCGGTGTCGCTGGATGAGGTGAGTGTGTATGCAATCTGATGTGTGTGAGATCCGATGTGTGTGTGTGATTTGATGTTTGCGTGTGATCCGATGTTTGTGTGTGAGATCTGGTGTGTGTGTGAGATCTGATTGTGTGTGTTTATGTGTGTGTGTGAGATCTGATGTTTGCGGGTGTGTGATCACTGCAGGTCCTGCCGCTCAGTGTCGGGTGAGTGATTGCAGGGTGCCGCTGTGTATAATGAAGTGTCTTGCAGTATCTGTATCTTTTTTAGCTGCACGGACACTTCATTATTGATTCACGACTAGGGCTTATTTTCGGGGGAAGGCTTATATTTAAGCATGTCTCCGAAAATGCTGAAAATCCCTGCTAGGGCTTATATTTGGGGGAGGTCTTATTTTTGGAAAAACACGGTAAGTGTTTGATCACCTACCAAACAGCAAGAATTCTGGCTCTCACAGACCTGTTATTTTTTCTTTAAGAAGCCCTCCTACTCTGCACTCATTATCGGTATTAATTGCACTTGTTTGAACCCATTACCTGTATAAAAGATACTTGTCCACACATTAAATCATTCACACTTCAACCTCTCCACCATGGCCAAGACCAAAGAGCTGGCTAAGAACACCAGGGACAAAATTGTAGACTTGCACAAGGTTGGGATGGGCTGCAAGACAATAGACAAGCAGCTTGGTGAGAAGGCAACAACTGTTAGCGCAATTATTAGAAAATAGAAGAAACACAAGATGACTGTCAATCTTAGTCTGGGGCTACATGCAAGATCTTGACTCGTGAGGTAAGAATGATTCTGAGATTGATTGGTCAGGGAGCGGGACATGAATCCCTTTCGATCATATACCAACAATTGAGAGATCAAGTACAGGGCCCCTGGAAAGAGCAAATATTTAAAACCTGGGAGACTGCTCTGGGCGATCCGGACATCTATGATAAAATTCTAAGGGGGTTGGAATCTGTTAAGAAAGTAATGATAAACGAACAATGGGGGGAGATGCAATTTAAGCTAGTACACAACGCAACATACGCCTTTAATATACCACATAGCAGCTCACCAGTGCATTTCTTGGACCATTGCCTTAAATGTGGACTCAATAAAGCAAAACTGTTTCACTGCATATGGGAATGCCCACGAGTGAGGGGGGTATGGGAGGAAGCGGTGGCGTACATATTGAGGATTTGGAAAGTAGTTATACCCGTCACCCCTCAGGCCTGTTTGTTTCACTGTATAGAAGCCCCTACAGAAACTGACAGAGCAAGTGCTCACATTCCAGGTGTAATACACATAGTATTGCTTGTAGTCAAGAAATGCCTACTTAGGAATTGGCTGATAAGACAGACTCCGAGAAATACAGAAATAGTTGATACCCTAAAAACAATAATGATGTACGACAAACTGGATTCGGAGAAACATAAGAAGTTCACTAAAAGATTCTTCAAAAAGTGGAGAACATTTATTGAGCAAAGCTTCACACAGACGGAAATCACCCAGTTATTTAAAGCATTTGAATACACGTCTTGGTATTGTTTGCAAGACACTGCAGGGACACTAGGGACACTGAAGATGGGGAGCATCCAAAGGACCAACTGAATTGAACAAATAGGTTAGGTTGTTAAGTTAAAGTAAATTATTGTTAAGATAATTCTATGGAGATGAAATTGTTGTGACAATGAAAGAGAAAATGATGTAACAGAAGCATTTTACGATCCGGAGACATTTTATGGAATGTAACAACATGTTCTCTTGTTGATGATATGTGCTTGCTGACATCAAATAAAATATGTTTAAAAAAAAAAAAAAGAATGATTCTGAGAAAGGGCACGAATCAGCCCAGTACTACAAATGAAGACCTGGTCAATCACCTGAAAAGAGCTGGGACCACAGTCTCAAGGATTACAGTTAGTAAAACACTATGCTGTTATAGATTAAAATCCTGCAGGGCATCCAAGGTCCCCCTGCTCATGCCAGCACATGTCCAGGCCTGTTTGAAGTTCTCCAATGACCATCTGGATGATTCAGAGGAGACATGTGGTCAGATGAGACCAAAATAGAATTTTTTGGTATCAAGTCTACTTGCCGTGTTTGGAGGAAAAAGAATGAGAAGTACAACCTCAAGAACACCACCCCAAGCGTGAAGCATAGGGGTGGAAACATCAGGAGACAAGGCGACTGCACTTCATGGAACGGAGAATGGAGATGGGGGTCATGTATCGCAAGATTTTGGCCGATTTCCTTGCTCTCTCAGTAAGAGCATTGAAGATGGGTTGTGGCTGAGTCTTCCAGCATGACAATGACCTGAAGCACACATCCAGGGCACCTAAGAAGTGGCTCCGTAAGAAGCATTTCAAGATCCTGGAGTGTCCTAGCCGGGATTCAGACCTGAACCCAATAGAAAATCTTTGGAGGGAGATGTAACTTAATGTTGCTCAGCAACAGCCCCGAAACCTGAAAGATCTGGAGAAGTTCTGTATGGAGGAGTGGGCCAAAATCCCTGCTGCAGTGTGTGCAAACTCGTTCAATAACTACAGGAAACACCTCTGTAATTGCAAACAAAGGTTTCTGTTTAAAATATTAAGTTCTGTTTTTTATTGTATCAAATATTTATTTAATTCAATAAAATACAAATAAATTCTTTTAAAATCATACAATGTGATTTTCTGGATTTTTGCTAGACTTTGTAAAACAAATAAATGAAAATGGCCTGGACAAAAATTATGGTAACCCGACAAGTTTATAAGGCTGTGTAAAACACATATAACACACAGATAGCATCCGTGTGATATCCGTATTTAATATTAAGAAACAAGAAAATTTATAAATTACAGGTACATTTACAGTTTCGTTTCCTATATTGCACAATTGTAATGTATCCTTAAAAATCAGATGCAATATGGTGGCCTCCGTTTTTTTTTTCTTGGACTTGAATACATGAGTCTCATCCTATTGCCTGAGGAAAATGCAGCACGCTGATATTTATTTTCCCACACAGATTCTGTTAGTGAAAAAATTGGTCATCTGTACTGCCTTATTGAATAGCATTGATATGAGTGCTTTCCTTTTTTATTCACGGATAGCACAGGGACTGAAAATATGGTTGTGTGACCGTAGCATAAAAGTGGTCACATTGCAACCCACAAATTGGTACAACTATGACACTCACCTGCTAGACTTCTTGCCTGTTATGTATCATGGTAATAGCAACATGAGAGTTGCAACGTTCATTATATTAATGTGTAGCTTCATCATACTTGAGATCTTTTGCAGGGCAATAATCAGCTAATCATCAAAGTCATTGTGTAGCCTTCAGCCTTAGGCGGGCTTTGCACACTACGACATCGCAGGTGCGATGTCGGTGGGGGTCAAATTGAAAATGACGTACTTCCGGCATCGCATGCGACATCGTAGTGTGTAAAGCCTAGATGATACGATTAACGAGCTCAAAAGCGTAGTAATCGTATCATCGGTGCAGCGTCGGCGTAATCCATAATTACGCTGATGTGACGGTCCGATGTTGTTCCTCGCTACTGCGGCAGCACACATCGCTGTGTGTGAAGTCGCAGGAGCGAGGAACATCTCCTACCGGCGTCACCGCAGCTTCCGTAGGATATGCGGAAGGAAGGAGGTGGGCGGGATGTTTACATCCCGCTCATATCCGCCCCTCCGCTCCTACTGGCCGCCTGCCGTGTGACGTCGCTGTGACGCCGCAAGACCCGCCCCCTTAATAAGGAGGCGGGTCGCCGGCCAGAGCGATGTCCCAGGACAGGCGAGTCCATGTGAAGCTGCCGTAGCGATAATGTTCACTACGGCAGCTATCACAAGGATATCGCAGCTGCGACGGGGGCGGGGACTATCGCGCTCGGCATCGCAGCATCGGCTTGCGATGTCGCAGCGTGCAAAGTACCTCTTAAAGGGGATATCCACCTCTTTTTTATTTTCATTTTAAAAATTAACCCAGAATGATTAAAAAAAAGAAAGAAAAGAAAATGCCAACTGAATTTCTACTGCTTTTTTATAGCGCTGCCTGAGTCTCTCATCAGTCTCTAAAGGGTGCTTTACACGCTGCGACATCGCTAATGATATATCATCGGGGTCACAGTGATTGTGACGTACATCCGGCGTCGTTAGCGACATCGCAACATGTAACACCTCTGAGTGACCTAAAACGATCGCAAAAGAGATAAAAATCATTGGTATTGGAGAGGTCGCTCCAACACCAAAAATCGTTAACAGGTGAGTAGCGAGGTTGTTTGTCGTTCCTGCGGCAGCACACATCGCTGTGTATGACACCGCAGGAACGACGAACATGTCCTTACCTGCGTCCCACCGGCAATGAGGAAGGAAGGAGGTGGGCGGGATGTTTGGCCCGCTCATCTCCGCTCCTCCTCTGATATTGAGCGGCCACTTAGTGATGTCGCTATGATGCCGAACGAACCGCCCCCTTAGAAAGGAGGCGGTTCGCTGGTCACAGTGACGTCGCTAGGCAGGTAAGTAGTGTGACGGGTGTAAGCGATGTGCGCCACGGGCAGCGATTTGGGGCGGGTACGCTCGCTATCGATATCGGTACCGATATCGCAGCATGTAAAGTACCCTTTACTCTTCTGGCGGAGATAGTGCATGACCCTTGTAACCAGAGATGGGCGGACTCGCAGATAACTGCCAGCGGGTCCCTGTTCTCTTTTTTTTTAAATCCGGATCCGGTCCAGAATCCGGCCCCCATATAAGTCTAGGGGCATCAGAATCTGGAGATTAAAAATGGTGGTAGAAGGGATAGGGCAATGTGAGCTCGAGCTCTGTACTTACCAATGCTCCGGCATGGTTGTACGCTGCTCTCAGGCCTCGCATTCACTTTCTGGGCTACTAATTACTGCTCATGCATATGCACTGCTTTCCCCACCCACGGACGGTTGCAGTTAGATGCACCCCCACACTGAGTGTCAGTGTGTCAGCTGACTGCATTCAATCATAGGCGCCAGGATGGCCAGTTGGTGGGGAAAGCAGTGTAACTGAAGGAGCCCATACACTCTAGCATCTACTGTGAGCCTAAAATGTATGGGCTTATTCCAGGTTAGTGGTCATGGCTTGCTTGGTTGGTGGGTGTCGCGATGTTTCCTCTTGTCCACCATAATCATGCAAGAGGGGCTTTGCCCTCCTGCACTCCCCCTATCAGGGGGTCTTACCCCCACGACCTTGTTTCTTTTATAAATAACTCCATGCCCATATGGACTTATTAAAATAATGTTTATTCTTGCTGGAAACGTCAGACGGCATTTTGAACATGCCCTTATCATGTGATGGGGGCATGTTGAAATGACGTCATACCTGGAATGCGCACATATACTCTAGCATCGACTGTCAGTATCGTGGTATAAACATACAGTACAGACCAAAAGTTTGGACACAGCTTCTCATTCAAAGAGTTTTCTTTATTTTCATGACTCTGAAAATTGTAGATTCACATTGAAGGCATCAAAACTATGAATTAACACATGTGGAATGAAATACTTAACAAAAAAGTGTGAAACAACTGAAAATATGTCTTATATTCTAGGTTCTTCAAAGTAGCCACCTTTTGCTTTGATTACTGCTTTGCACACTCTTGGCATTCTCTTGATGAGCATCAAGAGGTAGTCACTGGAAATGGTCTTCCAACAGTCTTGAAGGAGTTCCCAGAGATGCTTAGCACTTGTTGGCCCTTTTGCTTTCTCTCTGCGGTCTAGCTAACCCCAAACCATCTCAATTGGGTTCAGGTCTGGTGACGGTGGAGACCAGGTCATCTGGTGTAGCACCCCATCACTCTCCTTCTTAGTCAAATAGCCCTTACACAGCCTGGAGGAGTGTTTGGGGTCAATGTCCTGTTGAAAAATAAATGATGGTCCAACGAAACGCAAACCGGATGGAATAGCATGCCGCTGCAAGATGCTGTGGTAGCCATGCTGGTTCAGTATGCCTTCAATTTTGAATAAATCTCCAACAGTGTCACCAGCAAGCACCCACACACCATCACACCTCCTCCTCCATGCTTCATGGTGGGAACCAGGCATGTAGAGTACATCAGTTCACCTTTTCTGCTTCGCACAAAGACACGGTGGTTGGATCCAAAGATCTCAAATTTGGACTCTTCAGACCAAAGCACAGATTTCCACTGGTCTAATGTCCATTCCTTGTGTTCTTCAGCCCAAATAAGTCTTAACTGCTTGTTGCCTGTCCTTAGCAGTGGTTTCCTAGCAGCTATTTTGCCATGAAGGCCTGCTGCACAAAGTCTCCTCTTAACAGTTGTTCTAGAGATGTGTCTGCTGCTAGAACTCTATGTAGCATTGACCTGGTCTCTAATCTGAGCTGCTGTGAACCTGCGATTTCTGAGGCTGGTGACTCAGATAAACTTATCCTCCGCAGCAGAGGTGAGTCTTGGTCTTCTTTTCCTGGGGCGGTCCTCATGTGAGCCAGTTTCTTTGTAGTATATCACATAACCTAAACAACCTTTCCTATGACCGGAAAAGGTCCACAAGAACACAAAACCTAAAAAATGTAACCCCAATTTTTCAATGAATAAAGGTGGGGATACACCAAAAAGAGGACCACGAATAGTCAAAGTGAAATACAAAATTTAATAATTTGTACAAAAGGTGATACAGGACACACAGTGGAGGCAGGCTAGATGGAAACAGCCTGCCAGGAAACAACCCACAGCAATACCAGGACACCCCACCAGATGACAGCCTGCTGACAGGCAGCAATGCAATGAATATGGTACAGGTAAAAAGAGGCCCAAGTAAAGTCACAAGGGACAGTGTGAAAGATGGGTTATGCAAAGGAGATATGTAAAACCCCCCTAAAGAGTCCCAAAGAGCACGAGGGCATGAATAACTAATCACTATTACATACAGCAGGCTGTCATCTGGTGGGGTGTCCTGGTATTGCTGTGGGTTGTTTCCTGGCAGGCTGTTTCCATCTAGCCTGCCTCCACTGTGTGTCCTGTATCACCTTTTGTACAAATTATTAAATTTTGTATTTCACTTTGACTATTCGTGGTCCTCTTTTTGGTGTATCCCCACCTTTATTCATTGAAAAATTGGGGTTACATTTTTTAGGTTTTTTGTTTTTTTTCAGTTTCTTTGTAGTGTTTGATGGTTTTTGCCACTGCACTTAGGGACACTTGCAAATGTTTCCCAGTTTTTGAGACTGACTGACCTTAATTTCTTAAAGTAATGATGGCCATTCGTTTTTCTTTACTTAGCTGCTTTTTTCTTGCCACAATAGAAATTCTAACAGTCTATTCAGTAGTACTATCAGCTGTGTATCCACCAGACTTCTGCACAACACAACTGATGGTCCGAACTCCATTTATAAGGCAAGAAATCCCACTTATTAAACCTGACAGGGCACACCTGTGAAGTGAAAACCATTTCCGGTGACTACCTCTTGAAGCTCATCAAGAGAATGCCAAGAGTGTGCAAAGCAGTAATCAAATCAAGCGGTGGCTACTGTGAAGAACCTAGAATATAAGACATATTTTCAGTTGTTTCACACTTTTTGTTAAGTATTTCATTCCACATGTGTTAATTCATAGTTTTGATGCCTTCAATGTGAATCTACAATTTTCAGAGTCATGAAAATAAAGAAAACTCTTTGAATGAGAAGCTGTGTCCAAACTTTTGGTCTGTACTGTAAATAAATAAAACAATTGGCGTAGGGTCCCCCCATATTATGATACATAGCACAGATAAAGCCCACGGCTATTGGCTGCAGCCCCAGACCTACATTTATCTTGGCTGTGTATCAAAATAAGAGGAACCGCATGCGGCTTTTTTGTCTTTTATTTAAATAAATGGTTTTTAAAACATGATATGCGGTACCTCCAGTTCTGATACCCAGCCAAGATAAAGCCGTCAGCTGGGGCTGGTATTCTCAGGCTGGGGAGGGCCATGGATATTGGATGCCCCAGTCTAAAAATAGCAACCTGTAGCTGCCCAAGATTGTCACATCCATTAGATGCAACAAGCTTGGTGCTTTCCCCGGCTCTTCCCGATTGCCCTGATGCGGTGGCAGTTGGGATAATGATGGGTTAATAACAGTCCACAGCTGCTGCTAAAGCCTGCTTTACACGTTGCAATTTCGCATATGATATCGTATGCGATTTGCAACGCCCCCATCGTATGTGCGGCACGTTCAGTTTGTTGAACGTGCCGCACAAACGATTAACACGTCACATGTATTTACCCGTCCATACGACCTCGATGTGGGCAGCGAACGTCCACTTCCTGGAGTGGGAGGGACGTTCGGCGTCACATCGACGTCACGCGGCAGCCGACCAATAGAAGCGGAGGCGCGGAGATGAGCGGGACATAAACATCCTGCCCACCTCCTTCCTTCCACATTGCCGGCTGGAGCCGCGGGAGGCAGGTGAGATCTGTTCAATGTTCCCGGGGTGTCATACACTGCGATGTGTGCTGCCTCGGGAACATTGAACAACCTGACGTGCAATTCGTCAGGATTCAACGACGTGTATGCGATGAACGTTTTACCGTTCAATTGCAATCGCACATAGCTGTTACACACTGCCATGTACCTTACGATGCCGGATGTGCGTCACTTACGACGTGACTCCGCCGACACATTGTAAGATACATTGCAGCGTGTAAAGCAGGCTTAAGACATAGATTAGTGATGGTAGATGTCTATGTTCTGGAGGACTCAGAAGACCATATACTAATGGTCACCATGAAATACCACTGCCTCTGCAATGATAACAGAATTTTAGCTGCCAGTTTGCAGTGATCAGTTTATTACCAGCAAATATACTTTTAAGAAAATGGTTATCAAAAAAATAGCAATGTTTTCTGATGTTATATTGCTTCCTAGCTTTTCTGACTACTCTAGCGATTATAAATTATTATAAATATTGGGTGCAGAGGTATGTCCATTGGCACTGGCTGCGTTCAGTGCTTCTACAGAATATTTTACACATACTGTATTAATTGGCAATTAATTCATACTGGAACAATTACTATATTCTGCTATTAAACAAGAAATAAGTGGCAGAAATAGGAATTCATAAAAATTAAAAAACAAACAAAACAAAAACAAAAATACCTTTGGGCTGCAATTATGCAGTGACAGGAAGAAAGAAGGAATCAAGAAACGTAAAGGTCATTGAAATGCCACCAATAACTGAGATGTAACTTTCCTGACAGGAAAGAATACATTTCCATTATGTCATGAATTGATGGAGATTTCTTCAAATTGGCTGTTGTGTTACTCCAGTTTACCATTTCCATGTTGTCAGGAGTTTTTCCCATTTAGGATCCAACTGGCTGATGCCATACGTAAGCTTTTTTTTACTATTGTTGGATCAATAATGCTAAATTAAGATTCCTAGATTTCATTTTGGACAGTCCCCTCTTTGTATTTGTTCCATTGCATGCTAAATCTAAAATAAAACAAAGCTGATTGTTTTAATTAAAGGGAATCTGTCACCAGGTTTTTGCCACCTAATCTGAGAGCACCATAACGTAGGGCAGAGATCCTGATTCCAGTGATGTGTCACTTGCTGGGCTTCTTAGTGTAGTTTTGATAAAATCACTGTTTAATCAGCAGTAGATTATTATTACAGGACTACTTGGCTTGCTGCCAGTTAAGCCCGCTTTACACGCTGCAATGTATCTTACAATGTGTCGGCGGGGTCACTTCGTAAGTGACGCACATCCGGCATCGTAAGGTACATTGCAGTGTGTGACAGGTACATGCGATTGAACGGTAAAACGTTCATCGCATATGTGACGCCCTGGGCAAGCCAGGGGTCACAGGTCACAACACCACACGCACCCCACATTCCCTGCAGGTACACCAAGCTAATCCAAAATCCTTGTTGCCTTCCTCCAGGGGCTGATGTCCACACCAGGGGGTGGGCCAGGCGGTTGGCTCCGCCCACCGAGGAGTACACAGCCCTGGAGGCGGGAGGAACCAAGAGGGGAGCTCAGGCAGAGCTTGAGTGAGGAACGGAGTTAAGCTAGGGAAGTGGAGGAGTAAGGAGTAAAACAGTGAAGTGGTAAAGGAGAGAAGCTGAAGTGACAGAAAAGTGACAGTAGTAAAGCCTGAAGTTGGTCCGGGTGTGTGCCCCGGACTGTGACAGCAAGGTCAGCAGACGGCGGTGATAGTCTGCAGGGGGACTGCTCGGAGGTTGCTGGAAGGACCGCGGACGGGTGGTGACCCGGCGGTACCGGAGCAGTATACGAAGAACAGACAGCACCAGGGCAGGGGCCTTTCGGATCCCGGCAAGGCTAGGAGTCGCCATAATTTGCCAAATCCGTCAGTGAAGGGGACGTCTGTCTCCTAACAACCAAGTCCCGATTGAAGGCAACAGTCCGACCGATAAGGGGAGACACCGCCACCGCCAAGGCACCAGTTTCCCAGGGCCAGCGCCTGCGGGCAAGAGTAGAGCTCCTTCGGCCCAGCTTGAAGCCGAGGAGTGGGTAACCGGTGGGAACCCATCGCTACCAAAGAGACTTTCATAGGTGCAGGGAAGAGATCGTCACCGCTAACTGCAGGGAACATCAGCACCGTGAACCGTCCGAGGGACCCGTCCAACCAGCCGTTTGTTTACCGAGAACTGTGTCGTGTTTACTGGCTGAGTGAGTACCTCCGTGCCGTGCGGCACAGCGCTGCCCCTGCGCCCCTGCACCTCCACAGGCCCCATAGCCCGCCTGTCCACCATCCAACACCCCATCACTGGGCCCCGGGATCACCAACCCCTATCCACGGAGGGGCAACACAACAACTGGCTGCTCCATACCATCACTCCCGGGCTTCCCATACAGAGCAGCGGTGGTGTTAACAAATCACCACAACCGTGGGTGGCGTCACGGACAATAAACTATCCCAAAACACCAATTCCCCTTTTCACTCACGGGCGAGGAGCGCCGCTCGAGTCCCCGGGATCCGGCCCATCGCTCGAGCCACCGAGCAGCGGCAGGCCGCAGCAGCCGCAGCAGCCGGACCCGAGCAGCAGAGGGAGAGCGCGGCGTCCCCTCCTCCGCCCGCGACAACTTGGCGTCACGAACAGGAGCTTACCGCTCTGCCGTTGGGTAGAGGTGCGCCTTGTGACCGCCGGAGGTATCCGGCTGAAAAATTTCAGAAGTCGCCATCTTTGGCGCAAAAAGTTCCCGCTCAAGCGTCTTCTCGAGTAGCAGAGGTGCGAAGGCCAAAACCCCGCCCCGATAGAGGAGGGGCCAAAAAGAGGCTAAGGGGGACGCGATGGCGGCTGGCTGCATGTGAACGCAGCTATAAAAGCAGGGACGCCAGGACTCTGCGGACATCTTGTTCCTGGGAAAAGCCGCCAGCAGCATGTGGATGCCGTCCCGCAACACCGTAGCCCCCGCGCCTGGAACCGCGGCGTGGGTGGAGATCCGGACCGCGCAGCTCTACCAAAGGCTGCAGGTCAAGATGCAGCTCCTCATGGAGGAGTGGGAGACCGACATGGCGGACGTTATAGCAACCGTGCGGAGACGCCAGGAGGAAGCGGAGGAAGGGAGGGTGAGTGACCCACGCCCCGATGCCCTTGAAGGGCCGGTCATCGCGGCTGCGGGACCCGGTCCAAGCCCTCTCCCCCCGCTGCCTCCATCGCCACCCGTCTCGGAAGCCGTGACTCCGCCATTAGGCCCGCTACCACTGCAACCGGTAGCGATACCCTGCATGCCCGCCCAGGCGGGCCGACCTGTAGCCGGAGCCCGTAGTCGACCGGAGGTGTTGCCCTGGAAGGCTCCGAAAACCGAACCGGACGCGTCTTCCGAGAGAGTACCTGAGCCGGAGCCGATGACCCGCTCCGTGCCGAAGGCCCAACTGCGGAAAGCCCCTGTGCCCATCCCCCACACCTCGGCTGAGGTTGCGCCGGGTTGCCGATGCAAGGCAGCGTCTAAGGCCACGTCACCACGGGACCTGTCATCCAGAGTACCAGCAGTGGGCAATGTCAAACAGGTCTTGCGGGGCCCGACCCGTGTGCCGGAGCTCGCAGCAGCGCCGTACTGGGACAGGGAGCCGGTACCGTTGGGCCCGGAGATGGGTGAGAGGGAGAGGAAGAAAGCGGAGCTGGTGGCCTGTGCAATCAGAGAAAAAGAGAGCCTCCGTCAGGCAACGTTCCATGTCCGGGGCCCGCTGTACGAAGGGCAGGTGAGGCGGTTTGATGTCCGCCGGGGCTATGGGTTCATATAGGAACCGGGCCTGGAGGCCGAAGTGTTTATAGCCCGGCGGGATGTGAATGCCCACCTGCCTGAGGTGCATCCCGGTCGTAATTTGATGCCGGGCGACATCGTGCAGTACACCCGGCACTGTGGGGAGAGGGGGTGGTTCGCGCTGGATGCGAAGTTAAGGGGCAGCCAGGAGTCCCGAGTGAGTGCCGCGCCCCCTCCCTCAGGTGATGTTGAGGACTCGGAGTAAAGGCAGCGGAGCACCGTTGCACAGTCCCCGTTGGGACCACTAGCGTTTGTGCTTGAAAATGAAAGATGATAAGTAAAATGAAACCGTGAAGTTCACCTGATTGTCAACCGTGATTTGGAAACCAGCCGTTGCCGACACCATTGTCCCCGTGGGGACCGTTTAAAAAGTTGCATGAGGAACTGCCTATGGACAAGCCCGTGAACTTGCAGGGCAACCACAGACGTTAGTGGCTTGTAAATAAGTTGTGTTACCGTTGCCGTTTCCGCAATTACCGCCTCCGGAGAGGCAGGTTGGAGGGAGGGCCCACAGCAGAGCAGGCTGGGGCCCAGCCACCACAGGAACCGGTGGCTACCCTCTGGAGGGGAAGGACAGATCCCACTCGGGTAACTTGTGCTGGACTGGGGTCAAGGGGTGCTGCCTGGGTTGTAGGGGCAGCATCAGGGCCAGGTTGCTTGGGTGGGAGAGAGCGGAAACCGTAACCGTACACTGTTTGCAACGTTTAAGAAATGTGCCTCCCGATGTGGGATGTCATAATTTGTATGTATGTTACCGTTTTTTCATATTTTTTTTCAGAAAAACAAAAAGGAAAATAAAACCGGTGTTGGACGGGCAGCCCGAGGACGGTCTGCGTTTTGCTAAGGGGGAATGTGACGCCCTGGGCAAGCCAGGGGTCACAAGTCACAACACCACACGCACCCCACATTCCCTGCAGGTACACCAAGCTAATCCAAAATCCTTGTTGCCTTCCTCCAGGGGCTGATGTCCACACCAGGGGATGGGCCAGGCGGTTGGCTCCGCCCACCGAGGAGTACACAGCCCTGGAGGCGGGAGGAACCAAGAGGGGAGCTCAGGCAGAGCTTGAGTGAGGAACGGAGTTAAGCTAGGGAAGTGGAGGAGTAAGGAGTAAAACAGTGAAGTGGTAAAGGAGAGAAGCTGAAGTGACAGAAAAGTGACAGTAGTAAAGCCTGAAGTTGGTCCGGGTGTGTGCCCCGGACTGTGACAGCAAGGTCAGCAGACGGCGGTGATAGTCTGCAGGGGGACTGCTCGGAGGTTGCTGGAAGGACCGCGGACGGGTGGTGACCCGGCGGTACCGGAGCAGTATACGAAGAACAGTCAGCACCAGGGCAGGGGCCTTTCGGATCCTGGCAAGGCTAGGAGTCGCCATAATTTGCCAAATCCGTCAGTGAAGGGGACGTCTGTCTCCTAACAACCAAGTCCCGATTGAAGGCAACAGTCCGACCGATAAGGGGAGACACCGCCACCGCCAAGGCACCAGTTTCCCAGGGCCAGTGCCTGCGGGCAAGAGTAGAGCTCCTTCGGCCCAGCTTGAAGCCGAGGAGTGGGTAACCGGTGGGAACCCATCGCTACCAAAGAGACTTTCATAGGTGCAGGGAAGAGACCGTCGCCGCTAACTGCAGGGAACATCAGCACCGTGAACCATCCGAGGGACCCGTCCAACCAGCCGTTTGTTTACCGAGAACTGTGTCGTGTTTACTGGCTGAGTGAGTACCTCCGTGCCGTGCGGCACAGCACTGCCCCTGCACCCCTGCACCTCCACAGGCCACATAGCCCGCCTGTCCACCATCCAACACCCCATCACTGGGCCCCGGGATCACCAACCCCTACCCACGGAGGGGCAACACAACAACTGGCTGCTCCATACCATCACTCCCGGGCTTCCCATACAGAGCAGCGGTGGTGTTAACAAATCACCACAACCGTGGGTGGCGTCACGGACAATAAACTATCCCAAAACACCAATTCCCCTTTTCACTCACGGGTGAGGAGCGCCGCTCGAGTCCCCGGGATCCGGCCTATCGCTCAAGCCACCGAGCAGCGGCAGGCCGCAGCAGCCGCGGCAGCCGGACTCGAGCAGCAGAGGGAGAGCGCGGCGTCCCCTCCTCCGCCCGCGACACATACACATCGTACCTGTCTCTAGAATTGAACGTCAGGTTGTTCATCGTACCCGGGGTAGCACACATCGCAGTGTGTTACACCCCGGGAACGATGAACAGATCTCACCTGCCTCCTGCAGCTCCCGGCCTGCCATGCGGAAGGAAGGGGGTGGGCGGGATGTTTACGTCCCACTCAGCTCCGCCCCTCCGCTTCTATTGGGCGGCTGCCGCATGACGTCGCTGTGACGCTGAACGTCCCTCCCACTCCAGGAAGTGGAAGTTCGCCGCCCACAGCGAGGTCGTATGGACGGGTAAGTACGTGTGACGGGGGTTAATCGTTTGTGCGGCACGTTCAACAAATTGAACGTGCTGCACATACGATGGGGGCGGTTACGATCGCATACGATATCGTATGCTGGATCGTAAGGTGTAAAGCAGGCTTAAGTCCAGCATATTCATGAGCTCTGTATAACTGCTAGATCTGCAGCAGAGAAAACATTGATTTTTATCAAAATGACAGCAAATAGTTCAGTAAGTGACACATCACTGGAATCAGGGTCTCTGTCTCTACATTATGCTGCTCTCAGATGGGGGAGAAAAAAACCTGCTGACAGATTCCCTTAAAAAATCCATTGTTTGTTTGCATAGAGCAAGACCTGTGTCTCCGTGACAACAGACTACAAACTATCCCTTTGTTGTCAGATCCTGCAGTCATATTTTCTTCCATCTGATTTTTGCTATTCATTTCCGAATAGTATGGGGCAGAAAAATGTTTTGATGTCAAGACCAAAGTTGCTGAATTATGGAATTATTTTGTTACAGTCATATAAACTAACTATAATACTGTATAGCAGTCATGTCAGACACACTATAACTGGATTGTTAAGGCGTATAGTGTTTTATAAAGTAATATATCCTACTATATTATAATTTTCATCATTGAGAGCATGAAATAACATTTGTATGATTGTATTGAATAGATAACTGATTGTTTGTAACAATTCAAATTAATTCTGTTACTATACGCTTGTAATCTTTATCCTGAGCAACTTGACAATAAAAAGTGTTTTTTTGTTTTTTTAAAAAGTACATTTTAATTAATAGATTTTTGAAAAATTATCCTGTGCTAAGATAATCTTATAAATGTGCACCTATGTACTGTGTAATGGCTGTGTTTGACCATGCACAACTGATCCACTCTGATCATACCACAGCTGCAACATGCTAATTCTTTATGTGAGGTAAAACAGGTTTTAAGCAGGCAGGTGTTATGATTCAGGGACTGAGGAGGATCAAAAAATGTGGAATTCCAAATGGTAACAGAGTGGCTGGAACCTCAAAGGATTGCAGACCTACTGTAATCCTGACACACAACTAGAAGTAGCCGTGGGACGAGCCTACAATGACCTAGTCGTCTTGACACAGCCGGAGAACTAAATATTCTCACAGATAGAGATATAAGAAAGCTAATCTGCCTCGGAGCAGTCCCCAAAGATAGATAGATAGCCCCCACATGTAAAGGCTACTGTGATATAGAAAAACACAATACAAAGCTAGAAAAGACAGATTCAGCAAAGGTAAGGCCCAAACTATGTTTATAAGAAAGCATAGGAAGGAGCACTGTGTGGAACCGTAAAAAACCCTAATATATACCAGCACTTCTGATGTGAAAAAATCCTGAGGTCACACAACCTCTCCCCCACTGTATCAGCACTTTGATGTTACTGGGATCCAAAAACACTAATATACAGTGCTGGCCAAGAGTATTGGCACCCCTGAAATTCTGTCAGCTAATACTCAGTTTATTCTTGAAAATGATTGCAATCACAAATTCTTTGGTATTATTATCTTCATTTATTTTGCTTGCAATGAAAAAAACACAAAAGAGAATGAAACAAAAATCAAATAATTGATCATTTCACACAAAACTCCAAAAATGGGCCAGACAAAAGTATTGGCACCCTTAGCCTAATACTTGGTTGCACAACCTTTAGCCAAAATAACTGCGAACAACCTCTTCCGGTAACCATCAATGAGTTTCTTACAATGCTCTGCTGGAATTTTAGACCATTTTTCGTTGGCAAACTGCTCCAGGTCCCTGAGATTTGAAGGGTGCCTTCTCCAAACTGCCGTTTTGAGATCTCTCCACAGGTGTTCTATGGGATTCAGGTCTGGACTCATTGCTGGCCACTTTAGTAGTCTCCAGTGCATTCTATCAAACCATTTTCTAGTGCTTTTTGAAGTGTGTTTTGGGTCATTGTCCTGCTGGAAGACCCATGACCTCTGAGGAAGACCAAGCTTTCTCACACTGGGCCCTACATTATGCTGCAAAATTTGTTGGTAGTCTTCAGACTTCATAATGCCATGCACACGGTCAAGCAGTCCAGTGCCAGAGGCAGCAAAGCAACCCCAAAACATCCGGGAACCTCCGCCATGTTTGACTGTAGGGACCGTGTTCTTTTCTTTGAATGACTCTTTTTTCCCTGTAAACTCTATGTTGATGGCTTTTCCGAAAAAGCTCTACTTTTGTCTCATCTGACCAGAGAAATTTCTGACCAAAACGTTTTAGGCTTTCTCAGGTAAGTTTTGGCAAACTCCAGCCTGGCTTTTTTATGTCTTGGGGTAAGAAGTGGGGTCTTCCTGGGTAACCTACCATACAGTCCCTTTTCATTCAGACGCCGCCGGATAGTACGGGTTGACACTGTTGTACCCTCGGACTGCAGGACAGCTTGAACTTGTTTGGATGTTAGTTGAGGTTCTTTATCCACCATCCACACAATCTTGCGTTGAAATCTCTCGTCAATTTTTCTTTTCCTTCCACATCTAGGGAGGTTAGCCACAGTGCCATGGGCTTTAAACGTCTTGATGACACTGCGCACCGTAGACACAGGAACTTTCAGGTCTTTGGAGATGGAGTTGTAGCCTTGAGATTGCTCATGCTTCCTCACAATTTGGATTCTCAAGTCCTCAGACAGTTCTTTGGTCTTCTTTCTTTTCTCCATGCTCAATGTGGTACACACAAGGACACAGGACAGAGGTTGAGTCAACTGTAATCCATGTCAACTGGCTGCCAGTGTGATTTAGTTATTACCAACACCTGTTAGGTGCCACAGGTAAGTTACAGGTGCTGTTAATTACACAAATTATAGAAGCATCACATGATTTTTCAAACAGTGCCAATACTTTTGTCCACCCCCTTTTTTATGTTTGGTGTGGAATTATATCCAATTTGGCTTTATGACAATTTTTTTTTTTTTCATTGAAGACAAATTAAATGAAGATAATAATACCAAAGAATTTGTGATTGCAATCATCTTCAAGAAGAAACTGAACATTATCTGACAGATTTGCAGCGGTGCCAATACTTTTGGCCAGCATTGTATATGAGGGACTGAATTAATACCAAGCATGACAAACACAATACCTTGCAGAATCATGGAGCTAAGTATACAGACAGTCCCAGCAGGGAATGATCCCATTCCACCAAGACTCCACACAGACAAAATAGGAATCAAGCATTAGTATCAAAGCAGAAAAACAACAAGAAAGTGGAAAACAAACAGCAGAGGTACAAAGACCACATATCTGAGAGGAGTTCTGGTAGTAAGCAGAGCTAGTTACAGAATGTCCTTAACGCACAGGAGACCATTCAGCACCGGCAAGTAACAAAAGAAAACTAGTCAGTTATATAGTCCCGATCTGACCCTGATTGCCAGTCCTCTACAGGTGTGTGGCTTTCATTCCACCAATCAACTGCACCGCCAGCACTGACCACAAGAGTGAGCCCCAAACTGGAAAACATATTCACAACAGGCAGGGAAATGTTTTACCTCAAAGAAAGCAGCATTTTTTCAGTTACACCCTTAAACTTAAATGTATTTTATTGAATTTTTAAGTGATATACCAACACAAAGTATAAAGTATTTGTGAAGTATAAAGGAATTGATATATAGTATTCTAAATATTTTACAAATATAAATCTGAAAATTCTAACATGCATTTGTATTGAGCACCCCGTGAGTCAACATCACCTTTTGTTGCAATTACTGGTGAAAGCCTTTTAAGGTATGCTGAAATTCGTATTCATTCCTCTTTGCAAAATAGCTGTAGCTCAGCAAGATTGGGAGGAGAGCATCGGTGAACAGCAATTTTAAAGTCTTTTCAAGACAACCTATGCCCCAGTCTCAAGTCTTTTGCAGTCTCTAACAAATTTTCCTTCAGCAATGCCCTGCATTTAGCTCCATCCATCTTCCAACAACTTTGAATAGCTTACCTGTCCCTGTTGAATAAAAACATACTCGTAAAGCTGACACCACCATGTTTGACTGTGCAGATGGTGTTTTCATGGTGATGTGCAGTGTTAGTATTCTACCACAGATAGCGTTTTGCATTTAGCCCAAAAACTTCTACTTTGGTCTCGTCTGACCAGAACACTTTCTTCCACATGCTGGATGTGTCCCCTAAGGTGGAGGCTGCCCCACAATAATTTGGTCAAGGTGATTTCTAGTCAGTACCTATTATAATTATTTTTATGCAAATGGTTTGTTATATACAGTATATCTTTACACTTGTATGGTCTGTATTTTTTTTTATACCTGAGGACACGATTTATTTCACTCTATAGCACATATATGTCTGTACATATAGTACATATTCAGCCTGTTGTGTCCCATATGTTTTTTTATCAATTTTTTTTCTTTCATCAGTTGAGGTGCTACTCACTTGAGTAGTATCTAATTTATTATTTGCATGTACTTTGCTTATTACCATGTCCAGTGCCTAATATATTCCAATCTTACATCACATATACAGTATGTTGTGTTTCTCTATAGCCACTGCTTTTAATTACACTTGTGTCTTGATGTTGTTTTTTATCTTTGGTTATCCAGCCATATTTATTAATTGAAAAATTAAAATTTTGTTTCCTGATATATGATTTTTGGGGTCTTTACTAGCATCTTTGTAGGTTTTTCTCTCAACTGTAGTTGGGGGTAGCTCAGTTCTACTGGTTGCTGCCAGTTCTGAGCTGATGGCACTTCTAGACATCTTCCAATTTCAAAGGAAACAATGATGTGCCTTTCATCCGCTGCACTAAGTTTACTTGGCTGACTAGCACATCTATGGTCCTAAATGTTGCAGCTTTATTTGTGTCCTCCCAGGCAAATATCTATTTATTGTAATAATCTACTCTCTTTTCTAATACCCTTTAATTAAAAAGTCTTTACCATTCCCTCTCTACTTCCATTTTAATGATGCTTCATCATTATCTGGAGTGTGGTTTGTTTCGTTTCATTAATTACTGCTGGCAAAGGAGCTTTGAAAATAAATTTGCACAGTGATAAAGGACCTCATACTGAGCATACATTAGAATTGACAATGGACACATGCTCAGTAGAACAGTCACTGATGATGCTTTGTTTCAGGGTGGAGACAGCTTAGGCAATTACCGCAGCCTCTGCTTTCTGATGACGTTTTGTTTGAGTCACCCAGCCTGAACTGGGATTTTGAAAGTGTCATCAAAACAAAAGTGGGTAAAAAAAAAAGCAGTTAGAAGGGAAAAGATAAAGAAAGATACAGACTTTCTAATTGAAGTATATTAAAAGGGATTGAATTACCACAATAAATAGATAGCCATTTAGGATTAAAAGCAAGCAGAGAAACCAATACTGGAACTGATGATATGACCCCCACAGAAACCTAATCTTTACAGCATTTCATGATGCATGTGGTGATTATGTGCCGCGCCCGTGTCAGCAGCCGAGCTGCTCGGATCTGGGTTCTCAGTGGCTCGAGGGTCTCTGGACCCGGGAGTCGTGCGACCACTCAAATGAAGGGGGATATTTACAAGGGGGGTTATAGAGTTTGTGACGCCACCCGTGATATGTGGTAATTAGGAGCACTATCGCTGCAGTTGGGAGTACCCGGGGATGATGGAATGGGGCAGCCAGGTGTTGTGACCCTCCACGATTAGGGGGGATACCCTGGGACTCGGTGTGGGGAAAGCCGTGGGATGTAGGTTTGGGAGGTTGGAAGGCAGGGAGCAGGAAACTCACGGTTGGTAGTCGTGGTGCTGGATGAGGTTGGTGCTGTTTTGGAAGGCCATTACATACACAGAGTGTAGTTAAACCAAAAGTCCTAGAGTACCACTGCCGCTCAGGAGGGGAGCCCGTCCAGATGTCTGCTACCAATGATATTGCTTTGCTGTGTTCCAGTCTAGTCTGACCTTCCGTGAGCTTCCGTGAATTCCGTGAATTTTTTTATAATAAGTACAGTTTGGAATGTTTAGTGCTGTAGTGCACATTTGGTGCTGGCTTTTTGTTTTTTCTTCATTGAATTGGTCGGTGGTTGACCTCCACCTTGCTATGCACCCCAATTTGGGATGTATTCCATCTGTCTGGATTTTGGCGGTTGGTGACTGTTCACATTAAGTCATCAGGCTTTGTCCACAGGCTATTTACTTCATGCAGCATTTGCATGGACCTGTCCCGCCCACAGCCATGACTCAGTCATGGGTACGGGATTGAAATAGACCAGGTGAGTGCTGCTAAGAGCAGTTCTACTATTCATATGTGAGGCCGTATGGCACATTTTATAAAAATATTTTAGTGTAGGACTGCTTCAAATGAGATTTGCCGTGACGTGGCGAAGCAGCTCAAGAAATTGCAATTTTTTGCCAAAAATCTCAAATTTTTTTTTATAATAAGTACAGTTTGGAATGTTTAGTGCTGTAGTGCACATTTGGTGCTGGCTTTTTGTTTTTTCTTCATTGAATTGGTCGGTGGTTGACCTCCACCTTGCTATGCACCCCAATTTGGGATGTATTCCATCTGTCTGGATTTTGGCGGTTGGTGACTGTTCACATTAAGTCATCAGGCTTTGTCCACAGGCTATTTACTTCATGCAGCATTTGCTTGGACCTGTCCCGCCCACAGCCATGACTCAGTCATGGGTACGGGATTGAAATAGACCAGGTGAGTGCTGCTAAGAGCAGTTCTACTATTCATATGTGAGGCCGTATGGCACATTTTATAAAAATATTTTAGTGTAGGACTGCTTCAAATGAGATTTGCCGTGACGTGGCGAAGCAGCTCAAGAAATTGCAATTTTTTGCCAAAAATCTCAAACATTTTTTTATAATAAGTACAGTTTGGAATGTTTAGTGCTGTAGTGCACATTTGGTGCTGGCTTTTTGTTTTTTCTTCAATGATATTGCTTTGCTGTGTTCCAGTCTAGTCTGACCTTCCGTGAGCTTCTACCCCTCAGCCCCTCATACCATGAGGGCTGCTGCTTCGCTGTCCTGGGAGCTCCAACTCCCCAGCTTTCTCTCCCCCTGAGAGCTTCTAATTCACTTCTCTCTCCTTGCTCCCCTGAGGCCGACTGCCCTGTCACCTCCCACCAGTCTGCTTGACTCTTAGGTGGGCGGCCCTTTCTCCACTAGACCTACCCACTGGTGTGTGTGTGTGACTGGGATCTGCATGCTGATCTTAGCAATATCATTAGGTAGCACCTGGAACCAAGGAGGGTGGGTTCTGCACTATAAGGACAGGAGTGCAGTCACTTCTCACAACCAGCCACCCCAACCACCCAGATCCCCAGTGCCACCTTCACTCACGGTGCTGCACTATCCTGAGTTCCCTGTGGTCATCCGTGGCAACGGGTGCAGCTGGCTTCACTCTTTCAGACTCTAACCGGGTAACCTTGTAACCCTTACCTACTGCACCATCCTCCACCAAGGGTCTCGGGTACCACCTCCTTGTGGCACACCGCTCCGGACCCTGATGGCCTTTTCATCTTGAACAGGCAGGGTGAAGAGGTTCAACAAGAGTGGCGCCTCTTTAACTTTAACTTTCCTGCCACCCTCCACCTGGGGTCCAAATGGCCTCCTCCACGGAACACGAGGACGTTCAACAAGGGTGACAGTCCAAGCAGTTATTTTTTTTCAAACCTTTAACTAACTTGTCGGTAGCTATCCATGTTCAGCTACCACTGCTGCATAGGGTCTTGAGGTTCACTCAGCCCTCCAGAGCCAGCATTCCAGGAACAACCACAGCACATTCCGGGAGTCGTGTTCACAAGCGAGAATGGAGGCAGTGTGATCGGCGGTGCTGCAGCTTCAGGGAGCCGGGCTGGCTGGTGCTCCACAACCAGATTGAAGACGGGTTCCGGCTCCAGGCAGGTCAGTGAGGTTAAGGGGGTCTGCGTTCCCATCTCCCAACGCTGCTCTGCGTGCACGACCTGATTCTCATAGGCCCATACTGCTGCCACCATTCTCCGTGCCTCCGCTTTACAGTCCACTATCTGCTGAGGGGACTGTACTCGCACCCGGACACAGAACCGGGCTAGTTCTCGCTCCAGCCAGGCAGCGGTGCCTGGTACAGGATGGCTGGATTCCTGTTCCACTGGCGCAGACAATTTGTCTCTGCGCCGTCCAGGAATGTTATGGAAGAGTCCTGGTGTCCCTGCTTCTCTTCCGCTGCTACATGCCGTCACGCCCTCTCGGTTTTCGCCCACCACTCACTTTGGTGCTGTGGCCCTCTGGGAACTTCCGGTTCCGGGCCGATTCTCAGGACGAGGGGCGGGGTTTCCACTTCGCACTTTCGTGGAGAAGATGGCATTTTGGCACCAAAAGTTGGCGGAAGATGGCGGGAAACGGGAATTTTGACTCGCGTTTTCGACTGCTAAGGTGCACGTCACCCAGGTAAGTAGGTCCTGCTCGTATCCTGTTCATGACACCAGGAATTTGAGGTATGCCGCCCCCGTGTCAGCAGCTGAGCTGCTCGGATCCGGGTTCTCAGTGGTTCGAGGGTCTCTGGACCCGGGGGTCGTGCGGCCACTCAAATGAAGGGGGGTATTTACAAGGGGGGGCTTATACAGTTCGTGACGCCACCCGTGGAATGTGGTAATTAGGAGTACCACCGCTGCAGTTGGGAGTACCCGGGGATGATGGAATGGGGCAGCAGGTGTTGTGACCCTCCACGGGTAGGGGGGATATCCCGGGACTCGGTGTGGGGAAAGCCGTGGGATCTAGGTTTGGGAGGTTGGAAGGCAGGGAGCAGGGAACCCATGGTTGGTAGTCGTGGTGCTGGATAAGGTTGGTGCTGTTTTGGAAGGCCATTACACACACAGACTGTAGTTAAACCAAAAGTCCTAAAGTACCGCTGCCGCTCAGGAGGGGAGCCCATCCAGGTGTCCGCTCCCAATGATATTGCTTTGCTGTGTTCCAGTCTAGTCTGACCTTCCGTGAGCTTCTACCCCTCAGCCCCTCACACCATGAGGGCTATGCTTCACTATCCTGGGAGTTCCACCTCCCCAGCCTGCTCTCCCCCTGAGAGCTTCTATTTCACTACTCTCTGCTTGCTCCCCTGAAGTCAACTGCCCTGTCCCCTCCCACCAGTCTGCCTGACTTCTTAGGTGGGCGGCCCTTTCACCACTAGACCTACCCACTGGTGTGTGTGTGTGACTGGGATCTGAATGCTGATGTTAGCAATATCATTAGGTGGCATCTGGAACCAAGGAGGGTGGGTTCTGCACTATAAGGACAGGAGTGCAGTTCCCTATGACACCCTGACTAGGGCAGGGGCGTCACAATTACATGAAAAGACAGTGGGAAAACCTGTGTCATGGGAAAGGAATGATGGTGACCTCTGACCAAACATACCGATGGTCCCTGGGGTCCCTCACTACCCTAGATCGGTTCCGCACCTATTCGCCGAGCCGGATACCTGACCCTAGGAATCCCTAGTGCTGGACCCTAAATAAGGAACGGGTGGGATGAGCTGTTCGTCAACCATACTAAACACTATAGATGACACAAGGAGGACACACAGGGGGAAAATGCATGAACTAATGAACTACTTATCCACAGATGACACAGATAGAAGTTCAGCAAACTTTTCAGCAATGATACCACAGAGGAGGACAAGCCACCTGCTTGCAACTAAGGCTTGAATGAACTGAAAAATATCACTAGCACAGTCCAAAGGACGGAAGGAGTATTTAAACACCAAAGAAATACTGGCAATCAACAGCTGGGTGGAAGGCGAGCTCTTTCTGGGTCCAACAGAGAGAGAGATGAATCAAGCAGAAAAGCTACCTATACCAATGAATACTGACAGCAGGAACAATGGAAAGTCAGGGAGCATTCTGTGCAGCTAGACGCTGTGATCTTCTATGGTCAGAAACCTCATGACTGTCTGTCACACGTGACACCTACATCCACAAGATCTGTGCTTTGCTCTCCAAATGTTTGGAACAACTACCATGCTGAGTTCCTTCAAGTTTCACGATGGGATGATGATCCAGGGAAAAGTCTGATTGTCGGATATAGAGTTGTACAGGTTTTTTTCCCTAATATGGGGCAATTAGCATTTGCCTCATGAGGTTTTTGCCTTCCTATGGAAAATCGGATGAAGTTATAGGTTCATCACGATGGACTTTTGTCATTTTTCAACAGTAAAATCATGAAATTATCAAAAACTATGCAAATGATTTTGAAGAATAGATGCTTTGATGCTGCTTTCATGGCAAACTTTGATTTACATTGCTTTGCACTTAATTGGTGGAGGGGATAAGCAGTTTTGGATGGCTGGAAATTCTTTTGCCAGGTGGCCAGGGTGAAAAAGACATAGTTGTGCCTTTGTGTCACAAGGAACCTATTTTTTCCACTGATTATATATATATACAGTACAGACCAAAAGTTTGGACACACCTTCTCATCTCTAGAACAACTGTTAAAAGGAGACTTTGTGCAGCAGGCCTTCATGGTAAATTAGCCGCTAGGAAACCACTGCTAAGGACAGGCAACAAGCAGAAGAGACTTGTTTGGGCTAAATAACACAAGGAATGGACATTAGACCAGTGGAAATCTGTGCTTTGGTCTGATGAGTTCAAATTTGAGATCTTTGGATCCAATCACCGTGTCTTTGTAGAAAAGGTGAACGGATGGACTCTACAGGGCTGGTTCCCACCGTGAAGCATGGAGGAGGAGGTGTGATGGTGTGGGGGTGCTTTGCTGGTGACACTGTTGGGGATTTATTCAAAATTGAAGGCATACAGAACCAGCATGCCTACTACAGCATCTTGCAGCGGTGTGCTATTCCATCCGGTTTGCGTTTAGTTGGACCATCATTTATTTTTCAACAGGACAATGACCCCAAACACTCCTCCAGGCTGTGTAAGGGCTATCTGACTAAGAAGGAGAGTGATGGGGTGCTATGCCAGATGACCTGGTCTCCACAGTCACCAGACCTGAACCCAATCGAGATGGTTTGGGGTGAGCTGGACCGCAGAGTGAAGGCAAAAGGCCCAACAAGTGCTAAGCATCTCTGGGAACTCCTTCAAGACTGTTGGAAAACCATTTCCGGTGACTACCTCTTGAAGCTCATCAAGAGAATGCCAAGAGTGTGCAAAGTAGTAATCAAAGCAAAAGGTGGCTACTTTGAAGAACCTAGAATATAAGACATATTTTCAGCTATTTCACACTTTAAGTATTTCATTCCACATGTATTAATTCATAGTTTTGATGCCTTCAATGTGAATCTACAATGCTCAGGGTCCTGAAAATAAAGAAAATTCTTTGAATGAGAAGGTGTGTCTAAACTTTTGGTCTGTACTGTATATATTTTATATATATATATATATATATATATATATATATATATATATATATATATATATCCACATCATACTAAGGGTAAGTTGCCTGTAAATGATTAAGCAACACATATCTGGAGAGCACTTTTCTGGAGTAGGCCAGTTATTGCATTAAGAGCGGCACAAGTGTAATCAAAAGCATAACTATGCAAAGAATTCTTTACCTGTACTATTGAACTCTGTTTAGTTTATCTTGGCATCTTACACCTAATATCTAAAACTCCTCCTTATCTCAGTTTAGTAAACAGTCTATCAGAGATGAGTGCATTAAAGCTGTTAGAATTTAGAGAATTACCACTTGTTATAAATATGTATTTTTTTTTACTTGGTGTACATACCATTGCCCTTCTGAATCTCATAGCATATATCTTCCCTGTAAATAAATCATTATTTACTTTATATATATATATATATATATATATATATATATATATATATGTGTGTGTGTGTGTGTGTCGTGGAACCTTGGATTATGAGCATAAATGGTTCCAGGAGTGTGCTCTTAAACCAAGTTACTCTTATATAAAGCAAATGTTCCCATAGGAAATAATTGAAACGCAGACAATTCGTTCCGCAACCCAAAAATATTTACTGAATGTATACAAAGTTATTACAGTAAAGGCCCCGTCACACACAGAGATAAATCTTTGGCAGATCTGTGGTTGCAGTGAAATCATGGACATATTGTTCCATTTGTACACAGCCACAAACCTGGCACTGATTGTCCACAATTTCACTGCAACCACAGATCTGCCGCAGATTTATCTCTGTGTGTGACAGGGCCTTAATAGAAAATAATGTACTGTATTCATATAAAATTATTACACTACACTAATAGAAAATACTGTACAGTACAGTAATAGCATATAAAACAAATTAAACTGCACTTTAGTTTACAATAGAATTGTTGGTATGCAGGAGGTGCACTATAGAGAAAAAAAAATTGTATATAAATAGGACAACCTTTATTCTAGTACAGTACTCAAAAAACACTCCTCAAATCTATTCTCCCCAACATAAGAGCAGAACTAAGCCAAATGTGGGGTAGGAATACTGCAGAGGCAATTAGATTACAGTACAAGCACTGTTTAGCAGAAAGAAAGTACAGCACTGTATCCACAAATACAAATATACTATATACTGTACTGTAGAATGGTATATTGTATACAGTACATACTGTATGTACAGAAAGTTACCTCCAGAGCTGTGAAAGGACAGGACCAGACATGTGCACGGTGACTATTCGCTCTTATTACAAAGCATTGTGTGCCGCCCCCGTGCCAGCAGCCGCCGCTGCTTGGATTCGGACCTTCAGGGGTGGTGGCTCGAGGGTCTCCGGACCCGGGGGTCTCGCGGACACGCCGAATAAAATGGGGGACGTAGGTGTACGGAATAGGTCGTAATAGTTTGTGACGCCACCCATGGTGTGTTGTGAGGTGGTACACCACCTCTGCTGTTACGGGGCACCCGGCGGAGATGTTGTGCAGCAAGATGTTAACCCCTCCGTGGGCAGGGATGGTGGCCCCGGGGCCCGATGGCTCTAGTGCAGGGGGAATGACGATCGCAGAGGGTGCTGGTGTACTCACTGTTAGGAAAACACACAAGCCTCTGGTAAACCAAGGAGGTGGTGGCCGGTGCCGCGGCAGGTTGCGTTCGGGATCCCCCACCCGGCTGGTGGTCTCTATCCTTTTCCTGCACTGTTTTAGTAGAAAAGACTTCCTTGTATGAAACGTAGGCGTTCGCTCCCAGCTTGATGTGGCCTAAGGAGCCGTGCCCGCAGACGCTGGCCCGTGGGATCTATGGGCCTTGGCTGTGACCTCTTATCCCTAATCGGTGGGCTGTTGTCTTCTATGAGGGACTTTGGGTGGGACAGGACCTCTAATCCTGGCCTCAGTCAGTTAATTAACCAGTTCCAGTAGGTTCTGGTCCCTGGCTTTAGGTTACGAATACCCCCCTTTGTGCTATGGTTTCCGGGTTGGTTCTCCGTGTTGGTACTGGCGGGCTCCAACCCTGGCCCGGTCCACCTCGGTTCCACCGAGCCGTCTTCCAGTCTCCTGCTGATGGAGACCACCGTCTGCCTCCTAGCCAAGGCACCAGGGCTACTACCCTGGTACCTGTCAGTTTGCTTCAGGCCTGACGCACAGGCCTGACCTCCACTCTCACTGAACTCCAGACTAGACTGACTGTTTTCCCGCCCTGGGCTGTCTAAACCCCTGGGTGGGCGTGCACCAACCACCTGGCCACGCCCACTGGTGTGTCTATTTGTCCCTAAGGGGGGTGACCAGGGTTTAATGGTTGGCTGTGTGTCTCCCAGTGAGGGAAGGTGTTATGCAGGGGCCTATATGTGACTACCTGGTTTTGTCAGGGCGTCACACTCCCCCTTGGTTAAACACAGACCGTCCGCGGGCTGTCCGACCACCACCGGATTATTTTTACTGCAAGAAAAGATAAAAGGAATTGAAACATTTTACAAGGAAAATAACATATTTACAGTGCAAGAATATTTTGGTTTCTTCCCTTACGGGAGGCAGGTTACTTAAACGTTGCATAACATAACCGGGACGGGACGGGACCGGGTCCTTCTCGCCTTTACCACCCAAACAAACCTAACCCTGGTGCCACCGCTAAGTACTGGTGCGCACCCCTTGCCCAAGTCCAGGTTAAGTCCGGGTGTTGCCCAAACGGACCGGGTAAAAAGTTCCTTACCCGGCAGTCCTTTTCAAGGGCCCCACGTCCAGGGGCCCCTGACCCTGAGGATAGTCACCGGTCCCAATGGTGACTGGGCCTCGGCCTACTCTACCGCAGGCCCATCCTCCAATCAGCCTCTCCAGAGACTGCTGCAAAGTGTGGAGAAGGAGGGTCCAGGATTATTTACATGGCCCACAAGTTTATGGGTTGGCCTGCAAGTTCTCAGCCATTGTCTTTGGTTTTAAACTTGTAAACGGGAACATTAAAGGTACACTGTCCCAACGGGGAACTGAACTGTGGGTAGCCAGGAACCGCTACCTTAACACTCATAAATGCGGGCATGCACATCCGCTTTACCCTCCTGGGGAACCCTCGGCGCCGGCTACGACTGGCCTCACACACTGCCATGGGACCCCATGCTCAACAGCCTGCGCCTCCTTTCCACGAGCACCTTGCCGCTGGTTTTCAGCCAGGATGAGGTACCTGGGAGCAGCGGGTGCTGCCTCCATTGAGGCCGGACGGACTGCCGGAGCCGACGTCATCACTGGTGTGGACAGGCTTGGGGCCGGATGGGATATCGTCAGCGGTGGTGGAGCGATGGTGACGGTAAGGCCTGAGGGCCCAGCAGCTGGGTCCTCCTCCGTAGATGGTACAGGCTCCGCTGCCACGGACTGGGGCAGCGAGTCGGTCGGGGCGTTGGCTGCGGACACGGGCGACGAGGGAAACAGCGTGGTGGATGGGAGTAGGCCGAGCCCCTCAGCCGGGACGGCTGGTTCCTGGGAAACATAGGGGCGTGGGTAACTGCTTACCCGCTCCTCCGGGATCAGCTCCACATTGCGCGCCTGGACAGCTGCAGCCAAGCCCTTCATCTCCGATGCCCACTTCGCTAGCATGAAGTGGGCTTGGGCCTGGATCCTGCGACACCTCCTGCCGCGTTGGTGTCCAAGAATGGGTTTCTGCAGAGTCCTGGCGTTCGGGCACTTCACAGCGCTAGTTATATGCCGCTCCGTCCTCTCCCTTGGTATTCTTCTGGCACTCCGCTTTCAGGCATGTAAGTTTCATTTTGCGACTTCCGGCCTTGCTTTCCGGCTGCGTTCCCAGGGGGCGGGGCTTCGGCTTTCATGCCCTTTTCGCGGGGAAGAAGACGCTGGGCTGTAATTTTCGCGCCCAAAAATGGCGGCAAGATGGCGACTTCTGAAAATTTTGCAACGGATCACCGCTGACTGTCCAATACAAGGCGTACTTCCACAAGGTAAGTGGATGGGTAAGTATCCTGTTTGTGACGCCAAGTTTCGGGGTGTGCCGCCCCCGTGCCAGCAGCCGCCGCTGCTCAGATCCGGACCTTCAGGGGTGGTGGCTCAAGGGTCTCCGGACCCGGGGGTCTCGCGGACAAGCCAAATAAAATGGGGGACATAGGTGTACGGGCTAGGCTGTAATAGGTTTGTGACGCCACCCACGGTGTGTGGTGAGGTGGGACACCACCGCTGCTGTCACGGGGCACCCAGGGGAGATATTGTGCAGCAAGATGTTAACCACTCCATGGGCAGGGATGGTGGCACCGGGACCCGATGGCTCTAGTGCAGGGGGAATGACGATCGCAGAGGGTGCTGGTGTACTCACTGTTAGGAAAACACACAAGTCTCTGGTAAACCAAGGTGGTGGTGGCCGGTGCCGCGGCCGGTTGCGTTCGGGATCGCCCACCCGGCTGGTGGTCTCTATCCTTTTCCTGCACTGTTTTAGTAGAAAAGACTTCCTTGTATGAAACGTAGGAGTCCGCTCCCGGCTGGATGTGGCCTAAGGAGCCGTGCCCGCAGACGCTGGCCCGTGGGATCTATGGGCCTTGGCTGTGACCTCTTATCCCTAATCGGTGGGCTGTTGTCTCTTCTATGAGGGACTTTGGGTGGGACAGGACCTCTAGTCCTGGCCTCAATCAGTTAATTAACCAGTTCCAGTAGGTTCTGGGTCCTGGATTCAGGGTCCGAGTACCCCCCTTTGTGCTATGGTTTCCGGGTCGGTTCCCCGTGTCGGTACCGGCGGGGTCCAACCCTGGCCCGGGCCACCTCGGTTCCACCGAGCCGTCTTCCCGTCTCCTGCTGACGGAGACCACCGTCTGCCTCCTAGCCAAGGCACTGGGGCTACTACCCTGGTACCTGTCAGTTTGCTTCAGGCCTGACACACAGGCCTGACCTCCACTCCACACTCCTCTCTAAAGCTAATCTAGAGCTTACCTGCTTGTTTTCCCGCCCTGGGCTGTCTAGACCCCTGGGTGGGCGTGCACCAACCGCCTGGCCACGCCCAATTGTGTGTCTATCTGTCCCTGGAGGGTGACCAGAGTTTAATGGTTGGCTGTGTGTTTCCCAGTGAGGTAAGGTGTTATGCAGGGGCCTATTTGTGACTACCTGGTTTTGCCAGGGCATCACAATTGCTCATAACCAAGTTACAATTTTTTTAAAAAGCTTTGCTTGCCTTGCAAAACGCTCTCAAACTGAGTTACTCTTAATCCAAGGTTCCACTAACATATATATATATATATATAATATCAGATTGTCACTGAATCCCACCCAACAAGAAATTAGCTTATAGGAGCATGTGGGACAATTGCGGGGAGCCCGGTTGCTGCCAACAAGCCACTCTGTTATGTACGCTAGGACATCAAGGTCAGACCCCTTTATAAATTGATTCGGCTCATTGACAGCACCTGTTTCACAATTTTTGCAGTATGTATTGCTTGTCTTATACTCACCCGCCCTCCCACCTTTATTTATCTGCCTGTACCGAACTCTGGTATTAGGCGCCCACCTTTTGGAAAGGTTAGAATTGAGCTGTCATCTGCAAGTAGTTATTGAGAAACCACAGGGTAGTTATGGGGGGGAAGGTGTCTGGCATGTGCCTCAAGTTCTGGGTACCAGATGGATGTTTCAACACACCACTCTGTCGTTTACCGTGGTATTTAATTACTGGGAAACCTAAATCTTTGCCGTGTTAAAGAAAATTAAGCTAAAACTGCTGAAATTACTGTCCGAGAAACACTGGCAGATGTAATACCCTGAAGTCATATTAATATACTTATTATTACAGAATTTCATATGTCCATATTCACACACAATGTGTATCCACAGCTGTCACCACTGCTGCAGCTTTAGAATTCATTCCTAGCTTATCTCAATGATTTTATACAAGAAACACTAAATAATTCACAAAACCAGGTTATGAAGAGGATTAACATTTCTTGCACTGTGGTAGTAAAGCTGGATAACAGAAATTCATGCACAAAATATCCTGATCTTGGGAAACATATTGTAATGACTTTTGGTAGTCAATCCAGTGAAGGTTGTTCTGTTGATCTTTGGTCTACAACCTTCAATAAATGTTGACATATTAATGTATTTATGTCCTGCAGTGCTTATACGCAAGCTGAATACAAAGCTGATACATGTATGAATACAGGGGCAAAATGATTGATTGCTCTCAGTGAGAGAAACAAAATTAAAATTTTGTAGTTGTGATACCTTTTAATGGCTATCTAAAATAAAAATAAAATATGGTGTTATAAAGCAAGCTTTTGAGACATCTCAGGTCTCTTCCTCAGGCATGGTATGACAAAATATCTGAAGAAACACAAATATATACACAAAACAGGGCAGAGCGATGCATAGTAAAAGGACATTTAAATAAACAAACACTGAGCTTGGAAAGTGAATCCTTAATTAGCTTTGATTAGTGGTGTGAGTTTTATTGTCCCAATATCCATGTAGGATCAGTGGCCTGGTGCCCTCCTAGTCTCTGGAGCTGACCTCTCAGATTTTGTAATGAGTCATAAATCCTTCTGAGAGATTGAGTCCTGTGTCCACAGAGTTAAACATTGTGATGAATTTGTATTCCCAGATCCTGCGATGGCTCTGTGATCTGAAGTTGCCTTTTAATATGACAACGTTCATGTGGTTTATGTTGTGTCCTGGAGCACAGAAATGTTTGGCCACAGGTAAATGGATTTTTTTTGTCTGTAATTGTGTGCCGGTGAGATCTCATCCTTGCTCTCAGTCTCTGTGCTGTTTCTCCAACATAGAGGCCCCCAATAGAAGCCTCCAATATTGGGGGCCTCTATGTTGGAGAAACAGGACAGAGACTGAGAGCAAGGATGAGATCTCACCTGCACCAGTCCTCTGATCCTACATGGATATTGGGACAATAAAACTCACACCACTAACCAAAGCTAATTAAGGATTCACTTTCCAAGCTCAGAGTTTGTTTATTTAAATGTCCTTTTACTATGCATCCCTCTGCCCTGTTTTGTGTATATATTTGTGTTTCTTCAGATATTTTGTCATACCATGCCTAAGGAAGAGACCTGAGATGTCTCGAAAGCTTGCTTTATAACATCATATTTTATTTTTATTTTAGTTAGCCATTAAAAGGTATCACAACTACAAATTTTTAATTTTGTTTCTCTCACTGAGAGCAATCAATCATTTTTCAACTGGCTAACACGGTACCAAAACCTTTTTCTTTTAATACAGGGTCAGACATACCATTGGTGCAACACAGGGGCCAAACAGGTAAGGGGGCACTTCCATCTTTAAACCAGGTGGTGTTATGCCCTATGATGAGCTATTGTACTTCACTGTTACAGCATTAGAGAGAGGCTATACCAGCCGTATAGAACAACACAAAGGAAGAGTTGAAATTATTGCTAGGGACAAGGGGAAGTGGTGATCCCTGACAACAACCTGCAGCTCACACTCACTGCCTTCACTGACCCTATACAGCCTCCACACCTGTTGCTGAGCTGGTTACCTAGGGCCCTTAGTTTCCCTGGTAAAAAGGCCCTAAGTAAGATTGGCGGGTATGAACGCTAGTCAACACTAAAGGAAGACACAAGGAAACAATACAGGGAAAACATGAATACTATCATCAGAGCCAAGGTAGCTAGCAAAATACAAATTCTCATCTGAGGAGCAGCAACCACAGAAGTCTCTGGGAGACAACAAGGAACAAACTATAAAGCACACACAAACAACCCCAGGGTGAGGTTAATAAAGGAAGTCAGAGGATACCAACTTCTAGGAAGGATTGACAGTTCCCCATGGTCTTAGGCCGGCTTTGCACACTACGACATCGCAGGTGCGATGTCGGTGGGGTCAAATCGAAAGTGACGCACATCCGGCGTCACTTGCGATGTCGTAGTGTGTAAATCCTAGATGATACGATGAACGAGCGCAAAAGCGTCGTTATCGTATCATCGCTGCAGCCTCTGACATTTCCATAATGCCGGGGGAGCGACAGGTGCGATGTTGATCCTCGCTCCTGCGGCCGCACACATCGCTGTGTGTGAAGCCGCAGGAGCGAGGAACTTCACCTACCTGCCTCCCGGCTGCAATGAGAAGGACGGAGGTGGGCGGGATGTTTACATCCTGCTCATCTCCGCCCCTCCACTTCAATTGGCCGCCTGCTGTGTGACGTCGCTGTGACGCCGCACGACCCGCCCCCTTAGGAAGGAGGCGGGTCGCCGGCCAGAGGGACGTCGCACGGCAGGTATGTGCGTGTGAAACTGCCGTAGCGATAATAATCGCTACGGCAGCTTTCACTAGATATTGCACGTGCGACGGGGGCGGGACTATCGCTGCAGCATCGGTAACACATTGTTACCGATGTCGCAGCGTGCAAAGCCCGCCTGAGAGTCTACTAGCTGCAGAAACTGAGAACTGTCAGATAACAACACGTGCCACTAACGTCTGTGATCTTCTAGCACTCGTTGCCACTGGATTGTCAGCCGGCCATGATACCTCCGTGACAGGCAGTGACACATCCATATTTTCCATATACTGTTATTGCACAAAGGCTATTTCCTGGCTGTGTCTGCTCTTGCATGAATATATATGAGAAAATTGGAAATGCTATGGCCAGCATAGGGCAGTCTTATGACCCATTAGACCCTATGATGTGTTAAGGCCTCGATGCACTAACATCAGGCAAATCCTTCAATATTTATGGGTTTAGCTCACAATCAATGGCGTACCACCAGTGGCGGCAGACCACGTGGCCACTATGTGGCTCATGAGTCGGGGTGCCCCGATGCTAACGCCCACACCAGTCCCCCACGTACCCGGCATCACACTTTCAACTGTGATGATGACAGAGGGAAAGCTCCACTGTCCACTCCCTCCTTCATCATTTTCCTTCTGTGTCTGAGATCTGACAGCTCATGACACTACTGGGCAATGATGTCACTACTGTGCGCCTGCTATGCCGGGATGTGCAGGTGTGGCTCTCCTGAGGCTTTAGTCGCCACAGGGTACTGCACCTCACCAGAGATCCAGTATTCATCTCGTATACAGAGGAGGTCATCGCTGGTAAAACCACAACAAACCACCAAAACACACAGTTAGATACCCTCTCACTGGGACTGGGCTAGGGTAGAGACATTGGAGGGTGGCCATCACTAATGTAGTAGACCCTCAGCTCACTAGTTCAGGAATCCTGGGGGGAGGAGCTAGACACCGGGGAGCAAGGCGACACAGACACACTTACAAGCAGTCTAGTCCAGGACAGGAAACAAGTGAGACGCAGGAGGACACGGTCGCTGAGGGGAGAGCTGATAGCTCTCTCAGAACCGGTGCCCACTTCAGGGTGCGGAGCCCTAGGCTGGTGGGCACTGCAAGTCCTGCCAGCAGAATCCACCGAGCAGAGGATTTCAAGTCTTCTGGCCCAAACACAGTTTCCGTAGCAAAGCAACATATAGAGCCAGGAGTCGTGACCATAAGGCGGCTCCATCTATGAACTCGCACTGACTGCTATGTGGGATGGGGAACAGAAAAACCCCCAGGGCTCGGGTCCCAGCGTAGCTTCAAGCCACAGGGACTCACACAACATGGCGCAGGGAGGAAGAACTCACTGAAAGAAACTCCGTTTCTGACCTTCGAACTATCCGGGATCGGCTGGAGCCCATGACAGCGGAGTCCGGCAGTCCAAAGGCGGTGACATCTCAGTGAGTAAAGAACTTAAACTGCAATCGCTGTGTTGTCTGATCCTTTCCGCGCCCTGCGCTCCTTCATTAGAGTGGACTACTACTCCCCACATCCTCCCTGGGGCCTAAGGTCTGCCTGTGGAGAGCCATACCATCTGAGCTGCGTTATCATCTGCCCCAGAGAAGGCCTCCTGCAGCGGCGGCTAATACCTGGCCGCATAACACAGGTGGCGTCACGAATAACTACTACTCCGTCATCTTCCCCCTCATTTGGTTGGCACTGACGGGGTCATGGAACCGGGCCAGGCCGCTGTGACATCCCAAGCCCCATACCAGCCCGGTGACGAATAACCCCCCATACCTAGCGGGCGCCTCACAGGGCTGCAGAACACACACCTTTGCAGAGAGGTATTTCTTTATTTTTTTTTTAAATTACAGTGGGGGAAATTAGTATTTGATCCCTTGCTAATTTTGTAAGTTTGCCACTGACAAAGACACGAACAGTCTATAATTTTAACGGTAGGTTAATTTTAACAGTGAGAGATAGAATATCCGAAATGAAATCAGGAAAAAACATTGTATAAATTTTATAAATTTATTTGCATTTTGCAGAGAGAAATAAGTATTTGATCCTCTACCAATCATTAAGAGTTCTGGCTCCTACAGACCACTTAGACGCTCCTAATGAACTCGTTACCTGCATTAAGGACAGCTGTCTTAAATTGTCACCTGTATAAAACACTCCTGTCCACAGACTCAATTAATGTCAGACTTTAACCTCTACAACATGGGCAAGACCAAAGAGCTATCTAAGGATGTCAGGGCCAAATTCACAGACCTGCACAAGGCTGGCATGGGCTACAAAACCATAAGTGAGATGCTGGGTGAGAAGGAGACGACTGTTAGTGCAATAGTAAGAAAATGGAAGAAATACTGTTAAGTCACCACCGGAGTCCGCTCCAGCGACTTCTGCTCCGATAGCCAGGCAACGCCGTGTTCCTGTCGTGGATGGTGCTGGTGATGGGAGAGGAGTCGATGTCAGCGGCACCAGTGGGCGCAGGCTCCGATCATCCATTGGGCTGGGTTATTTTGGGATCTGCAGTACCACTGGCTGACTGTGGGTGGCGTGTGTCTTCCAGCTGAAGTTACCAGCGTTCAGCTACAGCCAATGGGAAGACACCACACCCTTCTTAGTTCCCCTCCTGTCTGCTGACCTCTGCCAGAGATAGTTCTGATTTCCTAGCTCCTGGTCCGCCCTATTCTGTTTTGTGATTCCTGTGTGCTGACTTCTGCATGTTTTCTGACTACCCTTCTGCCTGCTGTGTTTCTACCTCGCTGCCCGATCCGGAATTGACCTCTGTTACGTTTTCTGATTACGTCCGTGCCTGCCGATTCTTTCCCTGTTCTGCTATTCCTCGTTTGACCCTGCCTGACGACTACTCTCATCGGACTGCAGCCTTCCACAGGTAGTGATCTCCAGGGCCTTGTGTAATTCCAAATCCCTGTATAGGGGTTAAAGGGTTTCAGGGTTCTGGGGGTCCTGCTTCGTGAGTGGCTTCCCTCTAGCCTTTCCATTACATCCCATCTGAGCGTGTTGATCCAGGCAGGCATTACAAATACAAAATGAGTGTCAATTGACATCGATCTGGGGCTCCATGCAAAATCTCAACTTGTGGGGTATCCAGCATCATCAGGATGTTAAGAGATCAGCCTAAAACTAAACAGGGAGAACTTATTAATGACTTCAAGGCAGCTGGGATCACTGTCACCAAGAAAACCACTAGTAACACATTACGCCATAATCGATTAAAATCTTGCAGTGCCAGCAAAGTCCCACTGCTCCAGAAGGCACATGTGCAGTTATGTCTGAAGTTTGCCAATGAACACTTGGATGATTCTGAGTGTGATTGGGAGAAGGTGCTGTGATCAGATGAGCCAAAAATTGAGCTCTTTGGCATTAACTCAACTCGCCGTGTTTGGAGGATGAGAAATACTGCCTATGACCCAAAGAGCATCGTCCCTACTGTCAAGCATGGAGGTGGAAACATTATGTTTTGGGCATGTTTCTCTGCTAAGGGCACAGGACTACTTCACCATATCAATGGGACAATGGATGAAGCCATGTACCGTAAAATCCTGAGTGACAACCTCCTTCCGTCCACCACGACATTAAAAATTATCATGGCTGGGTCTTACAGCACAACAATGACCCAAAACATACAGCCAAGGCAAAAAAAGGAGTGACTCGAAAAGAAGCACTTAAGGTCATGGAGTGGCCTAGCCAGTCTCCAGACCTTAATCCCATAGAAAACTTATGGAGGGAGCAGAAGCTTTGAATTGCCAAGTAACAGCCTCAAAATCTGAACGTTTAAGAAATGATGTGCAAAGAGGAGTAGACCAAAATTCCTCCTGACGTGCGCAAACCTCATCATCAACTACAAAAAGCGTCTGACTGCTGTGCTTGCCAACAAGGGTTTTGCCACCAAATATTAAGTCTTGTTTGCCAGAGGATTCAAATACTTATTTCTCTCTGCAAAATGCAAATAAATGTATATTATCTATACAATGTGATTTTCTGGATTTTATTTTCGATATTCTATCTCTCACTGTTGAATCAAAATCAGCAAGGGATCAAATACTTATTTCCCCCTCTGTAGTTAATACATTGGTGGATGACTATAGGGGTGCAGTTTAATATAAGACTACATGGAGTGCGTTTTAATAAACGACAAAAGGGTTGCTTTATACTATTTGGAGGACTGTGGGGGTGTAGTATAATATATGAAGGACTATGGGGGTGCATTATAACATATCTAGGGCTATTGATGGTGCCTTATAATATATGGAGGACTATGGGATGTGCATTATACTATATGGAGGGCTATGGACGGTGCATTACACTATATGGTGGACTATGGTGGTGCATTATAATATATGAAGGACTATGGGATCTGCATTACAATATATGTTGGGCAATGGATGGTGCATTATAATATATAGTGGACTATGGGGGTTCATTATACTATATGGAGGACTATGGGGTGCATTACAATATATGGAGGATTATGGGGAGTGCATTAAACTATATGGAGAGCTATGGATAGGGCATTATGATACATGGATGACTGTGGGGGGGGCATTTTATATTATGGAGGACTATAGAGGGTGCATTATACTATATGGAGGCTATGTGGTGAAATATATTATATGAAGGACTATGGAATGCATTTTAATATATGGGGCACATTATACTATATGGAGAACTATGGGGTGCATCACAATATATGGAGGACTATGGGAAAAGCATTATACTATATGGATTGAGCTTGCTCTCAGGGTTCACGCTTGGGATTTTCTGGACTGTGTCTTGGGAAAGTCCTATCCCCCGCATTGCGCTAGTACCCCGATTTTGGAGCAGGTGGAAAATGAATCTTGAAGGCTTCGTCCTCGTTGGGTGAATTACCAGGACGCTTGAAGCTACTTCCCGACCTAGGGTCCACGTACCCCGTCATGCCCTGGCCCCTGCCTGGAGATAGCACAAGGCCACCGGCTGCCCTCCTCGGCAGTTCCGTGCCCCTTGTCACGATCCCCTGCGACCGGGGTTCCAGCTCCTACCAGGCCCAGACCAACGTCTGCCACCTAGTAATCTCAAGGAGCCCTGCTCCCCAACCTCTCAACTTGAGAGTCTCTCCTCAACTGTCTGCTCCTGACACTCCTGACCCTCCCTAACCAACCCCCAAGTGGGCGGCCATATTCCCTTCAGGCTACCCATTGGTGTGTCTGGTGGGTGTGGTGCAGAGTGTTCCTAGGATTTTGATTAGCTTGTTCTTAGCAACACGAAAGGCCAGGGACCCGTAAGCAAGGAGGATGTGGATACTGTGCAGAAGGGCAGATTGCACAATACCCTGTGACGACCTGATAGGCCAGGGTGTCACACTATAATATATGGAGGACTATGGGGGTGCATTAAACTAAACAGAAGGCAATGTGGGGCACATTGTATTATATATGCAAAACTATACAGGGGCTTAATACTATATGGAAGACTATGAGGGCCAATTTTACTATATGGAAGGCTTTGTGGGGGCCATGATAATATTTGTAGGGCTATGTGGAGGCCATTATACTATTTGGAGGGCTATGTCATTATAATATTTTGAAGGGATATGAGGGAGCCTTTATATTTTATGGATGGCTATTTTGGCTGTGTTATGGGCCATTATACAGTGTGAAGCGGTAATGGGGGCCACTATACTGTATGTAGGCCTATTATACTGCATGGAGGGCTGAGTGGGGGACACATTTGGAAATTATACTGTGTTGACATCAGCATACATTGATAGGGTAGTTAAGGGGGGGACAGTAAGGCCATTATATTGTGCACGTGGTGGGTACTGTGGAGGAATTCACTGTTTGAGTATCATACAGTGTTTGTAGGGCACTTTTGTTGGCATCGAATTTTGTGGGTACAATGAAAGGGAAATCTAGGGGCTTTAATAGGAGGAAAATTACTACCCAGCTAAACATTATGTTCTCTTTTTTTATGGGGTGGACGACAATTAGAACTTCTGCTTTGGGGTTCCATGATTTCTATGTACGCCCCTGCTGGCATTCTAATGTGTGTGAGGGTCCCCGAGAGATGGCTGTTGGGAGAGATAAGGATCTGACATGGCTGGCACTTCTGGCAGTAGCTATCAGTAGCTATCGCATAGAGAACATTGCAGTGCTTGGCAAAGTGAGCACTCTTATGTAAAGGTCCAGTCACACTAAGCAACTTACCAGCGATCCCAACAACGATAGGGATCGCTGGTAAGTTGCTAGGAGGTTGCTGGTGAGCTGTCACACTGCGACGCTCCAGCGATCCCACCAGCAACCTGACCTGGCAGGGATCGCTGGAGCGTGGCTACACGAGTTGCTGGTGAGCTCACCAGCAACCAGTGACCAGCCCCCAGTCTCCTAGTTACAGCACACATCAGGTTAATTAACCCGATGTGTGCTGCAGCTAAATGTGCACAGAGCAGGGAGCAGCGCACACTGAGCGCTGGCTCCTTGCTCTCCTAGTTACAGCACACATCGGGTTAATTACCTGATGTGTGCTGCAGCTACATGTGCACAGAGCAGGAGCCGGCAGCACAGGCAGTGAGAGCGGAGGAGGCTGGTATCAAAGGTAAATATCGGGTAAACAAGGACAGGGCTTCTTGGTTACCCGATGTTTACATTAGTTACCAGCCTCAGCAGAAGCTGGCTCCCTGCTCACTGCACATTAGTTGTTGCTGTCTCGCTGTCACACACAGCGATCTGTGCTTCACAGCAGGACAGCAACAACTAAAAAATGGCCCAGGACATTCAGCAACAACCAACGACCTCACAGCAGGGGCCAGGTTGTTGCTGGATGTCACACACAGCAACATCGCTAGCAACGTCACAAAAGTTGTTCGTTACCAGCGATGTTGCTAGCGATGTTGCTTAGTGTGACGGGGCCTTAAGGGAGAGTGGGGTGAGATAGCTGCTGGCTAAACAACTGGCCAAACGATGGCTATCTAATGTATATGAGGAGCTTTAGATATATAGTCCTTAGAAGAATATTTATTACGGATATGTGGCGTCCTGCAGCTTCAGGTGCAACAGGGTACTGCACCTCACCCGGGGTGCAGTATTAATCTCGGATACGGATTGCCGGTAAACCACCACAATACATCTAAAACACCACTCGGGAGTTCTGTCACTGGGACTGGGCTAAGGTAGGTGCCAGGGCTGGCCATCACGAGGTATGGGACCTCTTGCCCATTAGTTCAGCAACCCTGGAGGCGGGGCACTTGCAGGGGAAGTGAGGAGCCATCTCACACAGCATTGAGCTAGCTCCAGGCGCAGCAAGCACCAGGTCAGACTCAGGAAGAGACGTTGCAAGACACTGACAGAAAGGGGCCCGTGGTCAGGAGCTGGAGGCTTGACCTGGGTTCTTAGGAAGAAGGGGGATCCCAGGGTTGCAGAGTGGGCAGCAGGCACCCGTGACCCATTCCACGGCCCAGGAGCTGGGGTGGAGGGACGACCACTCACTAGAAAGGACACACAGAAGGAAACACCGGCCTTGATCTTTGAACTATCCGGGATCGGCTGGAGCCTATCACAGAGGAACATGGCACTCCAAAGGCGGTGTGACATCAGGGAGTAAAGAACTTGAACTGCATCCTCTGTGTTGTCCCATTACTGCTGGCTGGGAGCCATCATCGTGCCCCTGCATCATTGGCAACTACTACTCCCAACATCCTCCCTGGGGCCTAAGCTCTACCTGTAGAGAGCTGCAACACCATCTGCTCCAGAAGAGAGAGACTTTCCGCAGCGGCGGCTATTAACTGGCCGCACACCACAGGTGGAGTCACGAGTAACTACTCCCATCTTCCCCATCCCCATCTTTATTGTTACCACCGGGGTCACGAGACCGGGCCAGGCCGCTGTGACATCCCAAACCGACACCGGCCCGGTGACGAGTAACCCCCCAGACCCGTGGGCGCGTCAGATATACGATAACAAATTTTGTGAGGTGGCTTAGCTACAAGAAGTGCAAGTTGCAGGAGTATTCTGACCATGCTGCCCGTGGGAGTCTAATGAGTATTGTAGCCACGTAAGAGGACAACGGTACTATCAATGGTATTATTAATTGAGGGTCATATTCAAGGTTCTAAAAATTTTCTACATTGGGATACAAATCACGAGTTGATGTTGATTATTCCTGACAGGTATTTTAGCAGAGGTTTTCCATAAAATGTTTTTGGAATAACAAACAACAAATGTTAGTTATGGCCTTCTGATCCAAGATATGTAACTATTTGTCATATTAGTCTGTATAGTCTTGTTTGCATTAGTGGTTAATCTATATATATAATTGCCTTATTCTGTCTGTCTGTCTGTCTGTCTGTCTGTCTATCTGTCTGTCTATCTGTCTGTCTGTCATGCTCCGAAATTGTGTCCTTACGGTGACACAAAGCTGATTGGCCGCTGGGCTCGCCATGGCCCTGCCCCCCACACGGATTGGCCTCTCGCCCCGGCTCTCTGCAGGCCCCGCCCCCCTCACGCAATGCACGCTCGCTCTGGCCTAACTGACACGGGGCTCCGATTCCCAGGTGAGTACACACACACACACATCAGATCACACTCACTCTCACACACACCTCACATCCACACATCACATCCATACATCACATCCACACATCACAACATGCTGGGATATCGCTTGCTTCTACACCGGCTCCGTCAGGATCCCAGCAGCGCCAGACATAACCTTGCGATGCTGGGATCTTAACGGAGGCCGTGAAAGCTGGTAACCATTATACACATCGGGTAACTAAGGTCCCTTAGTTACCCGATGTGTATCATAGTTACCAGTGTACACCGGCTCACACTCACTCTCATACACACCTCACACACACATCACATCGCATCCACACATCAAGGTCCTGCAGCTGCGGAACATACACACACATAACAGCACACACACACAAATCAGATCACACTCACACACACCTCACACATCACATCGCATCCAAATACTCACAACATCCTGGGATATCGCTTGCTTCTCGGCGGCGATATTGTGCTGTGAGCTTCCAGGACCTGACGGAGGATCACATGGCCAGAAGCATGTGATATCCCCGGATGTTGTGAGTATCAGCGCGTATGTGCAATATCGTCAGTGTCTGTGTGTGTGAGTGTATGCGATCGGGTGTGTGTGAGTGGATGCGATCGGTTGTGTGTGTGAGTGCATGCGATCGGTTGTGTGTGTGAGTGGATGCGATCGGTTGTGTGTGTGAGTGGATGCGATCGGTTGTGTCGGTGAGTGGATGCGATCGGTTGTGTGGGTGAGTGGATGCGATCGGGTGTGGGTGAGTGTCGGCAGAGGAGCACGGCGTGCTGGAGGAGGCTGGGAGCAGAGAGGCTGATCTTGGGGAAGGCTGGGAGGGGGAGGCTGATGCTGAGGGAGGCTGGAAGGAGAGAGGCTGAGCAAACGTGCTCCATCCGCCATACTGCGCACTCCCCATCGTGCTGCATCCCCCATGCTGCGCACTCCCAAACGTGCTCCATCCGCCATGCTGCGCATTCCCCATCGTGCTCTATCCGCCATGCTGCACACTCCCAAACGTGCTCCATCCGCCATGCTGCGCACTCCCAAACGTGCTCCATCCGCCATACTGCGCACTCCCCATCGTGCTCTATCCGCCATGCTGCACACTCCCAAACGTGCTCCATCCCCCATGCTGCGCACTCCCAAACGTGCTCCATCCGCCATGCTGCGCACTCCCCATCGTGCTCTATCCGCCATGCTGCACACTCCCAAAAGTGCTCCATCCGCCATGCTGCGCACTCCCAAACGTGCTCCATCCGCCATGCTGCGCACCCCCCATCATGCTCCATCCGCCATGCTGCACACTCCCAAACGTGCTCCATCCGCCATGCTGCGCACTCCCAAACGTGCTCCATCCGCCATGCTGCGCACTCCCAAACGTGGTCCATCCGCCATGCTGCGCACTCCCAAACGTGGTCCATCCGCCATGCTGCGCACTCCCAAACGTGGTCCATCCGCCATGCTGCGCACTCCCAAACGTGCTCCATCCGCCATACTGCGCACTCCCAAACGTGCTCCATCCGCCATACTGCGCACTCCCCATCGTGCACCATCCGGCATGCTGCGCACTCCCAAGCGGATGGAGCATGATGGGGGGTGCGCAGCATGGCGGATGGAGCACGTTTGGGAGTGCGCAGCATGGCGGATGGAGCACGTTTGGGAGTGTGCAGCATGACGGATGGAGCACGTTTGGGAGTGCGCAGCATGACGGATGGAGCACGTTTGGGAGTGCGCAGCATGCCGGATGGTGCACGATGGGGAGTGCGCAGTATGGCGGATGGAGCACGTTTGGGAGTGCGCAGTATGGCGGATGGAGCACGTTTGGGAGTGCGCAGCATGGCGGATGGACCACGTTTGGGAGTGCGCAGCATGGCGGATGGACCACGTTTGGGAGTGCGCAGCATGGCGGATGGAGCACGTTTGGGAGTGCGCAGCATGGCGGATGGAGCACGTTTGGGAGTGCGCAGCATGGCGGATGGAGCACGTTTGGGAGTGCGCAGCATGGCGGATGGAGCACGTTTGGGAGTGCGCAGCATGCCGGATGGAGCACGTTTGGGAGTGCGCAGCATGGCGGATGGACCACGTTTGGGAGTGCGCAGCATGGCGGATGGAGCACGTTTGGGAGTGCGCAGCATGGGGGATGCAGCACGATGGGGGGTGCGCAGCATGGGGGATGGAGCACGATGGGAGGTGCACACCTCCCCCCAACACACACACACACACGCGCACTGCACAACACACACACACTAGGAATCACAAACAACGCCCTACACAGACACCCACACACACAGACAACGCTGCACACACAAATATACGCACATGCTGCACAACACACACATTGCTCAAAACATACCTCCCCCCAAAACACACCACACACACACAAACCGCACAACACACACAACGCTACAGACACACAGCGCTCCACAAACAACGCAACACACGCAACACACATACAACACCGCTCTCACCCCCCGCGACACTCAGAACATGTACAGCGCCCTACACAAACACTTGGTAACTACACACAACAACATCTATATATATATATATATATATATATATATATATATATATATATATATAACAAAAATCATACATGAACTACACAATACGTAAATTCTAGAATACCCGATGCGTAGAATCGGGCCACCTTCTAGTGAGTTATAATTTAGTTATAACTTATAAATCAAGTACACATTTATTGAATTTAGAAACATTCCATTAAGTCATTGGAATGTGGAATGTTTTTTGTAAGCAGAGATATGTTTATAAATTCTGGGTTGCAAAAACTGATTTTTAGTCTTTGCAGAAATGTACAAATAAGAGGTGCAGAGGTGGCAGTAGTACATGTACATAGGTGCCTTAGGGGGTACAAAGGCCAAATAGAAACCATGGGTAATATAAATTTCCATGGAAGGATCTTGCTTTTTAGCCTAGCTACAATGACTTGAAAAAGTATTCATACTCTGTGAATTCTTCCACATTTTTTACACCCACAACTTGAATGTATTTTACTGTAGTTTCGAGTGATATGCCAACACAAAGTAGCAAGTATTTCTGAAGTGTAAAGGAAATAATACATGGTTTTTTAAATATTTTAAAAATATTAATCTGAAAATTGTGACATGCATTTGTATTAAAAAAAAATGAGTGAAATATAATCCAGATTGACCAATTGCCTCCAGAAGTCCAATAAATAGTGAATTGAGTCCATCTGCATGTAATTCATTCTCATTATATCTACAGCTGTTCGATGAAGACCTCAGAGGTTTGTTTGAGAACATTAAATGTCAAACAGCATAATAATGTAGCGCCCCTGAGCCACTCAGGGCACTATAGGGAACTGCATCCTCATGGAGATGCAGGAGCTACCCCCAGGGACCTGGAACACCAGTGCCAGTAACACACACACACACCAAAATCCTAGTTACCACTCCACACCAGGGGTAATTGGTTAGTCGGACACAAGGGGATGGCCACCTAGAGGGTGGAGCCAGACTGGAGGACTAGACAACCTGGTGGGAGGGGACAGCAGACAGTCTGAGTAGGAAGTGAAAGTGGAAAGACGTGCCTAGAAATGGGTCGTGTAACGGTGGCCCGGGGGCACAGGAGAGTGGTCGCCAGGCCGGGTACACCCGAGTACTGCTGGGACCAGAGCACGCACGGCGCACAGGGCCCTAGGTCAGGCGACAGTTTCAGATGGCCTGGAAAATACCTGCACAGTGAGGGGACCTTCACGGACCTCACTGACCAACAAATCCGGGGGCACCAGCAGTAAAGCAAGGATCAGGGATCAGGATACAGACCAGTCCTACAGGGTCCACACTGTCAGCCGTATGGAAAAGGAGACTGCCACAAAACAAGGATAGTCGGGCTCCAAACGCTCCTTGCTACGGGGACCCAACCACACTGAGGGTGCTGTGGATAGAGCAACCGAATAATCAACTGGCACTGGAAATACAGGGACCTGAACCAGCTGTCCAAGGGTCCAGAGTGAGTAGAGACTGTTAACTACAACTCACGGCGTGGCCTCCTTTATTACTCCAACATACATCTCCCAGGATCAGCCCTACCTGCGGATGGCCTACAACCACAGCTGCCATTACCACCAGCCCTGAGGATAATCTACTCAGCAGCGGCGGTTCCACCATCTTAACTGCAACCCGCAGGTGGCGTCACACAAATGACTTTAATCTCGCTTGTAATTACTCCTCATTAAAAAAAGCACCCAGGGTACAGGACTGGGCAACGGCAGTGGGCAAGTGACATTCCCCAGTTATACACTGCCCGGGACCGAGTACCCCATTCCCTGGGCAACACAATAAAACAAGGAACACACCAGACAGGTCAGGAATAAAGTTGTGGAGAAGAGTAAAGCAGGGTTATCTTATAAAAAAATAGAAAAAAATCCAAATCTCCAGCATCCAAAATCCATGTTCATTCCAATACCATGAATAAGACTTCATAAGTCAAAACGGTGTTTGTGCATAGCGGTAGATTGTCTGGTGGCTGGTGTCTCTTACACTTTAAATAAATTGGAATGAACATGGACTTTGGACGATGGATATTTGGATTTTTTTCTTTTTTACTTCATTGAAGCTTTGACCTGGGCACCTCAGTGCACTTCATTTCCATGTGAAACAGTTGGAACTAGGACTGGTGACCGAATTTCTCTATCTTGTAAAATAATAACCCAAGTTCTGAACATCTCATGGACACCATTTAATCCATCATTCAAAAATGAAAGGAGTATGACGCAACTGCAAACCTAACAAGACATGGCCGTTCAACCAAACTGACATCCCAAAAAAGGAGAGCACTAATTAAAGAAGCATCCAAGAGGCCCATGGTCACTCTGAAGGAGCTGCAGAGCTCCACAGCTCTCCCCAAGACAACTATTACTCTTAAACTCCACAAATATGACCTTTATGGAAGAGTGGCAAAAGGAAAGACATTTTTTTAAAGCAGCCATAAGGAGTCCTGTTTGCATTTTGGAAAAAGCCATGTAGAGGACACAGGTAGCATGTGGAGGAAAGTGATCTGGTCAGATGAGACAAAAGTAGAACTTTTTGAGCTGAATGCAAAATGCTATGTGTGGCAGAACACTAAGGGGGGCTTTACACGTTGCAACATCGCTTCCGAAATATCGTCGGGGTCACATCGTTAGTGACGCACATCCGGCGCCGGTAACGACATCGCAACGTGTAAATCCTAGATGTGCCGATAAATGATGGCAAAAGCGTTGAAAATCGGTGATCTGTGTAGCGTCGGTGATTTTCATAATGTCGGGTCGACCGCAGGTACGATGTTGTTTGTCGTTCCTGCAGCTCCACACATCGCTGTGTGTAAACCCGCAGGAGCGACAAACATATCCTTACCTGCATCCCGACGACAATGCGGAAGGGAGAAGGTGGGCGGGATGTCATCTCCCGCTCATCTCCGCCCCTCCGCTTCTATTGGCTGGCCAATTAGTGACGTCGTGGTGACATCGCTGTGACGCCGAACGCACCTGCCCCTTGAAGGAGGGATAGTTCGGCAGTCACAGCGACGTCGCCGAGCAGGTATGTGCATGTGAAGCTGCCGTAGCGATAATGTTTGCTATGGCAGCAATCACCACATATCGCATGTGCGACGGGGGCGGGTGCTATCGCGCTCGGCATCACTGGCCGATGCTAGCGATGTCGCAACGTGTAAAGTACCCCTAACTGTCATGGATCAGATTTGATCCAGCTGCCTACTGTGTCTTTTTCCCTCTCCGCTGGACCACAATCAGGATCAGTCTCTGTCGTTGTTCTGAATCCTTTTTCTCTGTCTGGATACTAAGGGGTACTTTGCACACTACGACATAGCAAGCTGATTGTAGCGATGCCGAGCGCGATAGTCCCCGCCCCCGTCGCACATGCGATTTCTTGTGATAGCTGCCGTAGCGAACATTATCGCTGCGGCAGCTTCACATGCACTTACCTGCCCTGCGACGTCGCTCTGGCCAGCGAACCACCTCCTTCCTAAGGGGGCGGGTCGTGCGGCATCACAGCGACGTCACACGGCAGGCGGCCAATAGAAGCAGAGGGGCGGAGATGAGCGGGACATAAACATCCCGCCCACCTCCTTCCTTCCTCTTTGCAGCCGGGACGCAAGTAAGGAGATGTTCCTTGCTCCTGCGGCTTCATACACAGCGATGTGTGCTGCCGCAGGAACGAGGAACAACATCGTACCTGTCGCTGCAGCGACATGGAAATGCACGACACTTCACCGATCATACAATTTCGACACTTTTGCGCTCGTTAATCGTATTAAAAATGATTTACATACTCCGATGTTGACACCGACGCCGTATGTGCGTCATTTTCTATTTGACCACATCGACATCGCAGCTGCGATGTCGTAGTGTGCAAAGTACCCCTTACTGTGTGCATTGGCTTTCTACTAGCAAGTGTTTTCTATTATGCAATTTACTCTGCCCTATGACCCGGTGGGTGTAACTATTTAAAGACTCCCCTGGCTTCTATTTCCTGCTGGTGATATTTCTGAAGTGGACCCTGCTTGGAAATACACCCTGTGTGTATTGTGTTTCTTCTGGTAGATTATAGTTTTGGCTTTTGGTTTGTCTATTTTACTCTGCACCTTTCCCGGATTATTTAGGTAGCATGTGAAACCCTTGATAGCTGCTTAGGGAGCAAAGGTCCAAGTGGTCATCTGAGTCATGCAGTTAGGGTTTTTTCAGTCTGTGCAGAGGGCTTTAGCGAATGCGCAGCTGGGACCTCAAGTCTGTACATTAACCAGTCAGGTCAGGTGTATTAGTTTTAAGTAAGACCTTATTTTTCATTTATCTACCACATATGTACTTTAGTACACATAACAATAACACTCAACTTCATCCTGAAAGCACCATGCCCACCGTCAAACATGGTGGCAGCATCATGCTGGGGGGATGATTTTTTCAGCAATGACATGTAAGCTGGTCAGAGTTGATGGGAAGATGGATGGAGGTAAATAGTTGAGACTGAGGTGTAGGTTTACCTTCCAGTAGGACAATAAGCCTAAACATACTGCAAGAGCTACAATTTAAAGATTTAAAAATTAAAGTATATTCCTGTGTGTGAACAGCCCAGGCAAAGTGGAGATTTAAATCTCATTTACTGTATAAGCTTGAAAATTGCTGTTCACAGATGCACTCCATTCAATTTAACTGAGATAGAGCTATTTTTCAAAGAATTGGCACAACTTTCAGCTTCTATATGTGAAAGCTGGTAAAGACATATTATAAAAAGACTTGCAGCAGTAATTGAAGGGAAAGGTAGTTCTACAAGGTGCTGATTCATGGGGGCTGAATAAAAAGGCACGTCACAATTTTTAGATTTAAAATTTTTAAAATGTTTTGAAAACCATGTATTATTTCCTTTACACTTCACAAATACTTGCCTCTTTGTCTTGTTATATCACATAAAATCATAATAAAATACATTTAAGTTTGTGGGTATAACATAGAAAAGTTCATGGGGTATGAATACTTTTCAATGCACTATACTTCATATCTGTAATTTTGAGTGGGTCATTTAAAATTATTAATCACATCCTGAGCAATAGGAGGCTGTGTCCAAACATCATTAATATCCTGAACTGATGTGTGAGATTCATTTAGATCTATCTATTGCTCAAATATTCATTGCTCATCCCAGGGATAGGCCAGCAATAAGAACATTAGACTCAATAATGGATATAATATCGCATGACCATTGAGGAAGGATTCTCCAGTCGTGATGTCTATGTTACCCCACCATTAACCACTAATAAATAATACACGGACTGCATGCGAATTGGTTCAAATTGGCCACGGCAGCCTTTATTACCTATTATTTACATTCTAACACAACGGGGCGCCATCCAACGGGCGACCCCAACAAATAACAATAGGTAACACAATAATACCAATACAGTATATATAAGCCTGGGTAGGCCCAGTCCAGGAACCACTTCTTACCCCAAGATCCCTGGCCGCAACACACCGACCCAAAGATGAGGTATTATTCACCCACGGATTAATACCCCCAAACATTTGCAGAACCCCGTGCCTGCAACATCCCGGAACCCGGAGCCACCATACCAAGACAGTGTCTCTCGGTCCAGTTACCATTCCCTTCAAACCGCCTCTGGACCAGACCTACCCCCCGCTGCTTTGACAAAACAAATCAACCAAACCGTATATTCCAACTTCACAACAAACAACGACAAGACACCTCTGTCTCAGCACTCAACCATCTCACTTTTTTTTTTCTTTTTTATATATATATCCACCACACTGTACTCAAGCACAAGGGAGGGTGGGTGGGGATCAGGCTTTGTCTGGAAGTCGCAAGGAAAGGTAAGACAAACCCCTTCTCTTATTTACCTTCGTATACTCCCCCTCTTCCTCTAAGGACTTCTCCTTCCCACCAATCCCATCCTTCTGCCTCCTAGAAATCCACCAATTCCTATCCCTATTAACCCCATCACTCCTTCCCTCTAGTCATGTCGCCCCTCCATCCTATGGATTCCATGGCTTTCTTGCCAGAGCACCTGTGTAAATTCTGCCATATTTAATGTAATCTGCCATTATATGCAAAGATGGTGCTGTGTCCTGTCGCCATGAGGTCCATAATTTAGCTGAGACTTGCTTTGAATCATGGATTTTAGTAGGTTCTTCTGGCACTACTGTAACCACTTCACAAACACCAGGACAGTTCACATGAGGTAATGATGTATATGTCGCGGGCGGGGGCCGGCTTCCCCGTCGCGGGGGCTGCTCGGGGAGATTGTGCTGTTGGTCCTGGGGCCCGGTGGCTGGTTGGATTCCCGTAGGATGGGGGCTCGCAGGGTGCAGGGTCACGGTGCAGCGCGGCGTGGTGCCGGATGGCACTGGTGTACTCACTCAGACACAGATGGACAGAGTCTCTGGTAAACCAAACGGCTGGATGGACTGGGCCCACAGCCGGCTGCAGTGTTTCCCTGGATGGATTGATGGTAGCTGTCGGTTCCCTGCACCTGTGTTTGTATGTTGACTCCAATGCCTGGGCACCGGTAGTCTGCTCCCCGACGTATATGTGCCGGGGGAGCCCCTTTGCCCGCAGACGCTGGCCCTTTGGATCTCTGGCCCTTGGCGGTGGCACTTATCCAGAATGGTTGGGCTTTTGCCTTCAATCGGGACTTGGTTGGGAATGAACCCCTGAGGTCCAGACCGTAATCAGAGAATTTGACTAGAGGTTGGCTTTAAGCCTAGTCGGGATCTGAGTACCCTGCCTGGTGCTTGGCACCAATCTGATCCCCGGTTCGGTACCGGCGGGCCACCGCCCGACCCCGGTCCTACGGTTCCGCTGACCTTCGCCAACTTCTGCAGATGGCCACCACCGTCTGCCGACCTTGCTGGAAGTGCCTGGGCTCTGACCTAGACACACACAGTTTTCACTCCTCACTCACTACAGACCACAACTGGACTGACTATGTTTTTACCGCGTCCAGGCTGTGAACTCCTCGGTGGGCGGGGCCAACTGCCTGGCTCCGCCCCACCTGGTGTGGACATCAACCCTGGAGGGTGGCAACAAGGATTTAATGTTTGACTGGTGTGACCTGTCAAGGGAAGGGGGTGTATGGTGTTGTGTAGTGACCTGTGACCCCTGGGGTCCAGGGCGTCACATATACTCTAAAACCATTTTATAGTATACAAAAAATATATATATGTAGCAATATGTTATATGCTGTATAACCTCTAGGGTTCTCACTACTTGTATGTGTGCACCACAGGGAAGTGGGATCTCGCTGGTATGGTAGATAGGGTGCAGGCAGGTGACAGGTGTAATGGCTAACAACACCACTTGTAATAAAGAGCCTGAAGATATCCACTGAGTGTGATTCTTGAGAGACACAACAAACAGAACATGAGAACATGATGGCAACTGGGTACAGATCCTTCATGTGACACACCTGCAAATCCTCAGACCTTGTGTGTGATACTGGGACTGTACAGAGTATCACAGCCACTGTAAGTACAGATTTCCTGTCAATACTACAAAATGGAGACTGATCTGAAGCCCCCTCAGAGACTGGATGTCACGTCATGTAATCTATCCCAGATGTGGAGACACTGGAAAGAAGAGTTTATTCTGTATGTGGATCTGACAGTGGCCCGCAATAATGAAAAACGTAAAGTAAAGCTGCTTAATTAATCAATTGGGGGAAAAGGCAGAGAAATAGCTGAGACACAGACAGCCTCATCCTAGCAGACATTGTGCAGGCATTTGATAAACAGTGTGACCCAAAGAAGACTTGAAGAGTTCAAAACCTTCGGCAAGAGATGGGACTTTGAACACCAGACATCTTCTCCAAGATATCCTCAGAGTAATGGAAAAGCAGAGTCAGCAGTAAAAATGGCCAAACGACCCATGCATAAAGCAAAACAGGCAGGTACTGATGTATATCTGTCTATACTAGATCATACGGTAGAAACACACCCACCCAAGGAATAAACAGCAGTCTGGCACAGAGGCTCATGAGTAGACGTACAAAGACACTCATGCCAACCGTTAGTCATCTGTTAAAGCCAAAGTTGGTGGGAAATATCAAAGCGAAACTAAAGAAGAATCAGGATAGCCAAGCTGTCTATTACAAGAAATCTGCTAAGGTTCTGCCAGATCTCCAGAGGAATGACAACATACGGCTGCAGCCAGGCTTAAAATACGACAAACACTGGCAAAAGGCAAAGGCTGTCCCGAAACTAGGACCTCGGTCCCACAAAATTTTAACAGAGGAAGGAAGAAGCCTAAGGAGAAATTGGAGATATCTGAGGAAAACGCAAGAACAAGATGAGTCATGGCCTTTTGAACAATATCCTGACACCCAAAATGAGGCAGCAAGTACAAGCCAAGTACCAACAGTGACTGCTGACCATCAGGGTGAGGATGCTAGCCAGAGACAGGCAATAACAGAAGGAATATTACCAGAATCAGAAGAACTACCAGAGGTAGACAGTGACACTTCTTATGTTACTAGGATGGGCAGAATGATCAGAAAGCCTTCGCACCTCAAGGATAATACAGTGCCTTGCAAAAGTATTCAACCCCCTTGAATTTTTCAACCTTTTCCCACATTTCAGGCTTCAAATATCAAGATAAAAATTTTAATTTTATGGTGAAGAATTAACAAGTGGGACACAATTGTGAAGTTGAACGAAATTTATTTCTTATTTTAAACTTTTATAAAAAATAATAAGCTGAAAATTGTGGCGTGCAATATTATTCGGCCCCTTTAAGTTAACACTTTGTAGCGCCACCTATTGCTGCGATTACAGCTGCAAGTCTCTTGGGGTAAGTCTCTTGGGGTATGTGTCTATCAGTTTTGCACATCAAGAGACTGACATTTTTGCCAATTCTTCCTTTGCAAACAGCTTGTGCTGAGTGAGGTTGGATGGAGAGCATTTGTGAACAGCAGTTTTCAGCTCTTTATACATATTCTCGATTGGATTCAGGTCTGGACTATGACTTGGCCATTGTAACACCTGGATACATTTATTTGTGAAGCATTCCATTGTAGATTTTGCTTTATGTTTTGGATCATTGTCTTGTTGAAAGACAAATCTCCGTCTCAGCCTCAGGTCTTTTGCACACTCCAACAGGTTTTCTTCAAGAATGGTCCTGTATTTGGCTCCATCCATCTTCCCATAAATTTTAACCATCTTCCCTGTACCTGCTGAAGAAAAGGAGGCCCAAACCATGATGCTGCCACCACCATGTTTGACAGTGGGGATGGTGTGTTCAGGGTGATGAGCTGTGTTGCTTTTACGCCAAACATATCGTTTGGCATTGTGCCCAAAAAGTTTGATTTTGGTTTCATCTGACCAGAGCACCTTCTTCCAGATGTTTCATGTGTCTCCCAGGTGGCTTGTGGCAAACTTTAAACAACAATTTTTATGGATATCTTTAAGAAATGGCTTTCTTTTTGCCACTCTTCCATAAAGGCCATATTTGTGCAGTGCATGACTGATTGTTGTCCTATTGACAGACTCTCCCACCTCAGCTGTAGATCTTTGCAGTTCATCCAGAGTGATCATGGGCCTCTTGGCTGCATCTCTGATCAGTCTTCTGCTTGTTTGAGATTAAATTTTTGAGGGACGGTTGGGTCGTGATAGATTTGCAGTGGTATGATACACCTTCCATTTAAATATGATCGCTTGCACAGTGCTTCTTGGGATGTTTAAAGTTGTGGAAATCTTTTTGTAACCAAATCCGGCTTTAAACTTCTCCACAACAGTATCATGGACCTGCCTGTTGTGTTCCTTGGTCTTCATGATGCTCTCTGTGCTTTAAACAGAACACTGAGACTATCACAGAGCCCATGCATTTATACGGAGACTAGATTACACACAGGGGGATTATATTTATCATCATCAGTCATTTAGGACAACATTGGATCATTCAGAGATCCTCAATGAACTTCTGGAGTGAGTTTGCTGCACTGAAAGTAAAGGGGACGAATAATATTGCACGCCCCAATTTTCAGTTTATTATTTTTTACAAAAGTTTAAAATAAGCAATACATTTCGTTCAGCTTCACAATTGTGTCCCACTTGTTGTTGATTCTTCTCCATAACATTAACATTTTTATCTTTATGTTTGAAACCTGGAATGTGGGAAAAGGTTGAAAAATTCAAGGGGGCCAAATACTTTCGCAAGGCACTGTATCTAACTGTATTTATTCTAATTATCTATTACTTGGTCAGGTTAATCGTTGTGTTTTATTATGTTTAGTTGTTCCTACAGTTAAACGAGAAAGGATATAGCAATATGTTATATGGTGTATGGCCTCTAGAGGTCTCACTACTTGTATGTGTGCACCACAGAGAAGGGGAACTCGCTGGTACCGCAGATAGGGTGCAGGCAGGAGACAGGTGCAATGGTTGACAAGACCACTTGCAATGAAGAGCCTGAAGATCTCCACTTGAGGGTAATTCCTAAGAGATGCAACAAACAGAACAATTTATATAAGTATTGACAAGTCCTTGTTGTTTTATAGCAGTTACCTGGTGTTTGATGCTTGTGTTTAGTAATAAGTGACTCAATGGCTTTTTCAGTGGGAGGTAAAGCATATTAAACTATGCAACGTGCGAGACTGATGCTTGATCACAGCCTTGGGCCTTTAATTTGCCACCACATTGATTCTTCTGTAACCCCATCTAGGTGGTCTCAATTTGGGAATAAGGTTTTCCTTAGCTTATGTAATGCCACAATCAATGAACACGGCACACAAAGTATTAAGTGCAGTAATGTGCAGCATTCGGTAAATAAAATATCAGTCAAATAGAAATATAGGAAATTTACTCCCCTGTTCCAGGGCAATAATACGTGACATCAAGCTCTCTTCACAAAAGAGTGAGGAACAAGGTGTCAAACAAAAGGATTAATGTTGTAAATATTCCCCTCCAGCCAATGCAATAAAGAAAAAAGAAAAAGTCCAGCTCACCCTCAAACCAGCAAAGGAACCAATGGTAGATGTGGAGACAGTCTTAAAAGCATGAAAATCCAGCTTCAGTGTGTGGATAAAATATAAAGTTATTGAAAGTCCATTCAATGGAAAATATAGACATTAATGTCAATAGAAAAATTAAAAAAAGAACTACGTGTTTCGAATATTTAAAATGAATAGTTCTGTTTTAATTTTTCTTTGGACATTAATGTCTATATTTAACTTTTGAATGGACTTTCAATAAATTTACAGTATATTTTATCCACACACTGTGAAGCTGGATTTTTGTCCTGTTAAAGGGAACCTGTCAGCAGAATTTTCGCAATTAAACTAAAAGAATCCCCTTCTGCAGCTCCTGGGCTGCGTTCTAGAAAGGTTTCTCTTCCTACTGGCCCCCCTTTCAGACCTAAATAAACACTTTATAAAATATTACCTTTTGGTATGCTAATGATGTTTTCTGGCCACGGGGGCGGGCTGTTTTTCGTCCGTTATTCCCCCTCCTGCCGCTGTTCGCCGTCCCCCATTGTTCATTTACATACATGAGGCTGCCGCCCTCATGTAGCGCAGTGCTCCTGAGTTCTCACATATGACCAGTGGCACTATCGCGGGACTGAGCATTGCGCAAATTGCGAGCGCTGGTGAGGTTATTGCGCAGGCGCGAGATTATGGGCGGTGCTGTGAATGTCATCATCAGCGTCATCCAAGTATCCGCCTATAATCTCGTGCCCGCGGTAATAGGTAATGTGGATGATATGGCCAGTGCTAGCGCATAACGGTGGAGGCAGAGGGAAAAGTGCGGGCACGACATTATGGGCGGGTACTTGTGTGACGCCCTGGACTAGCCAGGTAGTCACAGATAGCGCCCCGCACTACACATGTCCCCCAAAAAGGTGTCATCAGCCAACCATTAAAACCTAGTCACCTCTCTCAGTGCTTGATGGACACACCAGGGGGAGGAGCTATGCGGTTGGCCACGCCCACCGAGGAGTTCAGCGGGCCTGAGGCAGGAAACACAGCAGTCTAGTCTGGGAGTTCAGAGTGAGGAGTTGTCTGTAGCAAGAGGAGTCTGACAGGTGCCGGGGTTGGAGCCCGGGCACCTTTGGCTAGGAGGCAAATGGTGACCTTAGCCTGCAGGAGCCAGGAAGATGGCTCGGTGGAACCGTGGTGGACCAGGACAGGGTAGTGGCCCGCCGGTACCGACCCGGGGAACCGACTCGGAAACCGGAGCACACAGGGGGGTACTCAGACCCTGAAACGAGGTCCAGAATCCACTGGACTGAGTTAATTAACTGATTGCGGTCTGGACTATAGGTCCTTTCCTACCCAAGTCCCGACTGAAGACAACAGCCCAACGAGGGGGATAGAAAGCCACTGCACAGGCAGAGAGATCCCACGGACCAGCGTCTGCGGGCAACAGGGCTCTCCCGACATCCACAAAGCCGGGGAGCAGACTCCCGTCGCTGAAGCGCAGGCAGCCCACGGTGCAGGAGAAAGGCCAAGACCACCAAACCGGGTGGGGGACCAGACGCAGCCAGCTGCGGGTACCGACCACCATCAACTTGGTTTACCAGAGACTTGTGTGTGTCAATAACAGTGAGTACAACAGTGCCATCTGGCCGCGCACTGTCCTGCACCGCCCAGCTATCCCCAACGGGTCCCGGGGCCACCATCCCTGCCCACGGAGGGGTTAACAACTTGCTGCATAACATCTCCCCCGGGTGCCCCGTAACTGCAACGGTGGTGTCTACTTTCACCACATCCCGTGGGTGACGTCACGAACTCAAGCGCGGCTCCGGCCGTGCACCTACCTTCCCCCCACCAAAAGCGCCAGCATCCCCTTTCAGAGCGAAGTGACCCCGGGACTGGAGGCGCTCGAACCACCCACCAACGAGCCCGGACCTGAGCGGCTCGGCTGCAGCCGAGCGTGGGGCGGTACACTTGGATGACGCTGGTGATGACATTCACAGCGCCGCCCATAATCTCTCGCCTGCGCAATAACCTCACCAGCGCTCGCAATTTGCACAATGCTCAGTCCCGCGATAGTGCCACTGTGCATGCGCGAGAACTCAGGATCACTGCGTTACATGAGGACGGCGGCCTCATGTATGTAAATGAACAAAGGGGGACGGCGAACAGCGGCAGGAGGGGGAATAACGGACGCAATACAGCCCGCCCCTGTGGCCAGAAATCATCATTAACAGACCAAAAGTTAAGATTTTATAAAGTGTTTATTTAGGTCTGAAAGGGGGGCCAGTAGGAAGAGGAACCTTTCTAGAATGCAGCCCAGGAGCTGCAGAAGGGGATTCTTTTAGTTTAATTGCGAAAATTCTGCTGACAGGTTCCCTTTTAAGCCAACGGAATCACTGATATTGTACAATGTTGGTTTGCCTCATAAAACCAATATTATTTTCAGTCATAAATAATTGTCACAGTCAAGGCTGCGAATGGCATACTGTAGTTGCCAAAATTGATGTTGGAATAGAAATGTTCAAGTAGGGAGTAGTGATGAGCGAGTGTGCTCAGCACTTCTCATTATTCGACTGAACATTAGGATGCTCGGTCGAGTAATAAGCAGTGACGAGTATCACATGGTGCTTGATTGCTCAGGTTACAGTGATGCAGCTTCAAATCAATCAAATCAAATCAAATAGGCTTCTTTATTGGCAGGACCAAAATATAATAAGTGTTGCCAAAGCAAGAAACTGAAGTGTGACAGGGGAGTGGGTTAGGGTTGTGGGGATGGGGTGTTGGGGGCACAATTTGGGGAATGATGGTCCATTTGCAGGACTTTAGTTCCCCTCAGCTTATGACATGTGATGACATATTGATTGATTCTTCGTCCCCCAGTAGGATGCAGAGTTTCCTCTCCTCGTCCATAGATGAAAAGTCCGGGGTATGAGTGGTAAGTTTCTGGAAGTGGGAGGCCCTCACTGCTGAGTATTTGTTACAGTGCAGCAGGAAATGCACCTCGTCCTCAAGAGCCCCCTGCTGGCAGTTTTCCTTCACTTCTTGGAGCTGCCCACTGAAGCTGGTTATTTCACCAGCCAAGTGAAGGGACTCCTCCCTCAGCTGGACTCTTAGAGATGAAGAACTCCTAGATTAGTGCTCTCTCACTCCATGGACCTTCCTGGGAACCCTCCCGAGTCTGTCAGGGGGGTCTGCCGGAAACATGCTCGCGTTTCCCATTGACTTCCATTATGCTCGTTACTCAAAACAAGCACTCAGCCATAAAAAATTGCTCATTTCGAGTAACGAGCATCTGAGCATTTTAGTGCTCACTCATCGCAAGTAATGAGCCAAGGCCTGCCCAGTACTGACCTGGACTCTACACTGTGTCCACCCATATCCTTACCACCGCCATTAACTTGAGAACGGCGGTAGCTATAGGCATAGAAGCGGTGTCTAGGTATAATAAAGTAGCCATGCGCTACGCAATGAAACCACCTATAGCGCCAACTGGTGGAAAACAAGGGAGTTAGCATTTTTATATCGAAAACGGAACAAGATAGAGAAAAAAAGTGAATTACAAAGTTGTAGGGCATCATCAATTCAATACGAATCGACACCTTGCATACAGAAATGCTATGATATGAAACCCATGACCCCCCAAAACACTGAATGCTGGTCATGCATATGGTGCTCATTTAACTTTGATGCTCAAAGTGGCCACTGTCAGCTGGAATGCACATCTGGACTCTGGACAGCATACTGTATCTTGCTGCATGTTGTGCAATATGGTAGGTGACACATTTGCACAAGCATCTGTGATACGTTGTCGTAGGTCCTGCAATGTTGGTGGAGGGGTCGCATACACCTGCTGTTTTATGTGACCTCACAGAAAGAAGTCCAATGGAGTCTGGTCAGGTGAGCATGGAGGCCACTCCACACAGCAACCATACCCAATGACTTGTAGGAAGGTCTCCATGAGGTATTGCTTCACGTCCGCAGCCTTGTGAGTTTTACATGTTCTAATCATAGCATTTCTGTATGCAAGGTGTCAATTCGTATTGAATTGATGATGCCCTACAACTTTGTAATTCACTTTTTTTCTCTATCTCGTTCCATTTTCGAGATAAAAATGCTAACTCCGTTGTTTTCCACCAGGTGGCGCTGTAGGTGGTTTCATTGTGTAGCGCATGGCTACTTTACTATGCCTAGACACCACTTCTATGCCTATAGCTGCCACCGTTCTCAAGTTAATGGTGGAGGACAGGATATGGGTGGACACACTGTATATAGGAATACCCAATTTTGGGTGTGATTTGCATGACCCCCACCCCTTTTCATTCAACAAGGCAAAAATCAAAGCTAGCTACTTGATATAACTAATTTAACACAAGAGTCTGAGCAAATTAACCCCTTTACTACGGAGCCTTTTTTCACCTTCATGACTGTCTGTTTCTCTCCTTGTCTTTCTATCTGTCTGTCTTTCTCTCTGTCTCTCTCTGTGTCGCTGTCTGTCTCTCTCTGTCTGTCTCTCTCTGTCTGTCTCTCTCCATGTCTGCTTTTTTCTCTCTGTCTGTCTGTCTCTATTTTTCTGACTATCTCTCTGTTTGTCTCTCTATCCATCTCTCTCTGTCTGTCTCTCTCCCTGTTTCTCTCTGTCTCTCTGTCTGTCTCTGTTTCTCTGTCTGTCTCTCGCTGTCTGTCTCTCTATCCATCTCTTCTGTCTCGCTCTGTCTGTGTTTCTGTCTGTCTCTCTCTGTTTGTCTTTCTCCCTATTTGCCTCTCTCTGGCTGTGTCTCTCTATCTCTGTCTGTCTCTGGTTTTCTCTCTGTCTCTCTCTATCCATCTCTCTCTGCCTCTGTCCGCCTCTCAATGTTTCTCTGTTTGTCTCTCTCCCTGTTTGCCTCTCTTTCTCTGTCTATCTCTGTCTTTATCTCTCCATGTCTGCCTCTCTCTATCCCCACTGCCTCTCTGTGTCTGTCTCTCTGTCTCTCCCTATGTCTCTCCCTATCTCTCGGTCTGTCTCTGTTTGTCTCTGTCTGTTTTTTTCTGTCTCTCTGTCTGTCTCTCTCTGTCTCTTGGTATATGGATCTCTCTGTATTTTTTGTCTCTCTCTGTTTCTCTCCTTTTCTGCCTCTCTCTGCTTCTGTCTGTCTCTCTCTATCCATCTGTGTATCACTCTATATCCATATCTCTCTGTTTGTCTCTCTCCCTGTTTGCCTCTCTATCACTCTGTCTGTCTCTATCCTTCTCTCTCTGTCTCTTTGTCTGCCTCGCTCTCTGTCTGTATCTCTATCCATCTCTCTATGTCTCACTTTCTCTGCCGTCTGTCTCTCTGTCCGTCTGCCTCGCTCTCTGTCTCTCTATCCATCAGTCTTTCTCTGTCTCTCTCTCTGTCTGCCTCTTTCTCTCTGTCTGTCTCTCTCTGTCTCCCTCTCTCTCTCTGTCTCTCTCAACTGTCTACATCTTTCTATCTCTCTGTTGGTCTCTCTGTCTCTCTCCCTATCTGTCTTTCTCTATCTCTCTGTCTGTCTCTCTGTTTCTCTCTCTCTGTCTCTATCCATCTCTCCACCGAAATCATATTAACTGACACATAACCTTCTTATACTAAGAATGTCCTTCGTTGCCTATAGCAACCAATCACAGCTCCTATTAATGACCTGTAGCTCCCAGCTCCATTGACTTTAATGTAAGCAGGTTTTTTGGTGAATAATTGTAAAGCCCGGGGTTAAATTTTCCCCTCAAAACATAATCTATGATGTTCCCTGAGTCAAATGAGGTGGATGTGCAAAATTTCGTGATTGTAAATGCGACGGTGCGGATTCCTTTAGCGGACACACACACACACACACACACACACACACACACACACACACACACATACACTCAGTTTTATATATTAGATATTTGCGTTATATCAAACAAAACAGTTAATAAATAACATTTCCCACATGTTTACTTTACATCAGCACAATTTTTTTTGTTAGGAAGTTAGAAGGATCCAAAGTTTAGCAGCAATTTCTCATTTTTCCAACAAAATTTACAAAGCCATATTTTTAGGGACCACATCACATTTGAAGTGACTTTGAGAGGCCTGGGTGACAGAAAATACCCAAAAGTGACACCATTCTAAAAACTGCACCTCTCAAAGTACTGAAAATCACATCGAAGAGGTTTATTAACCCTTTAGGGTCTTCACAGGAACCAAAGTAATGTGGAAGAAAAAAAATATTTTACTTTTTCCCACAAAACTGTTGCTTTAAATACTAATAATTGTATTGTAGTATGTATTGTATTGTAGTGTAGTATCTATTATTGTATGTCATTACAGCGATACCACATTTATATAGGTTTTTTTTATGTTTTACCGCTTTTACACCATAAAAACTATTTTATAGAAAAATAAAAGTTTTTTCATTGATGTATTATTTTTTCACCGAAGGAGCTTTACGAGGCTTGTTTTTTGCTGAACAAGATAACATTTTCAGCGGTATTTGTATTTATTTATGACTTTTTGAACGCGTTTTATTGTACTTTTTTGTGAGCTGTATGTTGGTAAGACAGTTTTTGCTATGTTTTAATATAGTTTTTTTAATGGTTTTCACTGAAGGGGTTAACTAGTATGATAGTTTTATAGATCAGGATGTTGCAGATGTGGCTATACGAAATATGTGTACTTTTTTATTGTTACACAAATATAGATATTTATTGGAAAAAAAATTTAAAATAAACTTTTTTACTTATTCCCCATAAATGACAATACCTTTCACAGCTTTCATCGCAGCTGCACTGTATTACAATGATCGATCATTGTAATACAGGTCAGCTGTCAGGCTTGATCACTGAGGCTTCCTGCAGTCAGGTGACCTGGAGGTCATCATGATGACTTCGGGTTACCATGGAGATGATCGGACAATCGCAATTACATTGCGGGGGCACTGATCGGAGGGAAGAGGGAGCGCGATCCCTCTCCAAATCCCCTAAGTGCCTCGATTGATATCAATCATGGCATTTAGGTAGTTAAAAAGCCAGGGACAGTGCTGCCACCGTCCCTGGTTGTGAGAGCCAAGACTCGGCTGTCGGGAAAGCCGAGTCCCAAGCGGTGATCGTGCTAGGCATGGTGAAAGTACCTCCATGATAGCCAAGAAGTACTGTACTTATACTTTCTAGGTCAGTAAGTACCTCCAATCTAGGATTCATGAAAGATAAGTCAGGTCTAACCAAAATGTTAGGTTTCTATGAGGTAAATGCAAATCTGGATATGGTAATGCAACTGATGTGATTTATTTGGACTTTGCAAAGGCATTTGGTACTGTACCACATAACAACCTTATACTAAAGCTCCAAAAGCAGAGACTAGGGTAAACTAACTAATGGTCTTTTGGGTGGGATTGAGAGTAAAGTGCAAGTGTTTGCTGATGACACCAAACTATGTAGGATATTAAAAATGGACTTTAATAGTATAATATTGTAAAACAATTTGGATAAGATGTCTGAATGGGCAAACAACTGACAAATGAGAGTTTATGTCGATAAATGTAGTGTAATGCACCTAGGACGGAGTAATCCTATAGCTGCGTATACATTAAATGGAAGTAAACTCAACTACAGAAGAGGAGAAAGACTTGGATATTCTGGTTACAAGTAAGCTGAGTAGCAGCAGCACTCAATGTCAAGCAGCAGACACTACGGTGAATACTATGAGAGGCATCGGCGGGTGCACAGATTTTTTTTACATCTGTGCATGCACCCCTGCCGCTCATAGTCTTCAACGTTGTGTCTTCAACAAAAATGGCGCTAGAGAGTGCGGTTTGTGCATGCGTGGACTCTGGCACCATTTTAATGAATACAGAATCACTGTGTCAATGTGCATGCGACGCCACCAACAGCAATGGTGGTGCAGCGCTAGATTCAAATAAAGAAAAGGGGCCACGTCATAGAGGAAGCTGGAGGAGGACTTTGCAGCGAGGACTCGTCCCACAAAGGCCAGCCCCCGGTGCACCTGTCATTCAAAGTGCAGTGCATTTCTGCAACTTTGATTAAAAATATTTCTGCAACCAAGCATCCGATCTATCTGTAACAGGTATGCCTGGATTCAGGTACTTAGTGTCAGTATGGCACTGCATTTAGTTCATATTGCAAAATCCTGGTGGTTGGTCCTCTTTAAGCAGTGACTGCATATGCGAGAATGCTTTTATAGAGTTCTTGTGAATGTGCCTGATTGTTGTGATTTTATTTGTACTTGTATGTATTAGGCCTTTGTGCCTTTGATTTTATAATTGTTAATATTTTTATTACCTTTTAAATTGTACTATATATTGTGATATATTTAGCTATTACAATTTGTATGTCTGTATAAAATGGGAAATATGCAAAGGTTTGTACATGGATGCAATGGAGCGCTTTCTATGCCAGTGCGTAGGTTGCATGAGATATACATTCACAGCTGCCATTACACAGTGTAAGCTTCTGAGTGTACGCAAGTTATTGCTACCTGTGGACTTGTCCAGATCCTCAGGCTCTGTTGTTTGACCTGGGTGCCATAACACATGGATTTGGGAACCCCAGTTGAGTGTTTCTATATTGCACGCACTTACTTTTCTCATGTTTTCAGCGCATACACCTCTTCAGTATTTGCCTAGTCTTCTGGCCAGTTTAATATGAGGCAGTTTTATCATTCTGGATGCGGAGGTGTCACACATTATATATTTTATGCCCTTTGTATGCTCACTCTCCATGTTTATTAGTCACAAGTGCTGTTCCAGATGTGTACATTTATGGGATGTCCATTCTGAGGTCTATTGGCGGTGAGCATCTATTAGGTTCTTCACTCCCCCACAAGTACTTCAGAAGGTTGACAGACCTCAAATCAGGCTCCTTGCCTAAACAAGGTAAGGCGGCCTGTCAGCAACCCTGCTTTGGGCTTCTAGCTTGGAAATATGAGTTTATTGGGGTCCTCCTTTCGTAGAGGGATATTGATACATCACTTCCTTGTGCACTTTATGGTGTGGCTTGCTCTATTTTTTTTTTGCATTTCAGTGAAGAAAGTCAATATCTTCAGCTTTTAGTCCAAAAATTATGAAAATTGCTTTCCTTAATGGGGTTGTCCACTACTTTGACAACCCCTTTTAAATCCCTATGTTCTCCTCAGTAAAATAACAATATCTACACTCACCTCTGGTTCCAACGCTGTTTCAACTGTGTTGGCACTGGCTCTCCCTGGGATTGAGCGACATTATGTCACGCAAACCCTGTGGCCAATTAGCGCTGGCTTCACTCTCCCCTTCTTTAGACAAATCAGACATCCGGAGGAATGAGAGATCAGCTGCAGCTCTTGCTTACTTTGAATGTCACTTATATCATAGGACATTGATGCCTGCTCTAACTGGCCACAGGGATTGCATGACTTAATGTTACACGATCCCAGGAGAGCCTGTCCTGACAGTGCTGAAATGGCAACAACATCAGAGGTTAGTATAGGTATTATTATTTTACTTTGGAGAAACATAGGGAGTGAGAAGGGGTTGTCCAAGTAGTGGACCACCCCTTAAATCGGCTTACAAGTGTGCATACAGTTGAAACCAAAAGTTTACATACACTATCTAAAAAAACACATATGCATGTTTGTCTCACTATTTGATATGAAATCAGAAATAAATGTTTCTTGTTTTAGGTCAATTAGGAACCAAAATTATTTATAATTGCCAAGTACCAGAATAATGAGAATTTTTTAAGTCATTTTTATTACTTTCTGCAAAGTCAAAAGTTTACATACGCTAAAGGGGGCTTTACACGCTGCAACATCGCTAGCGATTGCTAGCGATGTTGCGAGCGATAGCACCCGCCCCCGTCGTACGTGCGACATGTGGTGATCGCTGCCGTAGCGAACAATATTGCTATGGCAGCGTCACACGCAGATACCTGTTCAGCGACGTCGCTGTTGCTGCCGAACAATCCCTCCTTCAGGGGGGGTGCGTTCGGCGTCACAGCGACGTCACAGCGGCGTCACAAAACGGCCGTCCAATAGAAGAGGAGCGGAGAAGATGAGTAGCCGGAACATGCCGCCCACTTCCTTCTTTTCCGGTGGACGCAGGTAAGATGATGTTCGTCGCTCCTGCAGTGTCACACACAGCAATGTGTGGTGCCACAAGAACGATGAAGAACCAGCGGCATGCACCACCAATGATATTATGAAAAGGAGCGACGTGTCAACGATCAACGATTTTTGCCGTGTTTGTGATCGTTGATCGTCGCTCCTAGCTGTCACACGCTAGGATGTCGCTAACGACGCCGGATGTGCGTCACAAACACCGTGACCCCGACGATATATCGTTAGCGATGTCGCAGCGTGTAAAGCCCCCTTATAAGTACTATGACTACAAACACTATGGGACAGTCCATATGATGATGTCATGCCTTTGGAAACTTCTGATTTATTGGCAACATCTGAGTTAATTAGAGATGTATTTTAATGCACACCTGAAACACACTGCTTCTTTGTATAGCATCATGGGAAAGTCAAAAGAAATCAGCCAACATCTCAGGAAGAGAATTGTGGACTTGCACAAGTCTGGTTCATCCTTGGGTGCAAGTTCCAGATACCTGAAGGTGCCTTGTTCAGTTATATGCAAGTACAAACAAGATGGGAATGTCCAGCCATCATACCGCTCAGGAAGGAAATAGGTTCTGTGTACCAGAGATGAACGTGCTTTGGTCAGACATGTGTATATCAACCCAAGAACAAAACCAAAAGACCTTGTGAAGATCCTGGTGGAAGCTTGTAAGATTGTATCATTATCCACAGTGAAACGAGTACTGTATCAACATGGGCTGAAAAGCCATAATGACCATTGTTACATTTGGAGGAAAAAGGGAGAAGCTTTGAAGCCTAAGAACATTATCCCAACTGTGAAACATGTGGGTGGCAGCATCATGTTGTGGGGTTGTTTTGCTGCAGGATGGACTGGTGCACTTTACAAAATAGATGACATCATGAGGAAAGAAGATTATGTGGCAATACTGAAGCAACATCTCATTTTTTGGCTAGCACCCTGTTCACATTTACTATGGTGTTCCAGCAGTCATTTTTATTGTTGTCAGAACTATGGTCCTGACAGATCTGATCTGTGTGAGTGTGTTGCATCTACTTCTACCCCAAGTGGACCCCGCCCCCCAAGTGGTTGGCTTCAGGGCCGAGGAAGTCCCATGTATCGTGATGGCCACCATCCTGCCTACCCTGAGCAATACCACCTGTGAGAAGGCTCCTAAGCTGTATGTAGTATGTGAATGTGGAACACCGGTGATTAACTCCCCACCTTACCTGAGATAGATACCGCACCTTTAATGAGGTACAGTACCCTGTGGCGACCCGAGCCTCAGGGGTGCCAAACAAACATGGCTCAGTTACACCAGTTCTGTCAGGAGGAATGGGCCCAAATTCCTACCACCTATTGTGAGAAGCTTGTGGAAGGATATCCAAAATGTTTGACCCATGTCATGCAGTTTAAGGGCAATGGTACCAAATATTAATGAAATGTATGGAAACTTTTGACTTTGTAGAAAGTAGTAAAAATGCCTTAAAACATTCTCTCTCTCCCTCTCTCTGTCTCTCATTATTCTGGCATATGACAAATATAAAGAATTTTGGTTCCTAATTGACCTAAAATGGGAAAGGTTAATTCTGATTCCATATCAGATAGTGAGAAAAACATGCAGATGTGTCTTTTTAGACAGTGTATGTAAACCTCTGGTTTCAACTGTATATTAATACTGCATGCAAATTTTGTAAAAGGCAACATGAAAACACTGTATATGTTCATGTATGATTCTGTGTGTTGATTCTATTATTTTGTATTTCTTAGCTACAATATTTGAATAAAATACAAATTATTCAAAAGTAAAAGTAATGAACGATAACACACAAGCGGCGTCAAAGGAAGTAGGATAAAGGTAAAAAAAACAGAGTAGGAGGGTAATTAATAAAATTGGAGACCATAAAAGCTACATAGGGAACAATACAGATGGTAAACATGAAGAGGAGGCCAGAGGAAGGGCAAGCAAAGGAGATGTAGAGTATAAAAGGGAGGACTAGAATAATAACTAACATGAACCCGTAAGGGAGAGAAAGAAATTGAACGGAAATTGGAAGGGTAAATTGCGGAGGGTGGAGGATAATTATTGTTTTCTCTGAAATAAAAAAAGAGAAATGAGCAACAAGTAAAAAGTCAATTTTACCCCAGAGATCAGAAGAAGGATGGAAATGTCAGATATTAAAGCGCCAGGATCTGAGAGATAATTGGGCAGGTCTTGCTGTAGTCTCTTAGCAGTGTGAGAAAGGAGAAGACATTAATCATCAAGTCAAGCCTGGCCGTAGACATCAGTAACTTTAATTATATGTTCTACTATGTTCCATTGGACCGGCATGTTACGGTTTAGTGTTACTAGATACTCCCAGTGCAGAAGGCTTTACAAGATAGATATGACTGAATGAAAGAGGAGAGTTGTGTGTGGCCTGGGAACACAGAGCAAGGTCAAGTCTGAAGGAGAATGAGAAAGAAGCCAAGGAAGAAAGGGGGGGGCAAAGAAAACCCCCCAGAAAACAAGAGGGGACAAATGATGGAGGGATAACAAAGTAGAGGCTACAAGATCGCAGGTAAATGAAAACCGATTACAGCAGCGGAAGAAGTGGATGCATGGGTTAAGGAGGATTAACAGAGCAAGGAGAGAACTTGGCTTCTAGGTAAGTCAATTCACCGAAGCTGGAAGATATAAAAGGGCAATGGGAGGACGCGGGAACTAGATAGAAATATAATTTGTAAAATATTCATCTCATCAAAAGAAAAGAGAAAAGTTACCAGGTGATCATTACTCGTTAATAACGAGTCGTTATCTCTTGTTTACAGACCACCAAGGCATTTCATGGCTCCAAATGCTGCGCTTGGGGTCCACAATTTTATTTCCAGATCTCACGGATATACTATGGTCAATTTCATAGTAAATAAATGAATCTAAGCTGGTTTGTGGGGTGTAGAACACAGCTACAGTATCCACATGAAGAGATACGTTGGCAATAGATGAAGACCTCAAGTGAAAGGAGAAATAGAGAATAAAGCAAGGGATAGGACCAGGTACCAAGGATAAGAAAATAAGAGGGTGGCGGAGAGACGGGCGTATAGAATGAAGCGAAAAAAGGGCAGGAAGAAAGAGTTAAGAAGCAGAAGAAGGTAAAAAAGGGGTGGGAAGAAGGCTGGGATTGAAAACGAGAGAAGGAGAAGAGGAGGGGGAAGAGGAGGGACAGGAGATTTGCTCCCTGCCTCAGCATTCTGACAATGCCTTGAAATATCTTACTTTTGATCAGTTTATTTCTAGGCTGAGATTCTCACACACACATACACACAGCAGCAATGGACAGAGCTCAGAGGTCTGACAATTAGACATCTCTCTGAACAGACAACCCACATCACCCCCCCTCCCTTTATACATCCTGATCTCTGCAGGGGGCTCTGATTCCTGCCTGGGGCTGTGTGTGATTTCATCCTGACGGGTCCATGGAGAAAGTCCAAGGGGAGAATGAGACGGAGCGATGGGAGAGACCGGAGGAGATAACGGAGAGTGAGAGAGACATCATCAAGGACACCTGGGCACGCGTGTATACCAACTGTGAAGATGTTGGGGTCTCTATATTGATAAGGTAAGAAAAAAACGGATGACTGTTACGTGTGCGCAGGACATGGCATCTTCCTAAGTGTGATATTATCTGATTCGATCATAGGAAATGGAAAGCACTCAGTGTCAGCAGAATGCTCGTAGGAAGGAAGATCCCTCCAGGTGTCACCATGACCCTCTGCGAGGGGAGAGGACCTGTGCACAGTCTGATGGTAGCACATGCAGAAAGCAAGGCGCTGACTGCTAGTGTCACACAGAGAGCTAGGTGCACAGTGTCTAGGGCTTCCCCATTAAGATTTTTTTAAAGGACCACTTACTCTAAAATTAGCAGCGTATAAAAGTTCAGGTAATAAGTCATTAACACATATGTAAGTTACGATGCAAGACCAAGACCTGTATGACTGTGCATGTGCCAACGAACGACTGTGTATCGGGCTATACCCAGTGCATGTGCCACTGTACGACTGTGTACCGGGCTATACCCAGTGCATGTGCCACCGTATAACTGTGTACCGGGCTATACCCAGTGCATGTGCCACTGTACGACTGTGTACTGGGGTATAAACAGTGCATGTGCCATCGTACGACTGTGTACCGGGCTATACCCAGTACTTGTGCCACTGTACGACTGTTTACCGGGCTATACCTAGTGCATGTGCCACCGTACGACTGTGTAACAGGCTATACCCAGTGCATGTGCCACCGTACGACTGTTTACCGGGCTATACCTAGTGCATGTGCCACCGTACGACTGTGTACCGGGCTATACCCAGTGCATGTGCCACTGTACGACTGTGCACAGGGATATACCCAGTGCAGGTGCCACCGTACAACTATGTACAGGGCTATACCCAGTGCACGTGCCACTGTACCACTGTGTATCAGGCTATACCTAGTGCATGTGCCACTGTACGACTGTGTACAGTGCTATACCCAGTGCATGTGCCACTGTACGACTGTGTACCAGGCTATACCCAGTGCATGTGCCACTCTACGACTGTTTACCAGGCTATACCCAGTGCATGTGCCACTGTACGACTGTGTACCAGGCTATACCCAGTGCATGTGCCACTGTACGACTGTGTACCAGGCTATACCTCATGCATGTGCCACGGTAAGACTGTGTACTGGGCTATAAACAGTGCATGTACCATCGTACGACTGTGTACAGGGATATACCCAGTGCAGGTGCCACCGTACAACTGTGTGCAGGGCTATACCCAGTGCACGTGCCACTGTACCACTGTGTACCAGGCTATACCCAGTGCATGTGCCACTGTACGACTGTGTAATGGGCTATACCCAGTGCATGTGCCACTGTACGACTGTGTACCAGGCTATACCCAGTGCATGTGCCACTGTACGACTGTGTACTAGGCTATACCTAGTGCATGTGCCACTGTACGACTGTGTACCAGGCTATACCCAGTGCATGTGCCACTGTACGACTGTGTAATGGGCTATACCCAGTGCATGTGCCACTGTACGACTGTGTACCAAGCTATACCTAGTGCATGTGCCACTGTACGACTGTGTACCGGGCTATACCCAGTCCATGTGCCACTGTACGACTGTGTATCGGGCTATACACAGTACATATGCCAATGTACGACTGTGTACCGGGCTATACCCAGTGCATGTGCTACTGTATGACTGTGTATCGGGCTATACCCAGTGCATGTGCCACTGTATGACTGTGTATCGGGCTATACCCAGTGAAGGTGCCACCTTACAACTGTGTACAGGGCTATACCCAGTGCACGTGCCACCGTACGACTGTGTACCAGGCTATACCTAGTACATGTGCCACTGTATGACAGTGTACCGGGCTATACCCAGTGCATGTGCCACTGTACAACTGTGTAACAGGCTTTACCCAATGCATGTGCCACTGTAAGACTGTGTAGCAGGCTATACCCAGTGCATGTGCCACTGTACGACTGTGTACCGGGCTATACCCAGTCCATGTGCCACTGTATGACCTTGTATCGGGCTATACCCAGTACATGAGCCACTGTACGACTGTGTACCGAGCTATACCCAGTCCATGTGCCACTGTATGACCTTGTATCGGGCTATACCCAGTACATGAGCCACTGTACGACTGTGTACCGGGCTATTCCCAGTGCATGTGCCACCGTACGACTGTGTACTGGGTTATACCTAGTGCATGTGTCACTTTAGAACTGTGTAACGGGCTATACACAGTGTATGTGCCACTGTACGACTGTGTACCAGGCTATACACAGTGCATGTGCTACCGTATGACTATGTCCAGGGCTATATCCAGTACATGTGCCACTGCACGACTGCGTACTAGCCTATACACAGTGCATGTGCCACCGTATATTGCGTCCAGAAGATACCTCCATAATACAAGAAACAATTCATTTTTAAGGTTTCTAAATGAATCTATGATAAAAAATAAAAAAAAATCACATACACAAGTATATAACTGCAAAAGATACAACTGTTGAACTCTGTTAGATCCATATTACCCATCCATACAACACATATTTGTAATACTGCATGTACAGGGGTTTTATTGTTTCTTGAGATTGTCAGAACTGGAAATTTGTGAGATAAGGTGGTGATCAAAAGTGTAGGCATTACTTCGGACTTGTCAGTAACCCTATTGATGATTGCAACAGTCAGGCTCTTCCCAGCCTAAAATGGCTGCCTGCAGAAAACGGTAGATTTCATTCAGCTGCACAGAAAATCCAGGTAACAAGATACAAAAAGTGCTGTTCAATAACACTCTACTTTCATATTCATGTGAGATGCTTATTGCCACAGATATAGAGGGGTTCACTCACTTTGACATTCAGTATTTGTTCTATTGCATTCTATCAGAATTTCAAAAAATGGATGACATTAAATTATAGAGTAAACTAGGTGACTGATTTAGGATGGTTTCTGATTGTGATGTCACTGTACCCCAGGGAGCTAGCGATGTGACTTGTGTTTATGTTACATTTTCTATTTTTCACTATCCCGTGCGCTGAATTTGGCATCATACAGAACAGAATGAGGACTCTGGGAATGTCACTTTTGCACACAGTTTTAGGATCGCCAAGGATGGCAAACAGCCATCTCAAAGAACATGGTTCACTTTATTTAGAATATAGCTTTTGCTTAAGCCTGCTTTACACCTTGCAATTAAGCATTCGATATCGTATGCGATCGTACCCGCCCCCATCGTATGTGCGGCACGCTCAATTTGTTGAACGTGTCGCACAAACGAATAACCCCTGTCACACGTACTTACCCGTCCATACGACCTCGATGTGGGCGGTGAACATCCACTTCCTGGAGTGGGAGGGACGTTCGGCGTCACATCGACGTCACGCGGCAGCCGGCCAATAGAAGCGGAGGGGCGGAGCTGAGCGGGACGTAAACCTCCCGCCCACCTCCTTCCTTCCGCATTGCCGGCGGGAGCCACAGGACGCTGGTAAGATCTGTTCATCGTTCCCGGGGTGTCACACACTGCGATGTGTGCTACCCCGGGTACGATGAACAATCTGACGTACAATTGTAGAGAAAGGTACGATGTGTATGCGATGAACGTTTTACCGTTCAATCGCAATCGCACGTACCTGTCACACGCTGCAATGTACCTTACAATGCCGGATGTGCGACCCCTCCGACACATTGTAAGATACATTGCAGCGTGTAAAGCAGGCTTTAGTTCTTAAAGTTGATACAATTGGACCTTTTATTGGATCCTTATATATAAGATCTGTGTTTATTTATTTTACTTATTTTACTAACTTATATAGTGCTATTAATTCCATAGCGCTTTACAGACATGGTCATCACTGTCCCCATTGGGGCTCACAATATAAACTCGCTATCAGTATGTCTTTCTTGGAGTGTGGGAAGAAACTGGAGTACCCAGAGGTTCAATTATTTCTGTACTATTTTAACCTATGATGAGTATATTAAAGACAAAAGTGTGGATTTGCCTAAAAACACAAGCTTCATCAGAAATCACGCAGTCAGGGTGAAGAGATAATTATGATGAACAGGTTTTTAATACCTAATACATACCGTATATAGGCTTGTATGCCTGGTTATAACAAGTAACCATGGGGTGCCATAGCAAAGCTTGGAATATCGCCTCACTCTACCAATATCAGCTTCACTTGCGAGCTGAGAACATGAAAAGCATATGTGTCTTCTGTACTGAACAAATTAATGCACACACAGTATAAAACAGGAATAATGCGAATAGTGAAATCACATTGTACTGATCATCTACTAAATGATGATGTAAAATACTGATAATGCGCAGTAATGTCACAATAATAAATAGTGATAAACACAGGGAGAAGAAACACATTTATGTCCAGGGCCGTACTGGGAGGACTAAAAAGCAGCCATAGCCGACAAATCAAATCCCAGCAGCCTACATACTAAAACACCCTCCCCCATTGAAGGAGTGTATATATCCAGAATAATACAGATATTGAGAAGTACACACAGAACACAGGACAGAAGTGGTACTGTGCAGTGTATATACCGTATACAGAATAATAAGAATAATACAGATACTGAGAATTACACCCAGTATACAGGACAGGAGAAGTGGTACTGTGCAGTATATATACAGAATAATACAGATATTGAGGATTACGCCCAGTATACAGGACAGGAGAAGTGGTACTGTGCTGTGTGTATATACAGAATAATAAGAATACTACAGATACTGAGAATTACACACAGTACACAGGACAGGAGACGTGCTACTGTGCAGTGTATATACCGTATACAGAAAAATAAAAATAATACAGATACTGAGAATTACACCCAGTATACAGGACAGGAGAAGTGGTACTGTGCAGTGTGTATACCGTATACAGAATAATAAGAATACTACAGATACTGAGAATTACACCCAGTATACAGGACAGGAGAAGTGGTACTGTGCAGTGCAGTGTATATACAGAATAATACAGATACTGAGCATTACACCCAGTATACAGGACAGGAGAAGTGGTACTGTGCAGTGTATATATACAAAATAATACAGATCCTGAGAATTACACCCAGTATACAGGACAGGAGAAGTGGTACTGTGCAGTGTATATACAGAGTAATACAGATAATGAGGATTACACCCAGTATATAGGACAGGGGAAGTGGTACTGTGCAGTGTATATATACACAGAATAATATAGATACTGAGAATTACACCCAGTATACAGGACAGGAGAAGTGGTACTGTGCAGTGTATATATACAGAATAATAAGAATACTACAGATACTGAGAATTACACACAGTACACAGGACAGGAGACGTGGTACTGTGCAGTGTATATACCGTATACAGAAAAATAAAAATAATACAGATACTGAGAATTACACCCAGTATACAGGACAGGAGAAGTGGTACTGTGCAGTGTATATACAGAATAATACAGATACTGAGGATTACACCCAGTATACAGGACAGGAGAAGTGGTACTGTGCAGTGTACATACCGTATACAGAATAATAAGAATAATACAGATACTGAGAATTACACCCAGTATACAGGACAGGGAAAGTGGTACTGGGCAGTGTATATACAGAGTAATACAGATACTGAGAATTACACCCAGTATACAGGACAGGAGAAGTGCTACTGTGCAGTGTATATACAGAGTAATACAGATACTGAGAATTATACCCAGTATACAGGACAGGAGAAGTGCTACTGTGCAGTGTATATATAGAGTAATACAGATAATGAGGATTACACCCAGTATACAGGACAGGGGAAGTGGTACTGTGCAGTGTATATACAGAGTAATACAGATAATGAGGATTACACCCAGTATACAGGACTGGAGAAGTGGTACTGTGCAGTGTATATACAGAGTAATACAGATAATGAGAATTACACCCAGTATACAGGAAAGGGGAAGTGGTACTGTGTAGTGTATATATACACAGAATAATATAGATACTGAGAATTACACCCAGTATACAGAACAGGAGAAGTGGTACTGTGTAGTGTATATACACCGTGTGCAGAATTATTAGGCAAGTTGTATTTTAGAGGATTTTTTTTTATTATTGATCAACATCTATGTTCTTAGTCAACCCAAAAGACTCATAAATATCAAAGCTTAATATTTTTGGAAGTTGGAGTGGGTGTTTTTTAGATTTGGCTATCTTCGGAGGATATCTGTTTGTGCAGGTAACTATTACTGTGCAGAATTATTAGGCAACTTAATAAAAAACAAATATATTCCCATCTCACATCAGTTTATTTTCACCAGGTAAACCAATATAACTGCACAACATTTAGGCTGTGTGCGCACTTTGCGTTTTTTTCATGCGTTTCCGCAGCATTTTGAACTATAGCGTTTTAATGCCACAATGCATGCGTTTTGATTTTCAAGCAAAGTCTATGGGAATTAGGGCTTTCTTGTGCGCACAATGCTGTTAAAAAAGCAGCGTTTCAGTTGCAGAAAATTTGTCAAAATCTCAGCGTTTAAAGAAGCAACATGTCAATTGTTTTTGCCATTTTGGCAGCGTTTGCTAACATTAGAGTCAATGGGAATTTTCAAAACGCATTCTACATCAAAATCCCAGCGTTTTACATGCTTTTTTGATGCAGAAAGATTGCATTTTTGACAAAATAAACGCATGCGTTTTTGACATTATATTAAGGGCATGATATGTCCTTTTACGCACACAGATAGTCCGACAATTAAATTAAAGAAAATCATTAATTTAATGTTATTTTATACATAAATATTAGAACACAGTTATCATTTTAATAAAATTAACTATTTTGTTTATGATATTAATAATGATATTTGTAATCATTTTTTTTTTCATAGTGTTTGAATGTTTAAACTTTATTTAATAGTGTATTTGTATTCAAAACGCATCTGACTTTCAGCAATGAAAAAGCATGTAAATCGCAGTAAAAACGCGTCCAAAACGCGGTAAAAACGCATGCGTATTTTTAGCGTTTTTGTGGTCAAAACCAAATTCGACAGACAATTTCTGCCAGAGGATGCGTTTAGAGCTGCAAGTAACTCAACGTAAAGTGCGCACATAGCCTTAGAAATAAACATTTCTGACATGCAAAAACAAAACCCCAAAAAATGAGTGACCAATATAGCCACCTTTCTTTATGATGACACTCAACAGCCTACCATCCATAGATTCTGTCAGTTGCTTGATCTGTTTGTGATCAACATTGCATGCAGCAGCCACCACAGCCTCCCAGACACTGTTCCGAGAGGTGTACTGTTTTCCCTCCCTGTAGATCTTACATTTTATGAGGGACCACAGGTTCTCTATGGGGTTCAGATCAGGTGAACAAGGGGTCCATATCATTATTTTTTCATCTTTTAGACCTTTACTGGCCAGCCACGCTGTGGAGTAGTTGGATGCATGTGATGGAGCATTGTCCTGCATGAAAATCATGTTTTTCTGGAACGATACCGACTTCTTCCTGTACCACTGCTTGAAGAAGTTGTCTTCCAGAAACTGACAGTAGGTCTGGGAGTTGAGCTTCACTCCATCCTCAACCCGAAAAGGTCCCACAAGTTCATCTTTGATGATACCAGCCCATACTAGTACCCCACCTCCACCTTGCTGGCGTCTGAGTCGGAGTGGAGCTCTCTGCCCTTTACTGATCCAGCCTCTGGCCCATCAAGAGTCACTCTCATTTCATCAGGCTATAAAACCTTTGAATAATCAGTCTTTATATATTTCTTGGCCCAGTCTTGACGTTTTATCTTATGTTTCTTGTTCAAAGGTGGTCGTTTTTCAGCCTTCCTTACCTTGGCCATGTCACTGAGTATGGCACACCTTGTGCTTTTTGATACTCCAGTAATGTTGAAGCTCTCAAATATGGCCAAACTGGTGGCAAATTGCATCTTGGAAGCTTCACACTTGATTTTCCTCAATTCATGGGCAGATATTTTGTGCCTTTTTTGCCCAATACGCTTCTTGCGACCCTGTTGGCTATTTGCCATGAAATGCTTGATTGTTCGGTGATCACGCTGTAAAAGTTTGGCAATTTCAAGACTGCTGCATCCCTCTGCAAGACAACTCACAATTTTGGACTTTTCATCTCACAAATCTCTCTTCTGGCCCATTTTGCCAAAGGAAAGGAAGTTGCCTAATAATTAAGCACACCTTTTATAGGTTGTTGATGTCATTACACCGCACCCCTCCTCATTACAGGGATGCACATCACCTGATTTACTTAATTGGTAGTTGGCTCTCAGCCTATACAGCTTGGAGTAGGACAACATGTATAAAAAGTATCATGTGATCAAAATACTCATTTGCCTAATAATTCTGCACACAGTGTATACAGCAAAATACAGATACTGAGAATTACACCCACTATACAGGACAGGAGAAGTGGTACTGTGCAGTGTACAGTGTATATATACAGAATAATACAGATACTGAGAATTACACTCAGTATACAGGATAGGAGAAGTGATACTGTGCAGTGTATATACAGAATAATACAGATACTGAGAATTACACTCAGTATACAGGATAGGAGAAGTGGTACTGTGCAGTGTATATATACAGAATAATTTCAGAAACTGAGAATTACACCCACTACACAGGACAGGAGAAGTGGTACTGTGCAGTGTATCGATACAGAATAATACAGATACTGAGATACTGAGCATTATACCCAGTGGTACTGTGTAGTTTGTATATACAGAATAATACAGCTACTGAGAAGTACACCCAGTATACAGGACAGAAGACATACAGTGCAGTGTATATATACAGAATATTACAGATACTGAGAATTACATCCAGAATATAGGACTGGAGAAGTGGTACTGTGCAGTGTATATACAGAGTAATACAGTTACTGAGAATTACATCCAGAATATAGGACTGGAGAAGTGGTACTGTGCAGTGTATATACAGAGTAATACAGTTACTGAGAATTACATCCAGAATATAGGACTGGAGAAGTGGTACTGTGCAGTGTATATACAGAGTAATACAGGTACTGAGAATTACATCCAGAATATAGGACTGGAGAAGTGGTACTGTGCAGTGTATATATACAGAATAATACAGTTACTGAGAATTACATCCAGAATACAGTACAGAAGAACTGGTACTGTGCAAAGTAAATATACAGAATAATACAAATACTGAGAAATATATCCAGTATAGGGGGTCAGGAGACGTGGTACTGTGCAGTTTGTATATAAAGAATAACACAGTTACTAAGAATTACACCTAGTATACAGGACATGAAAAGTGGTACTGTGCAGTGTATATACACAGTGTACAGTGTATATATACAGACGTGAAAAGTGGTGCTGAGAATTATACCCAGCATACTGGACAGGAGAAGTGGCACTGTGCAGCATATATATCCAAAATAGTACAAGTACTGAGAATTACACCCAGTATACAGGACAGGAGAAGGGTACTGTCCCATGTACATATACAGATATTTTTTTACACCCAACATACAGGCAGTATGTGTGTGTGTGTATATATCTATATATATAATTGCCTTATTCTGTCTGTCTGTCTGTCTGTCTGTCTGTCTATCTGTCTGTCTGTCTGTCATGCTCCAAAATTGTGTCCTTACGGTGACACAAAGCTGATTGGCCGCTGGGCTCGCCATGGCCCCGCCCCCCCACACGGATTGGCCGCTCGCCCAGGCTGCGCCCCCACACGGATTGGCCAGCCGCTCGCCCAGGCTCCGCCCCCCCCACAGATTGGCCTCTCGCCCCGGCACCCTGCAGGCATTGGCAATTCAGCCACGCCACGCCCCGCCCCCCTCACGCAATGCACGTTAGCTCTGGCCCCACCCCCTCCCTCCCCCCGCGCATTTCTCTAACTGACACGGCTGTCACGGAGGTGAGTACGGTACTCCCTATCCCCCCCCAACCCCCCCCCCCCCCCGGCCCCCGCTCCCAAAGGGGTGGTGTGGATACTCGCATGGTTACAAGCGCTGTCACGGAGGTGAGTACTGTACTCCCTCCCCCTCCCCCGGCCCCCGCTCCCACGGCAGTGGTGGGAGTGGTGTGGATACGTTGGTAACCATGCTCGCATGGTTACAAGCCCATCAAGGTCCTGCTGCGCCGGAAGGTCCACACGCACACACACAAACATACACACTCATCAGATCACACTCACACTCACTCTCATACACACCTCACACACACCTCACATCGCATCCACATACTCACGACATCCTGGGATATCGCTTGCTTCTCGGCGGCGAAAATGTGCTGTTGTGATCTTCCAGGACCTGACGGAGGATCACATGGCCAGAAGCATGTGATATCCCCGGATGTTGTGAGTATGAGCGCGTAAGTGCGATATCGTCAGTGTCTGTGTGTGTGAGTGGATGCGATCGGGTGTGTGTGAGTGGATGCGATCGGGTGTGTGTGAGTGGATGCGATCGGGTGTGTGTGAGTGGATGCGATCGGGTGTGTGTGTGAGTGGATGCGATCGGGTGTGTGTGAGTGGATGCGATCGGGTGTGTGTGTGAGTGGATGCGATCGGGTGTGTGTGTGAGTGGATGCGATCGGGTGTGTGTGTGAGTGAATGCGATCGGGTGTGTGTGTGAGTGGATGCGATCGGTTGTGTGTGTGAGTGGATGCGATCGGGTGTGTGTGTGAGTGGATGCGATCGGGTGTGTGTGTGAGTGGATGCGATCGGGTGTGTGTGTGAGTGAATGCGATCGGGTGTGTGTGTGAGTGGATGCGATCGGGTGTGTGTGTGAGTGCATGCGATCGGGTGTGTGAGTGTCGGCAGAGGAGCAGGGCGTGCTGGAGAAGGCTGGGAGCAGAGAGGCTGATCATGGGGAAGAGGGAAATGCTGATGCTGAAGGAGGCTGGGATGGGAAGGCTGGGAAGAAGGAGGCTGGGAGGAGAGAGGCTGATCCTAGGGAAGGCTGGGGAGAGGAGGCTGATGCTGAGGGAGGCTGGAAGGAGAGAGGCTGATGCTGAGGGAGGCTGGGACGAGGGAGGCTGATGCTTAGGGAAGCTGATGCTGGAGGAGGCTGGAAGAACAGAGGCTGATGCTGGTGGAGGCTGATGCTTTGGGAGGCTGATGCTGGGGGAGACTGGGAGAGGAAGGCTGATGCTGAGGGAGGCTGGGAGGGGGAGGCTGGGAGGAAGGAGGCTGGGAAGAGAGAGGCTGATCCTTGGGAAGGCTGGGAAAGGGAGGCTGATGCTGAGGGAGGCTGGAAGGAAAGAGCCTGATGCTAGAGACAGAGACGCTGATGCTGGGAGGAGAGAGGCTGATGCTGCGGGCAGAGAGGCTGATGATGCGGGTAGAGAGGCTGATGCTGGCGCAGCATGGCGGATGGAGCACGTTTGGTAATGCGCAGCATGGCGGATGGAGCACGTTTGGGAGTGCGCAGCATGGCGGATGGAGTACGTTTGGGAGTGCGCAGCATGGCGGATGGAGCACGTTTGGGAGTGCGCAGCATGGCGGATGGAGCACGTTTGGGAGTGCGCAGCATGGCGGATGCAGCACGATGGCGAGTGCGGAGTATGGCGGATGGAGCATGTTTGGGAGTGCGCAGCATGGCGGATGGACCACGTTTGGGAGTGCGCAGCATGGCGGATGGAGCACGTTTGAGAGTGCGCAGCATGGGAGATGGAGCACGATGGGGGGTGCGCAGCATAGGGGATGGAGCACGATAGGGAGTGCACTGCATGGGGGATGGAGCACGATGGGGAGTGCCCAGCATGGCGGATGGAGCACGTTTGGAAGTGCGCAGCATGGCGGATGGAGCACGTTTGGGAGTGCGCGGCATGGCGGATGGAGCACGTTTGGGAGTGCGCAGCATGGATAATGGAGCACGATGGGGGGTGCGCAGCATAGGGGATAGAGCACGATGGGGAGTGCGCTGCATGGGGCATGGAGCACGATGGGGAGTGTGGAGTATGGCGGATGGAGCACGTTTGGGAGTGCGCAGCATGGTGGATGGAGCACATTTGGGAGTGCGCAGCATGGCGGATGGAGCACGTATAGGAGTGCGCAGCATAGGAGATGGAGCACGATGGGGAGTGCGCAGCGTGGCGGATGGAGCACGATGGGGAGTGCGCAGCATAGGGAATGGAGCACGATGGGGAGTGCGCAGCATGGCGGATGGAGCACGTTTGGGAGTGCGCAGCATGGCGGATGGAGCACGTTTGGGAGTGCGCAGGATGGGAGATGTAGCACGATGGGGGGTGCGCAGCATAGGGGATGGAGCACGATGGAGAGTGCACACCTCCCCCCAACACACACACACGCGCGCGCGCGCACTGCACAACACACCACACACACACACTGGAAACCACAAACAACTGCCCTACACAGACACCCACACACAGACAACGCTGCACACACAAATATACGCACATACCGCACATATATATAACAAAAATCATACATGAACTACACAATACGTAAATTCTAGAATACCCGATGCGTAGAATCGGGCCACCTTCTAGTATATATATATATATATATATATATATATATATATATATTTTATATATAATATCGGAGCAGCACCAAATCTTCTGCAACTGGTGTGAATCACATACCCATAGGCTAAATGGATATAGAAAAAGAGGATAATCAGCACTTCAATTATTGCCCCTTTCACATGTACTTGTTTCCGGTATGTGTGGCACCCTTTTTTTTCACAGATTCTACACATAACCATTATAACCTATGGTGCTAGTCACATGTTTGTGTTTTTACACAGACTGTGTGTAAAACATGGAAACGGATGACAAGGGCCGATACAAGTCCATGAGTCCGTAAAAATACGTACAACTCTTGGATGGTATCAGTGTGCCATCCATCTGCTGTATGTGTTTAACACTGCAAAGTATAAGAGAAGCTTTGTAATTTCTTTATTTATCCACACTGGAAAAGCAATGATGACAACTAAAGGAAAAAACGGACACTGACACCCTGATGGCACACTGATCTAAAACACTGATGAAACCAGTACCGATTTTGCACATACGTGTTTTATACGAATATGTGACAGAGGCCTAAAGGTGGAAAAAGTAAAGGACACTTTAGAGACATAAAGAGTTGTGTGTGTGTATATACAGTACATATACAAATACATAACAGCAGATACTGAGAATGACACCATGTATACAGGACAGGAGAAGTTTATGCAACATACACAATATATACTGCATCAATTACATCCACACTATATACTGTGTTAAGGAATATAGAGTTGAGCTTGGCATATACTACATAGTGTAGCGATATGCCAGCGTATATAGTGTGAAATCCATACTATATACACAGCACCATAGCATAAAAATATCTGTATACTATATCTACACTCTACATTATATACTATATAAACACAGCATCATAATATATACTATATTATGCTGCATACATCAAATAGGACACAGTGCAACTGCTGTACATATGGGAGGTTGTGACTGCTGTATATAAATTTTATAGGAGGCTGTGACTGCTGTATATACATTTTATAGGAAGCTGTCAGCAGTCACAGCCTCATATAAATTGTATACAGTGTGTCCACCCATATCCTGTCCACCGCCATTAACTTGAGAACGACGGCAACTATAGGCATAGAAGTGGTGTCTAGGTATAGTAAAGTAGCCATGCGCTACGCAATGAAACCACCTATAGCGCCACCTGGTGGAAAACAACGGAGTTAGCATTTTTATCTAGAAAACGGAACGAGATAGAGAAAAAAAGTGAATTACAAAGTTGCAGGGCATCATCAATTCAATACGAATCGACACCTTACATACAGAAATGCTATGATATGAAACCCATGACCCCCACAAAACATTGAATGCTGGTCACGCATATGGCGCTCATTTAACTTTGATGCTCAAAGTGGCCACCGTCAGCTGCAATGCACATCTGGACTCTGGACAGCATACTGTATCTTGCTGCACGTTGTGCAATATGGTAGGTGACACGTTTGCACAAGCGTCTGTGATACGTCGTCGTAGGTCCTGCAATGTTGGTGGAGGGGTCGCATACACCTGCTGTTTGATGTGACCTCACAGAAAGAAGTCCAATGGGGTCAGGTCAGGTGAGCGTGGAGGCCACTCCACGCAGCTACCATACCCAATGACTTGTAGGAAGGTCTCCATGAGGTATCGCTTCACGTCTGCAGTCTTGTGAGTTTTACACATTCTAATCATAGCATTTCTGTATGCAAGGTGTCGATTCGTATTGAATTGATGATGCCCTACAACTTTGTGATTCACTTTTTTTCTCTATCTCGTTCCGTTTTCGAGATAAAAATACTAACTCCATTGTTTTTCACCAGGTGGCGCTATAGGTGGTTTCATTGTGTAGTGCATGGCTACTTTACTATACCTAGATACCACTTCTATTCCTATAGCTGCCGCCGTTCTCAAGTTAATGGCGGTGGACAGGATATGGATGGACACACTGTATACAGCAGTTGCAGTCTCCTATAATGTATATACAGTAGTTGCAGCCTTCTGTATATTGTATATACAGCCGTTGCAGCCTCCTAAAAAGTACACACAACAGATGTAGCCTCCTATAATGTATATACAGCAGTCTATATACATTTTGTAGGAGGCTGTGACTACTGTATGGATAAAATGTTTCCATATTGGGGCTCACCCAGATAAGAGAGATTGAGGTAAAGATAAAGTTCTGTAACGTTGGGAGCGCAAGAGAAGACTCATTAGTCTCCCGAGCTTCTATTGGAGAGCGGGGAAACTCTGCCCACAATACAAAGTACTCACACTGGTACTGGCCAGCTTCACAAAAAGAAACATTTTGTGTGCTGCGGCAGAGCTCTGAGTGTGTGTGCATGCACACACACACACACCGTGCAAGCAAGTAGATGTTTTAAAGGGTCGCTGGCCCACTATGTAGTGGAGTGCTTCGGTTCAGTGGGCATATGTTTGCCTTGGCAGATTTCCAGTCCAGAATTGAATAATGTCAGAATACAGGAATAATAGACACAGTGATATCAGAGCAGAGGGATGACACTTCATTTGGATGATAAAACTACACTGATGTCACAGCACAGGACTAATAAACAAAGCAATGTCACAACACTCAGATAAAAAATACAGTGATGTCACAACACAAAGATAATAAACATTGATGTCAGAGCATAGGTACAGTTAGGTCCAGAAATATTTGGACAGTGACACAATTTTCGCGAGTTGGGCTCTGCATGCCACCACATTGGATTTGAAATGAAACCTCTACAACAGAATTAAAGTGCAGATTGTAACGTTTAATTTGAAGGTTTGAACAAAAATATCTGATAGAAATTGTAGGAATTGTACACATTTCTTTACAAACACTCCACATTTTAGGAGGTCAAAAGTAATTGGACAAATAAACCAAACTCAAAAAAAAATTTTTTAGTCTCAATATTTTGTTGCGAATCCTTTGGAGGCAATCACTGCCTTAAGTCTGGAACCCATGGACATCACCAAACGCTGGGTTTCCTCCTTCTTAATGCTTTGCCAGGCCTTTACAGCCGCAGCCTTCAGGTCTTGCTTGTTTGTGGGTCTTTCCGTCTTAAGTCTGGATTTGAGCAAGTGAAATGCATGCTCAATTGGGTTAAGATCTGGTGATTGACTTGGCCATTGCAGAATGTTCCACTTTTTTGCACTCATGAACTCCTGGGTAGCTTTGGCTGTATGCTTGGGGTCATTGTCCATCTGTACTATGAAGCGCCGTCCGATCAACTTTGCGGCATTTGGCTGAATCTGGGCTGAAAGTATATCCCGGTACACTTCAGAATTCATCCGGTTACTCTTGTATGCTGTTATGTCATCAATAAACACAAGTGACCCAGTGCCATTGAAAGCCATGCATGCCCATGCCATCACGTTGCCTCCACCATGTTTTACAGAGGATGTGGTGTGCCTTGGATCATGTGCTGTTCCCTTTCATCTCCAAACTTTTTTCTTCCCATCATTCTGGTACAGGTTGATCTTGGTCTCATCTGTCCATAGAATACTTTTATACTTTTCCAGAACTGAGCTGGCTTCATGAGGTGTTTTTCAGCAAATTTAACTCTGGCCTGTCTATTTTTGGAATTGATGAATGGTTTGCATCTAGATGTGAACCCTTTGTATTTACTTTCATGGAGTCTTCTCTTTACAGTTGACTTAGAGACAGATACACCTACTTCACTGAGAGTGTTCTGGACTTCAGTTGATGTTGTGAACAGGTTCTTCTTCACCAAAGAAAGTATGCGGCGATCATCCACCACTGTTGTCATCCGTGGACGCCCAGGCCTTTTTGAGTTCCCAAGCTCACCAGTCAATTCCTTTTTCCTCAGAATGTACCCGACTGTTGATTTTGCTACTCCAAGCATGTCTGCTATCTCTCTGATGGATTTTTTCTTTTTTTTCAGCCTCAGGATGTTCTGCTTCACCTCAATTGAGAGTTCCTTAGACCGCATGTTGTCTGGTCACAGCAACAGCTTCCAAATGCAAAACCACACACCTGTAATCAACCCCAGACCTTTTAACTACTTCATTGATTACAGGTTAACGAGGGAGACACCTTCAGAGTTAATTGCAGCCCTTAGAGTCCCTTGTCCAATTACTTTTGGTCCGTTGAAAAAGAGGAGGCTATGCATTACAGAGCTATGATTCCTAAACCCTTTCTCCGATTTGGATGTGAAAACTCTCATATTGCAGCTGGGTGTGTGCACTTTCAGCCCATATTATATATATAATTGTATTTCTGAACATGTTTTTGTAAACAGCTAAAATAACAAAACTTGTGTCACTGTCCAAATATTTCTGGACCTAACTGTATAATAAACATAGTGATGTCACAGCACAGGGATAATAGTTACAATGATGTAATAGAACTGGAATAAAACCACAGTGATGTCAGACCACAGTGGTAATAAACACAGTGATGTCAGAGCACATAGATAATGAACGCAGTGATGTCACAGTACAGTGATAGTAAACTGATGTCAGACGACAGGGATAATAAACACAGTGATGTCACAGCACAGAGATAATAGTTACAATGATGTAATAGAACTGGAATAAAACCACAGTGATGTCAGACCACAGTGATAATAAACACAGTGATGTCAAAGCACAGTGATAATAAACACAGTGATGTCACAGTACAGAGATAATACACACAGTGATGTCACAGTACAGAAAATACACACAGTGATGTCACAGTACAGAGATAATACACACAGTGATGTCACAGTACAGAGATAATAAAAACAGTGATGTCACAGCACAGGGGTAATGTACATAGTGATGTCACAGTACAGAGATAGTAAACACAGTGATGTCAGAGCACATGGATAATGAACGCAGTGATGTCACAGTACAGTGATAATAAACTGTGATGTCAGACGACAGGGATAATAAACACAGGGATGTCACAGTACAGTACTAAACATATTGATGTCACAGTACAGACACAGTGATGTCACAGCAGAAGGATAATAAACACAGTGATGTCACAGTATAAACATAATAAACATAGTGATGTCAAAGTACTAGGATAATAAACAGTGATGTCACAGTACAAAGATAATAAACATAGTGATGTCACAGTACAGATAAACACAATGATGTCACAGCACACGGATAATAAACACAGTGATGTCACAGCACAAGGATAATAAACATAGTGACGTTATAGTACAGATAAACACAGTGATGTCACAGCACAAGGATAATAAACACAGTGATGTCACAGTACAGTAATAAACATAGTGATGTCACAGTACAGTAATAAACATAGTGATGTCTGGCTTCAGATCAGATACCCACACTTTGCACTGATGAGGGGCAATTACCCCGAAACATCGTGTCTGCAAATTGGGATTCTGATCTGGTATAAATCCTAAGTCTTATGAAAAGCCTTGTGTAAAAAGACAATTTTGACTTTTAGGATTGCTACTTCCAATAGGTGGCGCTAGAGTTTGTCTCCTTCCTCACTGGAGGGACAATTTGAATAATTCCCAGAGGGGCATTGCAGCTATAAGTCCCCTCACTGGCAGCCAGACTGGTTTGTCAGGTCTCCACAAGGAGAATAGTCTTTCCCGTAGTACAGGGATAATAAACACAGTGATGTCACAGTACAGGGATAATACACATAGTGATGTCACAGTACAGGGATAATACACACAGTGATGTCACAGCACAGGGATAATACACACAGTGATGTCACAGCACAAGGATAATAAGCACAGTAATGTCACAGTTCAGGGATAATACACACAGTGATGTCACAGCACAAGGATAACAAACAAAGTGATGTCACAGTACAAGGATAATAAACACAGTGATGTCACAGCACAAGGATAATAAGCACAGTAATGTCACAGTTCAGGGATAATACACACAGTGATGTCACAGCACAAGGATAACAAACAAAGTGATGTCACAGTACAAGGATAATACACACAGTGATGTCACAAAACAAGGATAATAAACACAGTTATGTTACAATACAGACACAGTGATACCAAACAGTGATGTCACAGTACAGGGATAATGCACACAGTGATGTCACAGTACAGGGGTAATGCACACAGTGATGTCACAGTACAGGGGTAATGCACACAGTGGTGTCACAGTACAGAGATAATACACAGTCATGTCACAGTACAGTAGTAATACACACCGTGATGTCACAGTACAGGGGTAATGCACACAATGATGTCACAGTACAGGGATAATGCACACAGTGATGTCAGACCACAGGGATAATAAACAGTGATGTCACAATACTGGCATGATAGACACATTAATATCACAAACACAGTGATGTCAGAGTATCGGGTTAATAAACAGAGTAATCTCAGAGCAAAGGGATACTAGGCACAGTTATGTTGCCGTAATGCTACTGTACCTTAGTTGCAGGGCCCCATACCAGCCATTATGTTTGCTAAACTGGTATTTACACCCATGTACTTCTGACAATAGAAAATGTGTTATTAAAGGTATTAAATGGGAAAGGGAGGCAGGTAGAAGGAGGGACAAATAGATTAAATAGTAAAAATTGATCCAAGAAAATGAGTACGCTTTTGTTGCAAATATGGGAGTGACAACCTGATAGACTGGATTAACCCTTTCACGACCGGCCGATTTTTCGCTTTCCGTTTTTTTTTTTCGCCATTCTTTTTCTGAGAGACGTAACTTTTTTATTTTTCAGTCAATATGGTCATGTGAGGGCTCATTTTTTGCGGAACGAGCTGTACTTTTAAATGAAACCATCAGTTTTACCATATTGTGTACTAGAAAATGGCAAAAAAATTCCAAATGCTGAAAAATTGCAAAAAAAGTGCGATAGCACTATGGTTTTTGAGATATTTTATTCACTGTGTTCACTATATGGTAAAACTGATGTGTGGGTGTGATGCCTCAGGTCAGTGCGAGTTCGTAGACACCAAACATGTATAGGTTTACTTTTATATAAGGGGTTAAAAAAAAATCGGAAGTTTGTCCGAAAAAAGTGGCGCACGTTTTACGCCATATTCCGTGACCCGTAGCGTTCTCATTTTTCGGGATCTTAGGCTCAATGACGGCTTATTTTTTGCGTCTCGAGCTGACGTTTTTAACGGTACCATTTTTGCGCAGATGCTACGTTTTGATCGCCTCTTATTGCATTTTGCGCAAAAGTTGTGGCGACAAAAAAACGTCGTTTTGGCGTTTGGAATTTTTTTGCCGCTACGCCGTTTACTGATCAGATTAATTGATTTTATATTTTGATAGATCGGGCGTTTCTGAACGCGGCGATACCAAATGTGTGTATATTTTTTATTTTTTTAACCCTTTAATTTTCAATGGGGCGAATGGGGGGTGATTTGAACTTTTAGGTTTTTTTGTTTTTTTTTAATTTTTTAAAACTTATTTTTTTACTTTTTTTTTTTATTTTACTAGTCCCCCTAGGGGGCTATTGCGATCAGCAATCCGATCGCTCTGCAGTATCTGCTGATCACAGCTGGAAGGCTGTAAACAGCAGATACGCTGTCTTTCTCTTTTGCTGTGCCCCGGGCACAGCGAAAGTGAAACCAATTCATGTGTAGTACAGGAGTCATCACATGACCCTGTACTACCATGACAACTATCGGGAGTCACGTGATCGCGTCACGTGACTTCCGGTTTCGGCGGTAAGTAAAAACTTTACCGCGATTGCGCTTATAATGGCGCTGTCATGTATTGACAGCGCCATATAAGGGGTTAATCGGCACGAGCAGATAACGATTCTGCTCGTGCCTAGCAGGCACACATCTCAGCTGTGAAAATCAGCTGAGATGTGTGCCGATCGCAGCATGCTGCCGCCGGAGGACCGCGGGCAGTAACATTATGTCATTTAGGACGTAATTTTACTGCCCGCGGTCGTTAAGGGGTTAAGGTATATGTCAGTGGTACAGAGAGGAAGAAGTTGTGCAGTTTCCCTTCTGCGTAAGTAATGTATTATTAGCCATATAGATATGTGAAAGTAGGATGTGAGAAATACAATCATCACTCTCATTTTTTTACTTACGCCACATTTACAACCAAAAAGATTGACAGTGTGAGGATCTGAAGAAGCGGCTCCTCGTGATTCAATTTCTTGATCTCTTGTAAACAGGGGGACCCATTATACTCAGGACTAAAAGAGAAAGGTAGTGCCCCTCCCTTAGGCCTAACCCACTCATCCGTTTTGCACGTACGTCTTTAGGGCTGTTTACATGAAACTAGTAAATTTCAAGGGATTTTCTGGATAGTTATATTCATAAGCACAGTTTGTTGTAAACCTCACCCTCCCCAGGTCCAGTGCCATCGACGCTCCTGGTATCTGTTATTGTCTGCAGCGTTGATGTGATGTCGAACAGCTCTGCAGTCAATCAGTGAGCTCAGCAGTTCTGCCCATATAAATGGTATAAAATGCAGAGCTCAGTGATTAGCTGCAGCGCTGTTGACGTGTCATTAGTTCTGTTGAGAATAACAATGGGAGAAGTGGCACAGGCTCAGTGTTAGGCTAGTTTCACACTTGGGTTGGACGGGATCCGTATAATTGCGTTGTGTGACGCATGCAACGGATGCGTTGCATATAGTGGCACAACGCAATGCTACGGATCGTACAAAATAACGGAAAGCTTTTTTCTTTTTTTCTTTTCTTCTTACAGTTTACCGGCAGCCGACTATTGTTAACGATCAGCTGATCGCTCTTAATAGCCAGCGGCCGAGCGCTCTCACATGCCAGCGGTCGAGCGCTCAGCTGAGTGCCCTGACATGCCGGCGGCCGAGTGCTCAGCTGAGTGCCCTGACATGCCGGCGGCCGAGTGCTCAGCTGAGTGCCCTGACATGCCGGCGGCCGAGCGCTCAGCTGAACGGTTGGCCACCGAGAAATAAAATAAAGTTTGTGATAAAAAAAAAAAAAAGAAAGAGCATGCGCAGTGAAAAATAAAGGTTTCCGCTGCTCAAAAAAACGTTACATGCAGCGTTCCATCCGCCCGACGCTCACTGACGGTCAGCGTCAAAACAACTGATGCGCTGCGGGGCGGATGCAATGCAAGACCATCCGTTGCTATCCGTAGCTAATAGAAGTCTATGAGGAATATAACGGTTTCCTGTAACGGTTACTGTAATTCCTCAAGGCTGCGGATAGCAACGGAAGCCGTCCAACGCAAGTGTGAAACTAGCCTTAGACTCAGGGAGGGCGAGTAAAGAACAGTTTCTGTTTTCTATAACAAACTGCACCTGGGGACACAAATTTCTTATAAACGGAAAACCCCTTTAAGCCCTCCATACATATTATTATCTATATATATTATATTATATATATATTATATATTATATATATATATATATATTATATATATTATATATATTATATATATATATATATATTATATATTATATATTATATATTATATAATATATATATATATATTATTATTATATTATCATTTAGCATAACGTGTGTGGGTTCCCATTCCTCTGCACACACGCACTTTATGCTACATGCCCGTCGGGGATCTTCTTCCCATAGCCAGAGGTTTTTTTGCTTCAGGAATACTGAAGCTATGTACAATTATACCTATATATCTGATATGTATTTACTGTGTTTCCCATGGGTTCCTATGGATGCCTGTCAGTGATAGCCTTGTTCATATAATATCGATTACCTGATTCACCTATTGAACTCTGACTCCATGCTCTCACAACATTAGGCCTCCATTACGAAAGTCCTTTTGGTATTCTTCTTGGCCTTGTAGGACCTAACAAATTGAGTCTTCATATGAGAGTAATATTTTGATGACTTCCCTCCTGTTATAGTGAGTCACACCACTTTTCCACGTAGGTTGAGCTATACGTCATACACCATAACCAATGTTCCTTCATCTATTGTGCTGCATCTCTGATTGTATACCCATCAGTACACCTTGCACTAAGATTAGTCCTGATTGAGGAAGACCGAATCCGGTCGAAACGTTTACTCATAAGGACCTCTTCCTTTTTTTCTAACAAATTATTGAACTAAATAAACTAACTGATTGAAGACATATTTTGAGTACTTAATTTATTTGGGGTAGTGTGCCGGAGTTCCTTTCTCCATATTTGATTATTTTTTTCTCCAGAGCACCTATAAGGTGAAGCAGGGTCCTATCTTCTCTTCACTTGACTAAATGGCTCTGTTCGGATTTCTGCCGTAATATAGTTACTTAAAGATTCTGACAGAAATCCTAACATAGTGCTTGGTGTAGAGAGCAGTGTAAACCAAGCATAAGGCAATTGGACCTTAGGTTCAATTCCAACCAAAGACAGTATCTGCCTTGTGACCTTGTAAATAAAAACACATCAAGAGTTATAGCGATGAGGACTTCCCTTAAAGGGTTTTTCCCTTTCATTGCATAACTCATTTTTTCCACTTATACAGTATATGATATATACATATATACAATTGTGTTCAAAATAATAGCAGTGTGTTCAAAAACATGAGTTAAGCCCAAAATCTTTATAATAGTTTTTGTTTCTGTGCATTGGGCACATTGCACACTGTTTTCTAAATCAAAACATGCAGAGAAATGTATAGAATGTTTAACTACTTTACAGAAAATATAAAAAAAATGAACATTGGGCTGTTCCAAAAAATAGCAGTGTCTGCATTTGTCTTTACAAACTCAAATCTGTCCTCATTATTTAGGATTTAGCATTCCTGTGAATCACTAACCTAATATTTAGTTGTATAACCACATTTTTTTATTACTGCTTCACGTCTATGTTGCCTAGAGTCAACCATCTTCTGGCACCTGTCAACTCTTGTTCCAGCCCATGATGCATTTACTACATTCCATAATTTATTAGCATTTGTTGGCTTTGCCTCAGAAACGGCATTTTTTATGTCACCCCACAAGTGTTCTATTGGATTAAGGTCTGGGGATTTTGCTGGCCACTCCATAACCTCAATTTTATTGGACTGAAACCAAGATTTTGCTCGTTTACTGGTGTGTTTAGGGTCATTCGCTGGTTGAAACATCCATTTCAGGGGCATTTCCTCTTCAGCATAAGGCAACATGACCTCTTCAAGTATTTTGATATATGCAAACTGGTCTATGATCCCTGATATGCAGTAAATAGGCCCGGCACCAAAGTAAGAAAAACATGCCCATGTCTTCAGAGTGTCCTGTGGCTTGAATTCAGAGTTTGGGGGTCATCTAACGAACTGTCTGCGGCCCTTGGACCCAAAAAGAAGAATTTTACTTTCATCAGTCCACAAAATGTTTCTCAGTTTCTCTTTAGGCCAATTGATGTGTTCTTTGGCATATTTTATCTGCTTCAGTATATGTCTTTCTTTTAACAGTGTGACTTTGCGGGGACTTCTTGCTAATAGATTAGCTTCACACAGGCATCTTCTAACTGTCACAGTACTCACAGGTAACTTGGTACTGTCTTTGATCATCCTGGAGTTGATCATTGGCTGAGCCTTTGCCATTCTGGCTACTCTTTCATCCATTTGAAAGGTCGTCTTCCGTTTTCTTCCACGTCTCTTATTGTTTTCCATTTTAAAGCATTGGAGATCATAGTAGCTGAACAGACCATCATTGTCTGCACTTCTTTATAAATGTTACCCTCTCCAATCAACTTTTTAATCAAAGTACGCTGTTCTTCTGAACAATGTCTCGAATAACCCATATTTCTCAGGCTTTCAAGGAGAAATGCATTTACATGTGCTGGCTTCACCCTTAAATAAGGGCCACCTGATTCACACCGGTTTCTTCACAGAATGACTGACCTCACTAATATAACTCCACACTGCTATTTTTCTGAACACCTTCACTTTGAATTAATTATTCAAATACACAGACTCCAAAACCTGTAGATCATGAATGCTGAGTCTGGTGGTTTTCTAAAAATCTACCGCACCAACTGGTAAATTGTTTGACATGTGGTGATATAATTTATATCAAAAACAGTGAATAATCTGATTAGTCATATTGAACATATATAAATAGTGAGAGGGAGAGAGATTTTAGCAGGAATGAGCACACTCCTTTTGAAAAGTAAGATTTTAAAGAGGTTGTTCACTACTTTTACATTGATGGCCTATTCTTAAGGCCCTGTCACACACAGAGATAAATCTGCGGCAGATCTGTGGTTGCAGTGAAATTGTGGACAATCAGTACCAGGTTTGTGGCTGTGTACAAATGGAACAATATGTCCATGATTTCACTGCAACCACAGATCTGCCAAAGATTATCTCTGTGTGTGACGGGGCCTTTAGGATAGGCCATCAATATCTGATCGCCCAGTGTCCGACACCCCATACCACCACAGATCAGGTGATTTTGGTGTTGCAGCAGGTAGCTGGAAATGGTCAGTTACGGAGCTGACCTGTCCTCTGATAGCGGCTGCGATCGGGTACTGCACATCAGCTTCCTATTGATTTGAATGGTAGGCGGATGTGCAGTAGCCGGTGGCAGCCACTATCAGTTGATTGAGCATCTCCGGAACTGAGCAGCATCAAGATCAGCTGATCGGCGGGAGTGCAGGGGTGTCAGATTGCCAAAATGTTGAAAAGGCTGAGTTTTGGAGTTTAAGGTTAATAATATAACTTTTATTACAAAATCTTCAGTTTTACTAAAATAATTTGATGCAAAACTGAATACACCCAGCATCAAACATTTCTATATCTAGTATTTTGTATGACCTCCATTATTTTCAAGGACAGCTTAGACATGGAATGAACAAGTTGGCGATACATTACTAAATCTATTGTTTTCCATTCTTCAAGAAGGACATCTTTTAGTGTCTTGATGGACAGAGATGCGGAACTTGTCTCCTCACAAATCCCCATAGTTTCGATTGGGTTCAGATCATGAGACACACTTGGCCACTGAATCATTTCACTTCTTCAGAAATGCAACAATGGCCTTAGATTTGTGTTTTGGATCATTGTCATGTTGGAAAGTGCATGACTAGCAAAGGCACGGAGTGATGGTATCATATTAGTTTTCAATATAGACTATTTGAATGCATGATACCATCAATGCAATCAATGCATTCCACAATTCCACAATATCCACAGCACTCATACAGCTCCACATAAGGACAATGGTATCACCTTGTTTGACTGTAGGCACCATGCAATTTTCTTTGTATTCCTCACCTTTGCGATGTCATACAGTTTTGAATCCATCAGTTCCATAAACTTATATCTTGGTCTCATCATCCCTGAGTAAAGAGTCCCAGTATTCTTCATTTTTTTCCAGCATGTGCTCTGGTAATTTGTAGGCAAGCTTTTTTGTGCATCGGCACTAGGAGAGGCTTCATCCGTGGACGACACAAATGCATGTCATTCCTCTACAGTATACACCATATTGTGCCACGGGAAACACTCACTCCGGGTTGGCTTTTTACTTCTTTGGCTACTTGCAGTACACTTCCATGTCGATTTTTGTTTTTCAATCCTTCTTATCGGGAGATGCTTCTGTTTAGGTGTTGACCTTTGTGGTGGCCTGGACATCTCTGTGAGATGGTTGCAGTTCCATGTTTTTTCCATCACTTTTGCTACAGTATTTTGACTGATAAAGCTTTGATGATCTTTTTATATTCTTCACATTTCTTGTGTAATTAAATTATTTTCTTTCTCAGGTCTTAGGTCTTGTGACATTTCTCTTCTATGTGGTGCCATTGCTGTCAGCATGAAATGGGAAGGATTTTCTCTCATTTTTTTTTTTTTTTTTTTAGTAAGATTCTTTTATAGTCAACTCTCTGCTGAATGCTTGCTTATTGAATACTGTTACCTGAGGTTGAATTCTTGTTAATTAGAATTTTTCAGTCTAACCTTGAGCTTTGCTGCTAAGACTTTCAGTGGGGTGTCCTCTGAACCATGCTCTTGAATGAATTTGTTAAGAAAACTAATTTTTGGGGTGTGCAAAATAACAAATCTTGCTTGCAATCAATGGCCCACATTTTTGTGAGGTTTTTTTAGCACATATCCAGTAGAAAATGTTGATTCTGAAAACAAACAAACTAAAGGTTCTCTGACAAATCTGTTGGGCTGTGCGACATAGATGTATATACAGTCTTAATGCACTCTTGACCTATATATATATATATATATATATATATATATATATCTATATATATGGTTTATATATTACACACACACATATATTTGTGCATGTATAGAATATATATGTCTTCCTTAGCTGTTAACATTGCAGTTTGGAAATTAGTTAAGGGGGGGAGAAAAAAAGAACACTATAGAGCTGAGGAAATAGGTCATGTTGTCAGTTCTGATTTCATTACGACCACACGTAAAGCTTTAATCTTGCTCTGCTAGTTTCCCACTGACTACATCCTTTGTCATGTGAAGGGAATATCGCTTCTATACCTACATAATAGGGGCCAAATTAATTAGCTAGCATAAAGCTATCCTGCATTACATTCTTCTCTGCATTTTTGCCGTTATAGGTGCCAACTCTACGTCCAGTCATGAGTCATGGGATTGAGTAGATGAGAAAAACCTTTTAGGAAAGCCCCCGTAAAATGGTCACCTGTATCATCCTCCACATTCTCTCTACCTGTTACCTCCTCCTACTCTGTTTTCAGTGAGATCCCTCTCTCCTCCTCTTCTCTATCTGTCTCCTGCTGCTTTCCTGGCATCTCCTGGACCATTTGTGAATTAGCCGAGGGCGGCTGTTATAATTACATAGTTAATTAGCATCTGCTCATTAAATTGGAATTACATGCTGACTGTGAGGGGCCAGGCCCTGCCACTGTGCACGAGTATTAATATATAATGTGTTTATATAACATATATACTTGTGGGTATTCATGCAATTAATTAATTCCAGGCCCCTCAAGCCTTGGAAATTGTTAACCCTTTCTATAAAAAGATTTTTTTTTGTCACCCACCAAGCAGAAGAGTGATTGTCAGATACTTACTATAGTGTGCTGGGATATTCTAATACTACAGTATGTGCACCAAGCATGGCATAAGAACATACAAAATTATTGCACATTGTAAGATGGACATGTGCAGGGCTGAGCCTGGTAACAGGCAGTACAACATGAGCAAATAAACAAGGGAGAGAACAGGTCCAAGGGCCACTCCGTCTTTTTTTCCTACAAAGAATTGGAGCGAAAATGGCAAATAAACAACGGTCCCTCCAGTTATCTATCTATCCATCTGTCTATTTATCTATCATCCATCCATCTATTCTTTCTATTTTTCTATCTATCTATCTATCTATCTATCTGTCTGTCTGTCTGTCTATCTATCTATCATCCATCCATCTATCTGCCTTTATCTATTTTTATTACCATTTAGACAGTTACATTAGATATGATACTGTAAGTCAAGAATATTCGGCACTGGTCTCCCTTGCAATTTGCAGTAACCCCTTATTTAAAGAAACCTGTTAGAAATGTTTATCCCGACTTTCCCCAAACTATTAGTGTGACTGTGTAGTCCTTTAACACTAGAAGTCCCAGAGAGGGGTCATTTGACATTTCTACCATTGAAACCCTATGGAGCTCGAAATTCCTGGGACTTCTAGTGTTAACAGATGAGCCATTCAATCCCTATAATACTGCAAAAGTGATTCAGCAGCAAGAAATCATGCATTGAAGTTAATCTGGACGTTCATTGGATCATGACGATGCACTTACAGCTTCTTTGCCTTCGCTGTTTGCTGAACTAGCACCCCCCCTACTGCGGCAGATTGACAGGTTGTGTGCTCTGGTTCATGGCCACTACCCTGTCAATCAGCCAGGGGAGGATGCCATTAGTTCAGGATTACAGCTGAGCTATGAAGCTGTAAGTGTATCACAATGTCCCAATGCAATTGCAAATTGAAAGTCAAAACACTATTTCTCACCCCTGGGGTCTAAAGGTGATCAGCTGGCTTATCTTTTAAAAGGCTACACAGTCATAGTGATGGTTTAAGGAGGTGAAGGTTTAAAGATTCCCTTTAAAGCAGGTAAATCTTTGCAGCAGATCTGCTTTAATAATCAATGCAAATTGCGAAGAACATGATTGCCAGTCACCGGGATGGTGTACATTGGGCATTATGTCAGGACTGAATAGCTATAATTAGCCTTGACATCATTACTGCTGTAGGATCTTTTTAGTGGCCATGTCTTTTTGAATATCGCTTCCCTTCAGGGACCTATATTGGAAGAAACCAAAATAAATAATCAAAAAGAGGAATGAATAATATAAAGACCAAAGAAAAAAATCCCCTAAAACAGTACTTTATTTCTATTAATTAAAACGGTATACCCCAGAATCATCAATATAATTCTATCAGACCCTAGTCAAGTGAAGGGGGTGAGGTGCAAGAAGTAAGGGGCCGTTTACCACTTTATTGTACCCTACCTTACTTCTTGCATCTCACTCCCTTCACTTGACTAGGGTCTGATAGAATTATATTGATGATTCTGGGGTATACCGTTTTAATTAATAGAAATAAAGTACCGTTTTAGGGGATTTTTTTCTTTGGTCTTTATACCTATATTGGAAGCCATAGTCTGAGATATTAGATGTTAGCACAATATACATACAGGTAATAAGTGGGCAATGTTGGCGCAGTCCCTCACCATGGTCAACACGGTGGCTCAGTGGTTAGCACTGTTGCTATGTGGTCCATAGTTCAAAATGGCATGACGAACAACATCTCAATGAGTTTATATGTTCTCCACGTGTTTGTATGGATTTCCTACATACTACAAACACATACTGACTGGGCATTTAGATTGTGAGCCCCAATGGTGACACAGATGCTGATGTTTTTAAAGTGCTGCAGAATATGATGGCGCTCTGTAAGCAACGCATAATAGTCTGCCTGATAACACCATTCTGCAGCTGCTACCTTGAAGAAAAATTTCTTGAAAAAAAAGGTAGAAAATATAACTTTTTATTAACACTTGTTTTTTTTTTTATACAGTTGATGATATATCCCATATGTCTGGTCCATAATAATAACAGGCAAACCTCAAAGGCTGCGATGGGGCCTATGAGGTGAAAAAAACATACTAGGTTAGATACTGTGAACATGTATAGGGCTCTCCCAAATACAGGCAAACCGGTCCACTCTGTATATCTTGAGATGGTAAACTGGCAATATGAGATTGTTTGAAGGGGTACTGGACCAAGAGTGAGACAGGTTTTGTTAAAAGTGATGTCTTAGCCACCAATTTTTATCCCATATAAAAAAAAGTCTGCTAAGAATAAGGAGATAAAAAACAAAGCAAATGCAAATATGAGAGAAAAATATTGTTATAGGAAACCTGAGCAGAGCAGATTGATATACAGGTGTGTGTGAGAAAAAAATTGGTATTAATTCTAGTTAAATTTTGGGGTTAGGAGTAGTGATGGGCAAGCACTAAAATGCTCAAATGCTTGTTCCTGGATTCGAGCTGGTCTGAAGCTCGGAAGAGCTCAACGTGAGTACTGAGCATTATGGAAAGTCAGTGATTGGCCTGTTTGTGTCTCCACCCACATACAGCTAGCCATAAACAGAGTGTTGAGGGTGGGGGCCTCTGCCGCTTCTGGGGTCACTCGGATCTGGGTTAGCTGCTGCGGCTCGAGTGGTAACCGGACCCGGGCTTGCACGGCCATCCGTCCTCACAACCGTCGGAAAGGGATATGTACAGGGGATTGATGTGTCGGTGACGCCACCCGTGGGTTGCGGTGAGGGATGGTGACACCGCCACTGCCTGGTGATGGGGCGCCCGGGGCTGATGGAGCGGGGCAGCAAGATGGGATCCCCTCCACGGGTAGGGGAGGCATAGTCCCGGGGGGGCCCTTTGGTACACGGGAGTAATGGCTGCTGGAGGTGCCGTGCCGGGTTGGACCAGGGATCAATGGTGTACTCACAGTTCAAGAATCACCCACAAGTCCAGTGGTAAACCAAGTTGCCAGTGACCGGTCGCCTTTGGTGGGTGTATTCGGGTCCCACACCCAGGTGTAGCAAACAGGGGTCCCTTCCTCCTGCACTCTGTGTTTGTGTCTTCTGTGGGACAAATCCGCATGGAACGGGGAAGTCCACTCCCGGTACTGTCTATGTTTGAGAGCTGTGGCCCGCGAAATCTGACCCTTGAGATTTCTGTGGGTTGTGACGGACACCCTATCCCCCGTGTTGGGCTTCCGTTTCGCTCTCTGGGCTTCTGGAGAACAAGGCCTGAAACCTCGTCCTCTGCTGGTTAATTAACAAGGGGCATGCAACCTTCCTCATCCTAGGGTCCAGGCACCCTGTCTGTACACGGCCTCCGGACCGGATTGCCGTTGTCGGCACCGGCGGGCTACAACCCTGCCCCGGTCCACTTAAGGTCTCCCGCGACCGGATCTCCATCGCTTGTGGCCCTGTTTACTGTCTGCCACCTAGCCAGGTAGTCCAGGGGCCCCTATCCCTGACTCCACTTCTCTGTCTGCACTTGACTCCTCACTTCAACTCCTCCACCGTCAACTCACTCAGACTTCAACTGTTCTGTTGTGTTCCCGCCCCTGACACCTCAGGACCCCTAGGTGGGCGTTCTCATCCGCCTGATCCCGGCCACTTGTGTGTCCCTATTGTCATGAGGGGGTGACTAGGCTTTAATGGCTGTGTGTTGTACCTGGGTGTGGGGTTTTGGTGGTATCAAGGAGGGTGGACTACTTCTGTGACTAACTGGTTTTGCCAGGGCATTACAAAAGCATGTCCGGCTGGAGTAAGTCCCTGCACTCATCATGCAGTGAAGCAAGTCTGTGCGTTGTGGTTGTTTTTTCATGGACGAACTATCAGAGCATCTGTGATACTCAGCCAAGCTCCGCGAGTACTCGAGCAACTAGATGCTTGATCAAGGAGTCCAATGGTGTTTTTTCGTTCTTTGATAGTAATTGTCAGCTACAAGGGTGGCTGCTGACAGGATGCAGGACTTATATCAAGGTTTGACCCACCACTCTCAACTGGCAAGCCCCACCAGCTTCTACACTTGCAAATTTACATGCATTTACAGGCTCACATATGTAAAATCTGAACCTGCTAATGCATTACACTCATATTAATACATTATGCGCCCATATACATTGTACAAGCATGCACACAAACATGTATTATGTATATCTGCATGTTTTATATACGGTATGTGTCTTGTTGAATCAGAGTTGTAGTGGATCAAAAAAATGAAAACATGTGTGTATAGCCAGCTTAAATTATGAAACAGGTGATCCCTTCACCGTTTGGTTAAACTTTATGCAAAAACAAATGCAAAGTCTGATAGAACAAAGATTAGTTCACAAGATATATCTTTACAACCACATTACGTCTTATGTGCATACAGAGACAGTTATCCAAGGTGGTTTAGCTGCACAGAGGCCTGTGGTAGAGATCTGGGGGGAGAAAGGAACATCTGAACAATACAATATATTTTGCTTTCTCCATGTTGATTCTCCTCCTAAAACTCCGGATGTTAGCGTTGGAGAAGGGCCTCCAGCTTGTCTTTGTTTAGTAGATGCTTTTATATACTGCAAGTTAAGTGGAGTCTTTCATTAGAATCAAACTTACAGCATGTTTGGTAGAAGAAGACAAGAATCTTAAAGGGAAGGTGTCGTCCAGAAAAAAAAAAATTCAATAACTGAAAAAATGTAAAGTATTAACGTTTTGTTTAAATATTATTATTTGTTTTCAATTGAGAAATATATATATATATATATATATATATATATATATATATATATATATATATATTTATATTATATATATATATATATATATATATATATATATATATAAAGAAAAAAAAAAAAGAAGTTTGATATTTTCCACTGTTAAACACTAGGGGGAGCAGCTTCTGAAATCCTACAGAAATCCTACTGTAGAATTAGGCTAGATTACAGCTGCAGTAAAAGTGGGCATAATTTGCTTTCCTGTGTGTGATGTCACCAGCCCTCCCAATCTGGATGTTTCCAAGGGATAACAGAGAATGAAATTTAGGATCACAGTGCAGAGCCATTTTGTTGGTGACCAGAAATGTCTAAAGTGTCACCAAGGACAGCGAGAGTATCACACAGGATAGGATTAGATACACAGCTCAGCAGGCAGTATCACACGGGATAGGATTAGATACACAGCTCTGCAGACAGTATCATACAGGAGAGGATTAGATACACAGCTCAGCAGACAGTATCACACAGGATAGGATTAGATACACAGCTCAGAAGACTATCACACAGGACATGATTAGGCGGCTTTCACACTACGTTTTTTTAACATGCGTCATGAACGTTTTTTTGCTGTAAAAGCGGATCCTGCTTTTACAGCAAAAAAACGCATGCAAGCGCATGTGTTATTTTGCAGGATCCTGTCACTTTAAGTTTATGGGCGGGCATTGGAGTCATGTGATCGGGAGTCAGTGGAACTGAACGCAATAGACTGGGAGCCGGCTCGTAACCAAGGTAAACATTGGGTAACTTGCTTGGATACCCGATATTTATCTTTGTTACGAGCGTCTGCAGATGCTAGGAGCCGGGCTCCCTGCACACGTAACCAACGTAAACATCGGGTAACTAAGAGAACCGCTTTCCTTGGTTACCCGATATTTATCTTGGTTACGAGTGTCTGCAGCTCTCAGGCGGGGGAGAGGGAGGTGGGGAGAGATAGAGAGGGAGAGAGGGACTGAGGTGGGGAGAGAGGGACTGATCACCCGAGGCTGGCTTCTGGGCATGCTCAGTAGAGCAAGCAGGATCCTGTCTATCAGCACGCCAGCGTTCACATACGTTTGCATGCAGTATAGTCAGGATCCAGCAATTTGCAGTATTTGGACGCAGCTCAAAAATGCTACAAGTAGCGTTTTTGAAAAATGTTAAAAAACTGCAACTTGCTGGATTCTCACTATAACGCACGCAAACGCAGGTGAACGCATGTTGACGTGAGTCCATTGCAAATGCATTGAAATAAAAACGCATTTGCACTGGATCCGCTTTTGCGATAAAAAAACGTTCATGACGGATGTTAAAAAAACGTAGTGTGAAAGCAGCCTTAGATACACAGCTCAGCAGAAAGTATCACACAGGATAGGATTAGATACACTGCTCAGCAGACAGTATTGGACATGGTGAGATTAGATACAGTAGTTTTGCAGACACTATCACACATGGGGCTTAGATACACCAGTTGCACATGGGCAGGTGTTGCTGGTTCTTTCCCCTTGGGTGCAGACATTTTGCAGATCTGACCGATAAGGATCCAGACGTCCGTCAGTTCTTCAGTGAAGTTCCGATTCTTTGATGCGGTCGTGTCATGTGTCACGGAGGGAAGGGGTGGGAAGGGGGTGTCATTGGAGACAGTGGGGGAAGGGGAGGCGGCAACAGCAGTGGTGGGGGGAGGGGGAGGAGGCGGCAACAGCAGTGGTGGGGGGAGGGGAGGCAGCGGGAGGGGGTATCTTTGGAGACAGAGACGGTAACAGCCGGGGGAGGGGCGGCAGGGACAGCAGTAGCAAGGGGAGAGCAAGGCTGGGTAGAACGGAGGGAGGGGGTGTCATTGGAGATGGTAACGGCGGGGGGAGTGTAGGAGAGGCGGCCCGGTGCCCCGTACTCACACATCCCGGTGGTTGACAGAGGTAAAGTGGAGCAAACAGCATACGCTGTGAGCTCCACAATGATGACGCTGATCTCCTCCCTCTGCTGTGATCTGGACAGCCCAGGGGGCGCGTCCAGGTCACAGCAAACACCTACTCTAACTTAACTAAATGGGGTCGGATCCCGGCCACTCTTCTCTATGCACAGGGGGCTGCCATAAAGGAGTGAGTAACTGTCATTAGACACAGCAAATCCAAGATGGCAGCCCCCAGTGCCTTCAGTAAAATTAGAATTAAATAAAAACTAAATAAACAGTGATTTTAATTTTGCATTAAAAATACTTGATTTCATAATCCCTATTTTTAATACAAAAATAAAAAAACGCGACACCCTACCTTTAAATGTAAGCACCATTGAGTATTGAAGAATTTTCTCTACCTAAAGATCTAAATAGTATTCTGTTTCTGTACATGCATAATATATTAGCAGATAGAAATACATTCCATATATACCAGTACATCTCTATATACCTGTATATTAGGGGTAAAATAAGTCAGTTTTTTTAATATACAATTACTACAAAAAAAAGAAAAACTATTAAAATAATCAAACTTCTAATATACTCTTTATAGATAAATATAACAACCCAGTAAATTACACAGACATTTGGTATCCCTCTAATCGTAACAACCTATACAATACTGTGAACAGATTTTTTTTTTATGATAATTGTCATGTAAAACTCTTGAAGGGGCCTTACCCCCCTCCCCACCATCAGCCACAGATCGTCATGACGATTATCTGATCGGCCTGAAAGTTTAGGTATTTATGACTTTGGGTGATGGTAGAGCTGCAGCCAAAGGATGCATAGAAAAGACAATCCTTTGTTCTGTTGGAGGGAAAACTACTAATACAGTTTTTTTACGTGGCCCGTTAATGCTAGAAAAATGAAAAACCTACTGCCAGAATCCCTGTGGAGCGCTGAACCCAGCGCACCATTTAGCTTGACTGGGAGATTGCTGGTATCACGACAAATTAGTATTGGCCAGTAAAATCATGCTAGATGCGTTGTGTTTGGTATCTATGTAAATGTAAAATCGAGATATAAAATATGACGCTAATATCTTTCCCTGTGTAGCCCAGGGGCAAAGATATGTGAAAAGCTAGAATTAAAGAACTTTGTGACACTCTTGGCACAGCCCACAAGAGACCGTAAAATGAAGTCACAGAGAGGGGGTTACCAGAGGGCATAAAGGCCCCGTCACACACAGAGATAAATCTTTGGCAGATCTGTGGTTGCAGTGAAATCATGGACATATTGTTCCATTTGTACACAGCCACAAACCTGGCACCGATTGTCCACAATTTCACTGCAACCACAGATCTGCCGCAGATTTATCTCTGTGTGTGACAGGGCCTTAAGAGCGATTAGCTCCTTGATGGGTGGAGTCAGTACTGTAGGGCATCAGTAAGTGGTGATGCTGGCCATCGTTCTACCATCTTCTTCTCTTGGAGTCCCTCCCTTCCTAAATTCAGACGTCACATCTATGGCACGAGTTTAGTAAGTTTCACGTTTATATATTTTATTTTTATGTAACTATCTATACTGTATTTGTATTGTTCCCTTTTGTAAATTCTTGTATATTTTTATAAACGCTGCCTTCTATTTTGGATTAAATATATAAAATGTAATAGTTTCTTTCCTCATGTTTTATATATGAATCCAAAAACCCGAAGGGCCTTATGCTATCTGTAACGGGTGCCCGGACTGCCTGTGAAACGTCCGGTGGTGGCAGCGTAATTATTATTGCATAAAATTATTGGAGTGCTATCATTAAGGGTACCGAGGTGTAATATATATATACTAGAAGGTGGCCCGATTCTACGCATCGGGTATTCTAGAATTTACGTATTGTGTAGTTCATGTATGATTTTTGTTATATATATAGATGTTGTTGTGTGTAGTTACCAAGTGTTTGTGTAGGGCGCTGTACATGTTCTGAGTGTCGCGGGGGGTGAGAGCGGTGTTGTATGTGTGTTGCGTGTGTTGCGTTGTTTGTGGAGCGCTGTGTGTCTGTAGCGTTGTGTGTGTGTGTGTGTTGTGCGGTTTGTGTGGGTGTGGTGTGTTTTGGGGGGAGGTATGTTTTGAGCAATGTGTGTGTTGTGCAGTATGTGCGTATATTTGTGTGTGCAGCGTTGTCTGTGTGTGTGGGTGTCTGTGTAGGGCGTTGTTTGTGATTCCTAGTGTGTGTGTGTTGTGCAGTGCGCGTGTGTGTGTGTGTTGGGGGGAGGTGTGCACCTCCCATCGTGCTCCATCCCCCATGCTGCGCACCCCCCATCGTGCTGCATCCCCCATGCTGCGCACTCCCAAACGTGCTCCATCCGCCATGCTGCGCACTCCCAAACGTGGTCCATCCGCCATGCTGCGCACTCCCAAACGTGCTCCATCCGCCATACTGCGCACTCCCCATCGTGCTGCATCCCCCATGCTGCGCACTCCCAAACGTGCTCCATCCGCCATGCTGCGCACTCCCCATCGTGCTCTATCCGCCATGCTGCACACTCCCAAACGTGCTCCATCCGCCATGCTGCGCACTCCCAAACGTGCTCCATCCGCCATGCTGCGCACCCCCTATCATGCTCCATCCGCCATGCTGCGCACTCCCAAACGTGCTCCACCCGCCATGCTGCGCACTCCCAAACGTGCTCCATCCGCCATGCTGCGCACTCCCAAACGTGCTCCATCCGCCATGCTGCGCACTCCCAAACGTGGTCCATCCGCCATGCTGCGCACTCCCAAACGTGCTCCATCCGCCATGCTGCGCACTCCCAAACGTGCTCCATCCGCCATACTGCGCACTCCCCATCGTGCACCATCCGGCATGCTGCGCACTCCCAAACGTGCTCCATCCGCCATGCTGCGCACTCCCAAACGTGCTCCATCCGCCATGCTGCGCACTTCCAAACGTGCTCCATCCGCCATGCTGCGCACTCCCAAACGTGCTCCATCCGCCATGCTGCGCGCTCCCAAACGTGGTCCATCCGCCATGCTGCGCACTCCCAAACGTGCTCCATCCGCCATGCTGCGCACTCCGAAACGTGCTCCATCCGCCATACTGCGCACTCCCAAACGTGCTCCATCCGCCATACTGTGCACTCCCCATCGTGCTCTATCCGCCATGCTGCACACTCCCAAACGTGCTCCATCCGCCATGCTGCGCACTCCCAAACGTGCTCCATCCGCCATGCTGCGCACCCCCTATCATGCTCCATCCGCCATGCTGCGCACTCCCAAACGTGCTCCACCCGCCATGCTGCGCACTCCCAAACGTGCTCCATCCGCCATGCTGCGCACTCCCAAACGTGCTCCATCCGCCATGCTGCGCACTCCCAAACGTGGTCCATCCGCCATGCTGCGCACTCCCAAACGTGCTCCATCCGCCATGCTGCGCACTCCCAAACGTGCTCCATCCGCCATACTGCGCACTCCCCATCGTGCACCATCCGGCATGCTGCGCACTCCCAAACGTGCTCCATCCGCCATGCTGCGCACTCCCAAACGTGCTCCATCCGCCATGCTGCGCACTTCCAAACGTGCTCCATCCGCCATGCTGCGCACTCCCAAACGTGCTCCATCCGCCATGCTGCGCGCTCCCAAACGTGGTCCATCCGCCATGCTGCGCACTCCCAAACGTGCTCCATCCGCCATGCTGCGCACTCCGAAACGTGCTCCAACCGCCATACTGCGCACTCCCAAACGTGCTCCATCCGCCATGCTGCGCGCTCCCAAACGTGCTCCATCCGCCATGCTGCGCACTCCCAAACGTGCTCCATCCGCCATGCTGCGCACCCCCCATCATGCTCCATCCGCTTAGGAGTGCGCAGCATGCCGGATGGTGCACGATGGGGAGTGCGCAGTATGGCGGATGGAGCACGTTTGGGAGTGCGCAGCATGGCGGATGGAGCACGTTTGGGAGTGCGCAGCATGGCGGATGGACCACGTTTGGGAGTGCGCAGCATGGCGGATGGACCACGTTTGGGAGTGCGCAGCATGGCGGATGGACCACGTTTGGGAGTGCGCAGCATGGGGGATGCAGCACGATGGGGAGTGCGCAGTATGGCGGATGGAGCACGTTTGCTCAGCCTCTCTCCTTCCAGCCTCCCTCAGCATCAGCCCCCCCCTCCCAGCCTTCCCCAAGATCAGCCTCTCTGCTCCCAGCCTCCTCCAGCACGCCGTGCTCCTCTGCCGACACTCACCGACACCCGATCGCATCCACTCACCCACACAACCGATCGCATCCACTCACCCACACAACCGATCGCATCCACTCACACACACAACCGATCGCATCCACTCACACACACAACCGATCGCATCCACTCACACACACACCCGATCGCATACACTCACACACACACCCGATCGCATACACTCACACACACCCGATCGCATCCACTCACACACACCCGATCGCATACACTCACACACACCCGATCGCATACACTCACACACACCCGATCGCATACACTCACACACACACCCGATCGCATACACTCACACACACCCGATCGCATACACTCACACACACAGACACTGACGATATTGCACATACGCGCTGATACTCACAACATCCGGGGATATCACATGCTTCTGGCCATGTGATCCTCCGTCAGGTCCTGGAAGCTCACAGCACAATATCGCCGCCGAGAAGCAAGCGATATCCCAGGATGTTGTGAGTATGTGGATGCGATGTGATGTGTGTATGTGAGTGAGTGTGATCTGATTTGTGTGTGTGTGTGTGTGTGCTGTTATGTTATGTATGTTCTGCAGCTGCAGGACCTTGATGTGTGGATGCGATGTGATGTGTGTGTGAGTGTGAGCCGGTGTACACTGGTAACTATGATACACATCGGGTAACTAAGGGACCTTAGTTACCCGATGTGTATAATGGTTACCAGCTTTCACGGCCTCCGTTAAGATCCCAGCATCGCAAGGTTATGTCTGGCGCTGCCGGGATCCTGACGGAGCCGGTGTAGAAGCAAGCGATATCCCAGCATGTTGTGATGTGTGGATGTGATGAGTGAGAGTGAGTGTGAGAGTGAGTGTGATCTGATGTGTGTGTGTGTACTCACCTGGGAATCGGAGCCCCGTGTCAGTTGGGCCACAGCGAGCGTGCATTGCGTGAGGGGGCGGGGCCTGCAGAGAGCCGGGGCGAGAGGCCAATCCGTGTGGGGGGGCGGGGCCATGGCGAGCCCAGCGGCCAATCAGCTTTGTGTCACCGTAAGGACACAATTTCGGAGCATGACAGACAGACAGACAGATAGACAGACAGACAGACAGACAGACAGACAGACAGAATAAGGCAATTATATATATAGATATATATATATATATATATATATATATATATTCCATTAGCAGCAATCGGTGATATATACATTTACCCTTGCTCTGAGACCTCCAATATTTGGCATTATTAGCTCAGCAGCCTCATTTTATGCACATTGTCCTGCAGTACCAAAAGTGGCCTGCCGACAAGGGGGGGCGCTAGAGAGTAGTCGTGTTCGTGACAAATCAGCGAACAGCTGCAGGATATCTGAGTGACTCCCCCGGCTGTTCATGACAATAATTTTTTTTATATTTACAATCAAAGTATTATGATGCACCTTATCCAATGGCCAGACAATTTTATTTTTTGCTTGTTCATTCATAGTTGTAACACCAATAACTTTTATATTTTGGTGTATCTTTTTTATGCATTTTGCCAAATACATATGTAAGCATTACATTTTTATTAACTTTTTTTATGAGTTTAATTGAGAAAAAGACAATAATGTACGGTAATTTTTTTATCATTATACCCTTCTTTTACATAAAAAAAAAAAAAAAATCACCATTAAATAATGTGGGTTTCTGCGATTACAGGGACTCCAATATGTTCTTTACTGGTTTCTGACATTTATATATATATATATATATATATATATATATATATATATATATATATATATATATACATACATACATACATACATACATATATATATATACATATATATATATATATATATACATATATATATATATATATATATATATATATATATATATATATATATATATATATATATATATATATATATATATATATATATATATATATATATATATATACATATAAACCAGAAAAGTGGTAGCCCGCTGAATACAAAACCACAGTTTTTACCTGATTTGAGGGAAATTTTGCATGGCCTGTCTTTACCATCAGACTTAAGCCTGCTTTACACGGGACGACCGATAGTGCGATTTCACAATCGATCGTACCCGCCCCCGTCGTTTGTGCATCACGGGCGAATTGCTGCCCGTGTCGCACAAAGTCGTGAAACCCCCGTCACACGCACTTACCTGCTGAGCGACCTCGCTGTGGGCGGCGAACGTCCACTTCCTGAATGGGGAGGGACGTTCGGCGTCACAGTGACGTCACACAGCCGCCGGCCAATAGAAGCGGAGGGGCGGAGATGAGCGGGAAGTAAACATCCCGCCCACCTCCTTCCTTCCACATAGCCGGCGGGAGCCGTGGGACGCAGGTAAGCAGAGTTCATCGCTCCCGTGGTGTCACACGGAGCGACGTGTGCTGCCACAGGAATGATGAACAACCGGCACAAGTAAAAATAAACGATATTATGAAACTGAGCGACGAGTACACGACTCACGATTTGTGAGCGATACTGCGTCGCTCAGAGGTTTGACACGAGACGACGTCGTGTATGATGCCGGATGTGCGTCACGAAAACCGTGACGCCGACAATGCATCGCACGATCCCTCGTCTCGTGTAAAGCACCCTTTACTGTGAGCATTAAAACTCAAAATCTCCTCCTCTTCACAAGATTTGGCCCCCTGAATTTAGGCTCTATAGAAATAAAGGAGAAAATGGGTGTCTGTGTGTTGAATACAAAACAACAGTTTTTGCCCGAAGAGACTTAAAGAATTAAAGCGATGGCACCCTAACAATCTCTCTTAAAGGGGCAGCAACCACACAGTCGCTAAGGTGGGGCAACCTGAAAAGTTACTAATTATATCAATGGCTGACAACAAGAGAATTGCCTCACAGTAAGATCGTTCTAGATGCCTATAACCACTGCAGAAGTAACTGGGGCCCAATTTATGAAAATTACCTCACAGTAACATCGTTCTGGTTGCCTATAGCCACTGCAGAAGTAACTGTGGCCCCATTTATTAAAATTGCCTCACAGTAAGATCGTTCTGGTTGCCTATAGCAACCATAGTGCACCTTTCAGCATTGAACTGTTGCGCCCCTGCGGCTCCAGTCACCACAGAGGTACTGCATCTCAGCCAGAGGTGTGGTATCCCTATCCCGGGTAAGGAGGAGGTGACAAATTGGTATACACATAAACACAGATACACTCTTTATTTAACAACAATCCATCAGGCCATGGTTCAGTCGATCAGCTTGGAGGTGAGGTTTAGTTAGTGGGAGCACACAGTAGAACGTTAGTCAGTCAAGAAGTAGGAGCGGAGGACTGAAGGCCTGTGGTCTGGAGCTGGAGCAGCTCGACCCGGGATCAGGAGAGAAGGGGTCCTAGAGCCCACGAGAAGTGCGCCATACACCCGTGGTCTCGTTCCACAGCCGGCATACTGGAGTGAAGGGACTTGGCCGCAAAGGGGAACAGCCCCTCAACTAGTGGAGAACTATAAGGCTCAGCTAGCAAACCGGAGGCTGAGGTTACTGCAAGTACTGAAGCCACATTCACACACATCCAGTGAAAAGGTGACCACATAAAGCCAAGGGATAGAGCTTCAAGCCACCCGACAGGGTCCGCGGACACCGGCTCGGAGCTGTGTGTGTGTAGGCACGGGGCAGGCGGGAGAGGCCAGTGCAGTAAGACGACCAGGGAAGGAACACAGAAGGGTGTATCGGGTTGTGCCTTCGAACTATCCGGGGACCGGTTGGAGCCCATCCCAGCCAGATTCAGCACTCCAGGGGTGACATTTGACCGGTCATGTAAACCAGGAACTTTCAACAGTGAGTAAAATCTTGAGAATGCATCCCTGTATTGCCCAGTTATTTGCCTGCGCCTCTAGCCCTGCACCCCGCCATTACATCCTTTCTTCCATCGACAGCCCTGGGGCACAGCTCTACCTATGGAGAGCTATACCAACTTAGCTGCATCACCACCGACCGCAAGGGAACTGAATAGTAGGGCGGCACATATCTGGCCGCATACCACAGGTGGCGTCACAAACTTATCATCCTCTGTAAATAATAATCCCCACCATCATCTCTTAGGCTAGTTTCACACTACGTCTTTTTAACATCCGCTGAAAACGTTTTTTTAGCGGAAGTACGGATCCTGCTTTTACAGCAAATAACGTATGCAAACGCATATGTTATTTTGCAGGATCCTGCACTGGATATTTAGGGGCGGGCATTGGAGTCATGTGATCGGGAGTGAGGGGAGCTAGACTGGGAGGAGGCTTCTGACAGCTGCAGACGCTGGTAACCAAGGTAAACATCGGCCTTGGATACCCGATATTTATCTTGGTTACGAGTGTCTGCAGCTGCTAGGAGCCGGGCTGCCTGCACGCGTAACCAACGTAAACATCGGGTAACTAAGAGAAGTGGTTACCCGATATTTACCTTGGTTACGAGTGTCCGCAGCTCTCAGGTGGGAGAGAGAGGAAGGGGGAAAGACAGAGATAGAGAGAGAGGGGGTGAGGGAGGGAGTAGAGAGATAGACAGATCACTGGAGACTGGTTCTGGGCATGCTCAGTACTTTCTGGGCATGCTCAGTACAAAAGCAGGATCCTGTTACAACGCAACTGAACGCATTCTGCTAGGCAGGATCCAGCACTCATTGAAATGCATTGCAGCTCGCGGCGCAATGTGAAGGATCCTGTGAGATGCGTTATTTTGACAAAGCAAAAAAACGCTACATGTTGCGTTTTTGAAACATGTTAAAATAACGCAAAAGGACGGATCCTGCGTCTAACGGACGCAAACGCATGCGAACGCAGGTGGACGCGAGTCCATTGAAAATGCATTGAAGTGAAAACGGATTTGCACAGGATCCGTACTTCCGTTAAAATAACGTTTTCAACGGATGTTAAAAAGACGTAGTGTGAAACCAGCCTTAATTAACAACATTGCCTGGGTCACGGAACTGGGCCCTGTCACTGTGACATCCTCCGAGTAGAACAGAGGTAGCCCGGTAACGAGTGTCCCCAAGCCCCGGTGGGGCATGTCAGAACTACTGAGGTAAAGTGAAAGCTTAGCTCTCATTGGTTGCTATGGACAACTAGAACAGTCTGACTGTGAGGCAGTTTTCATAAGCGAGATTTAAGATCCTTCAGGACACATATTTTCTGCTTTATAAATATACAGTAGATTCACCTATTAGATCTCTGATCAGTGTGAAGTGACTACTAAGGGTCATATTATTAAGGACTGTCACCCAAAAAATGATTATCTATTGGGCAAGTTATACAAGAGCTAAGAAAGCAAAACTGGCTTAAATAGCTGAAAGAAGTCAACAACACGAGTCCTGGCTTGAAAGGAAATAGTAAATTTTAATATTTAATAAAAATTTGTTCATACAGTAGTTGTTCGCCTCAGTGTCACAACAAATTTGTAAAAAGGAACAACTGTTAAGAAGAGCGGAAGAAAGAAAGGCGGAAGATGTCACATCAGGGTGAAACTGAGCTAGTTGAACCTTTTCAATTGCAGATGGTTTCAAAAATCAGCTTCCAAACCTACTGCCAGTTTTTAGAAGACAGTGGTTCAGGAAAAATTCTAAATCTTTCAAGAAAAACAAGATAGTATGCAGGATAGTGGTCTATCACATGCATCACAGTCCTCCACTACTTGGCTGACCAATAAAGTCCTTAAATCCTCATTCATTTTCCATTTTTAGTTTTAGTTTTTTCCTCCCCTACTTCCATGAGCCATAGTGTTTTTGTTTTTTTGTCAATATAGCCATATGAGAGCCTGTTTTCTGCAGATGAGTTGTACGTTTGAATGACACCATTTATTCTGTCAAATAGTGTACTGCAAAGTGGGAAAAAATTCCAGATGTGGTGAAATTGCAAAACAGTACAATTCCACAAAGGTTTTTTATTTTATTTACTCTGTCAACTATATGGTAAAACTTACAATATGATTTCCCAGGTCAGCATGAGTACATAGATACTAGAGATGGACGAGCACTAAAATGCTTGGATGCTCTGTCCTCAAATTGAGCAAGTCAGACGCTCTGAAAGTGCTCAACTCGAGTAATGAGTAGTGATGAGCAAACCCGAATAAAGGTCGGTGTCCATACCGAACGCCTTGTTTTCGGTGCTGAGCACAGACTTTTGACTGGACATCTAGTTCTTGTTCAGATTTGTCACCCGAATAAAGCTTGTTGAAAGGTTGTAGAGCAGCCAATCAGCAAGCTTTTAGGCTGTGGGCACTTCCGAGCCATCACAGCCATGCCAAGTATTGGCATGGCTGTGATTGGCCAGGGAAACCACTGTAAAAACAAAAAAATACAAAACCAAAAAGAATCAGACTGTTTACAGCAGGACACACTGCATCCGAAAACGTTGCTTTACCCCCAGTGAGAGCCATTCAGAGACTGTGACTGGCTCTCCCTGGGGTCCCTGCACACACCATGCAGTGAAGCCAGCCTGTGCATTGTAGTCGCTGGTTCATGAACAAAACATCCGAGCACCTGCGATACTTAGCCGAACTCTGTGAGCAGTGCCGAGCACACTCTCACATCATTAGTGGATACCAAACAAATATAGTTTTTTTTATTCAAGTGGTGAAAAAAAAATTCAGAAATTTGTCAATATTACAGAATTTCACTTTTGTCACTATTTCCAAGACCTGTAATATTTTCATTTTTTTGGGATATGGGGCTGTGTGAGGATCTTATCTTTTGTGCCCTTAGCTGAAGTTTTTATTGATACAATTTTTGCTTAGATACAATGTTTTGATTGCACTTTATTGCAAAGTTCCGGAGACCAAAAAAATGTAATTTTAGTTTTTTTCTCATTATGTCATTTAACGATCAGATTGATTTATTTTATATTTTGATAGAACAGAAATTTCTGAACTCTGATACCAAAGTTTTTCACGGTCCGTAGTGTGGGTGTGTATGTGTGTTTGTGTTCCGTGTGTGTGTTCACCATGTCCTGTCAGTGTGCTCTGTGATAGCACACGAACAGCAGGAACCTCCATACTCACCTGTCCCCGATGCTGATGTCTCTGGCGCTGCTGCTGCTTCTAGGTCCGCAGTTCAGTGAATATTCATGAGCTTAATGAGCGGGCCTGGAAGCAAGTGACAATAGCAGCGTCGGAGACAGCAGCGCTGGAGACAGGTGAGTATAGCAAATCATTTTATTTCAAGTTTTCTCTGGTACATGTCACACTGATGTCACACAGATCACATCAGTGTGTTGTCTGTGTGACATCAGTGCTGCCGGAGAAAAATGGACATGTCGCCGCGGAAGCACATGGAGATGCGTGTGCGGCGCACGGTCACACATCTGTGAGAAAACACAGATGTGTGCGCAGACCCATTGATTTTAATGGCTCTGTGTATGTCCATGTCTCCAGTACTTATACTTATGAAAACGGTCGTCATAAGTACCGGAATCACGGATGTGTGAAGGAGGCCTAACAGATGAAAATAAACAATTGAGATGGAAAAATGGATGCTTTTCATTTAGTTGCATAATAATTGTGCACACATAGAGGTTCTCTAAAAACAATACAAAAGCTCACTTTTACTTAAATAGTTAGGTTTATTAAACCGACAGTACTGTAGTTGTTCAATAATAAAATGCATATTAGCTACGGTAATAATTGTAATAATTGTGCACATAGTGTAGCAGCTCAGTAGTCTGTACACCCTTGAAGGTTTAGTAATGCAAACACATTTTTGATACATCATATTAATGAATTTTCATGTAAAAGTACAGTTCATCAGTTTAAACTTAAAATTTATTTGCCTTTTTTTTTTTTTTTTTAAACAAATGGTTCAACTACAAGAAAATCTGAATGTGGAAAATAAGCTTGTTATGTCCAGGTTAGCAATGGGTTTTGTTAGAATTACAGTATATTATTAGAATTATATTATTCATAGTAAAGCCATTGTAATTACCATTAGACATGACTCTGATTGTCATTGTGATTTTCTAATTTCGAGCACTTATGGCATACTGGTCTTATGTGCTATAAATGTATATATAATATGTAATGCCTCATTAAATTTGGTCAGATTAAATATGGGAAATGTCCCAAACTGATTTGCTTTTAATTACCAAAATAAAAACAATGAATTTTAGAGTGTGGAGAATTTTTTATACCAACTTACATATTACTTTTTAGATTTAATGTTTATGTGGATGTCTTCAAATGTGGAATATCGTTAGTACCTATAAAGGGAACTTGACAGAAACCCAAATCATGTATTTGACTGTGTTAAAGGTAAATCAATCACTTCATGACCCCAAAACACTGTTCAAGCAGTGGGAAATCATGTTTTAAAGTTGTGTCTAGAAGTTCTTTGGTCATATCGGTGCACTTCTAGCTTCTCTGCCTCATGCTATATTTCCTACCTAACAGCCTTCTCCCATGGTCCATTGAAAGGTTCTTTGCTCTGATACATAGTCACTAACATGCCAATCAGGGAGAGAGGGTGCTGCTAGGTATTAAATACAGCTGGAGGCTAAGAAGCTAGAAGTGCATCGTCATACTCAAATGAACTTCCAGACACAAATGCAAAACATGATTTCTCGCAGCTAGAAAAGTGCTTTAGGGTCATAAAAGGATTGTTTATATTTTAAAGGACTACACAATCAAGTTAATGGATTGAGAAGTTGAGGGGAGAGGCGGTTCAACTTTTGACAGGTTCTCTCTTTAAGGCTTTGTTGACTCAGTGTTAGGGCGGTGTCACACGCGACGATATATTGTGCGATCGCATTAGCGATCACACCTGCACCCGTCGTTTGTGCGTCACGGGCAATTAGTTGCCCGTGGCGCACAAAGTCGTTTACCCCATCACACGTACTTACCTCCATAACGACGTCGCTGTGGGCGGCGAACATCCTCTTCCTGAAGGGGGAGGGACGTTTGGCGTCACAGCGACGTCACATAGCGGCTGCCCAATAGAAGCGGAGGGGAGGAGATGAGCGGTACATAACATCCCGCCCACCTCCTTCCTTCCGCATTTCCAGCGGGATGCAGGTAAGCTGTGTTCGTCGTTCCCAGGTTGTCACACAGAGCGATGTGTGCTGCCTCGGGAATGACGAACAACCGGCGCGCAGAAGGAGGAACGACTTTATGAAAATGAACGTGTCAACAGGAACGATAAGGTGAGTATTTTTGCTCGTTCACAGTCGTTCGTAGCTGTCACACGCTACGATATCTCTAACGATGCCGGATGTGCATCACGGAATCCGTGACCCCGACAATTAGTCTCTATTTTGGAGTAATTAATTCTAATCACCGGACACTCAGAAGTAGTTTGCAAAAAGTGTTCAAAGTTTATTTACAAATGTGGTACAGGGCAGTAGGTGGTGTCTGGAAATGAGTGACTAAAACAACGTTTCGACCCTGCATGAGACTTGTTCACGTTGTTGCTCAGATATGCAGTGCAAAAGGCACTCCCTAGCGCGTGTCCATTACTGGTGACCAACATGTTGTGTTGGTCACCACTGAGGATGGAGATCCAGTGAAGATGGCAATAGGGACTCAAAACGTTCCTGCGTCTCTACCCACCATTGGTCACCACTAATGGACACAGGCACTGGAGTGCCTTTTGCACTGCATATCTGAACGACAACGCGAACAAGACCCATGCAGGGTCAAAATGTTGTTTTAGTCGCTCATTTCCAGACACCACCTACTTTCCTGTACCACATTTGTAAATAAACTTTGAACACTTTTTGCAAACTACTTCTGAGTGTGCAGTGATTAGAATTATTAACTATGTGGGATTCTCATCCCCTCTACCAGGACATCCATCCTGACTGAGTGCACGCCATACAGAATCTATAGCTCTATTTTGGAGTAGTCACATAAAAAATTCTAAGGTCAGGTGGATACAGTTCTACATTTTAACGTATCAGTACAATATGTCTGTAATGAAGAATACTATGCAACTATATATGCAGAGAGAATTCTCTGACCCTTAGTGGTTCAAACTGTGGCTCATGCAAGCTCTCATACTGTATTTTTCCAAAAATAAGACAGTCTTATATTTTTTTTTTTGCCCTGAAAAAAGCACTAGGGCTGATTTTCGGGGTAGGGCTTATTCTCGGGGAAATACAGTTGGGGGTAAGTTTACCCCAAAAAAGCAGATTCGCCTTCCTAGGAGAATCATACTTACCAGACCCCGGATGTCTGCATGACTCCCAGGTCATCCTGCAATATACGGCAGTTGTTGCCAGCAGGTATGCTCCACGTGGTCCTCCCCTGTGCTGGCCGACACACTCACAAAAATCATTGTGTATGTGTGATCTCATGTGTGATTGTGTGTGTGTGTTAATGTGCGTGCAATCTGATGTTTGTGTGTGTGTCTGTGTGTGATCTGATGTGTGTGTGTGTGATCTGATGTGTATGTGTGGGATCTGATGTGTGTGGATATGCGATAAGATGTGTGTGGGTGTGCTTTCCACCGCAGCTCCTGGATGCGTTACACTGCAGGTCCTCCCATACGGCATCTGGTGAGTATGATTGCAGGGTTTTCTGTCTTCTTTCTTCTCTCTTTTGGGGATGTCTGCTTTCTATAGTGAAGTGTCATGCAGTATTCTTTATCTTTTATTAGCTGCATGGGCACTTCATTATTGAACCAGGACTAGGGCTTATTTTCAGGGTAGGGCTTATATTTAAGCCTTGCTCCAAAAATGCTGAAAATTCCTGCTAGGACTTATTTTTGGGGGAGGGTTTATTTTTGGAAAAACAGTGACACTGTGAGGTTAAATACAGAGCAGACCAAAACAGCTGCATATATGGTATGCCAGCTCCTGTCAATGGTCCTTTAAAAGGTATAGCTCACCAGTCACCAGAAATAAAGACATTGGGTTTATTCTGTCTAATTTATAAAAACATGACATAGACTTAATGAGAAGCAAATGTTTTTAATAAGATGCAAATGATTCCCTTCTCCTGACTGGAGAATGACAGTAAGAGACCAGTTATTCATTTACTTGTGAACCTTTTAACATTGAAAAATGATTTAATATCTGCGCAAAAAGGAACAATTGCCCTTGGGCTTGTAACTCCTCACATTAGTCTCATAAATCTACTGTAGACATGTTCTACTAGTTATCTGAAGACAAGTTGTTTCCTGTAGTAGTATTTGGATTCTAGAAGTTATAGGCTGTGGGGTACTTGGTCCCGGGCGTGTGGTGCGCAGGGGGAACAGTCGTGGTCACGGCCGATGCCCGGTTCCGTGACCTTGGGGGTCGGTCCGATAAAAAGGGGTGAAAAATCAAAAGAAATAAAATAAAGGTTTTCGACTGTGCCACTTGCGTTGTGCGGCCAGGTTATTGAAGCCGCCACTGCAGGGTCCTGCTGGGGCTGGTGGAGTAATGCCGCTTAGGTGTTTTGGGCCGTTCGCAAGCAGGGCTAGGCCCCAGCAGTGGATGATGAGGGGGCTATAGTAGGGAACAGTCAGTGTATGTGTACGGAGGCGAGAAGGAAACAGTCCACACCAGTATTGCAGTTTCAACTTGCCTTTTTCCTTTGGCTTGGTACCTGGACCCGCTGGTGCCGGTTTCAGGTGTTCCCGCTCCCCTTATTCTCCATGCCAGCTGTGACCTGGGGTAGCTGTCCTCCATGCACACTTGTTGTATTGGGCTCTCATGGCTTAGAGCTTCTGGAGAACCCCTCCATTTCAGTCTTGGTCCTATTGCAGGCAGCCTGGGCTATTTAATGGGTGGACTTCTGTCCCTGATCCCAGGTTTCCTCTTTGCTGCTGATGCTTCAGTCTCTTTAGTTGGTGAGGGACCCTGGAGATCCCCTCACCTGGCAGATTTAACAGTTGACCATAAAGTGTCCCGCTGTCCTAGGGTCTGCACCCCGCTTTGTGCTGAATCCTGTGAGCTTTGGTTCCGGACTTCCACAGGCGCCCCGCGGTCCCTGGAGTATTATACTTCTACAGGTAACTCACGGTAAACTAGAAAAATCCATGGGAAACAAATTCTGAACAGAATGAGAGCTTGGTGAAGACACCAGAGGCTCACAGCAGCTCAAAACACATTGCAAAAAACAGGAGAACCTGAGCAAATTGCTGAAAAACAGTTTGAAGTTTTTATTGCACAAAAATATCAAAAATACAGGTATAGTACAATTAATCTCATAAATAGTCATACAAAATGGAGGACAGATGGAAGGCAATAAATAAGCAAAAACAGTGGCCTGGTACGGACACCAGGAAAAAGTGTACCAAAAGTGAACTTGTAAAGCCCTAAATCACTGGCTTGCAAGCATAGCAGATAAATTTCCCCCAAATCACTGGAATGTAAGCACTATGGAGCTATTGTGAGGGAAAATATCTGGTGGTGGTGGGAGCATCAGACTTGGAAAAAGCTGGGCAATGATGACCCCGAGAGGGAGCAGACTTGACCCCAGTCCACATTATTATTATTATTATTATTATTTATTATTATAGCGCCATTTATTCCATGGCGCTTTACAAGTGAAAGAGGGTATACGTACAACAATCATTAACAGTACAAGACAGACTGGTATAGGAGGAGAGAGGACCCTGCCCGCGAGGGCTCACAGTCTACAGGGAATGGGTGATGGTACAATAGGTGAGGACAGAGCTGGTTGCGCAGTGGTCTACTGGGCTGAAGGCTATTGTAGGTTGTAGGCTTGTTGGAAGAGGTGGGTCTTGAGGTTCCTCTTGAAGCTTTCCACGGTCGTGGAGAGTCTGATGTGCTGAGGTAGAGCGTTCCAGAGTATGGGGGATGCACGGGAGAAATCTTGTACACGATTGTGGGAAGAGGAGATAAGAGAGGAGCAGAGAAGGAGATCTTGTGAGGATCTAAGGTTGCGTGCAGGTAGGTACCGGGAGACTAGGTCACAGATGTAGGGAGGAGACAGGTTGTGCATGGCTTTGTATGTCATGGTTAATGTTTTGAACTGGAGTCGTTGGGCGATGGGAAGCCAGTGAAGGGATTGGCAGAGTGGCGAGGCTGGGGAGTAGCGAGGGGAGAGGTGGATTAAGCGGGCTGCAGAGTTTAGGATAGATTGGAGGGGTGCAAGAGTGTTGGAAGGGAGGCCAGAGAGCAGGAGGTTGCAGTAGTCGAGGCGGGAGATGATGAGGGCATGCACTAATGTTTTTGCAGATTCTTGGTTAAGAAAAGCACGGATCCGGGAGATATTTTTGAGTTGTAATCGGCATGAGGTGAAGAGGGCTTGGATGTGTGGCTTGAAGGATAGAGCAGAGTCGAGGGTCACTCCAAGGCAACGAGCTTGTGAGACTGGGGAGAGTGAGCAACCATCAAGTGTGATGGAAAGGCTTGTTGGAGGAGATGAGTGAGGAGGAGGAAAGACAATAAACTCTGTTTTGTCCATGTTAAGTTGGCCAGATGTGGGCCATGGGGAAAGAGAGAATCCCACTCAAGGGTAAAAATCCCCAGTAGATGTGCAGTATTGTTGGAATAAGTCAAAAAGATCCCAAGCAATGATGCATGTCCCAGTGGATATATAGCAATATCAGGGTAAGTAAAAGATGTTTTCCCAAATAGGAATACACGACCTGACTCGCTGTCCAAGAGGACTTACCCCCTGTTAGTAGCTGCTACAATTTGTGCACGCTTGGGCAGCCCCATGAAAAGACATCATTAAGTAAGAAGGCTAATATTCAAAGTGAATATGGGTGCCCAGCAAACCGCGAAGATATGATTTACATAGCAGCAGAACTAAGGTTGCTGAAGGGGTAACCAGTGCCCGAAAGCACTATATTGCAGATAAAACCCCCCCTAAGGAGAGTATGGGGGAAAGAGGGGAACCAAATAGCGGTTCGACCTAGGGGAAGGAACACAATTTACCTGGGTGCGGTGGTGGAAAAGGCCCGACGTACGTTTCGCGGCTTACAAGCGCGTCGCTTGCCGCTTCGTCATGGGGAAAGTGAAGAGTGGTGCACATATCCGGTGAGTGCAACTCATAAATACCTCCGCGATGGTGAAACCGCGAATAGGATTCAGAGTTCCGGAGTCAGACGGCGCGTGCGCGGGCCAGCCGGACACGCCCCCCGCCCCGCACCCCGGCAGTCAAGGAGTCAGGCGCATGCACGGACGCCCGAGCAATAGTTGCCCAGACGTCCGCGCATGCGCGGACTCCATCGAGACACCGGAGCGCGGACAGGGGACGAGGTAACTCACGGTTCCTGGAGTCCCGATTCCTTACTCCACAGTCCTTTTCTCCTTTACAGTGTCCCGTTCTTACTTTAGGTCTTTACACCTTTCCTTCTTTTTACTTGACTCCTCACTCTCTCACTCCTAACTCCTCACTCCTTCATTTCCAACTCTCTTCTCTTCTACCCAACTCTCTTCTTCCTGACTCACCACTTCCTCCCGCCAACTTCCCAACTGACCACACTCCCCTCCCCTTGCTAGGTCTGTCCCTACAGATTTTGTGGCAATTAGCCAATAAGTGCCCATCCCTTTTAACTGTTGCTAGGAAGTCTCCCCATGTGGAATTGGGGTTATGTATGTGGCCTGAGGGTGCTGGTGTGTTGACTGGCCGTGCGGATATTCCGGGCTTTGGGTTTCCACAGGTTACATTTTGTGGCACCTGATACCACAGGAGTGCTACAATAATTATGGATTGTACTAATTTTGTAAGTATGTCATTTTTTTACCCTACTTCAAAATACTGGCTGATCTCCGTGCACATTTTTCCTAGAGGTCCTTACCTCACAGGTTTTTTGGGGTTTTTTTTAAAGCAATTTTTGTAAGTGTACAAATCGGTATATGACTGCCATACCACTCATACTGTACTCTAGCTAAAATCTCCTCTAGAACGTAAGTGCACCCCTAGAGAGCTACTAGTATTCACAGATCAGAGCTGCCTTTCTAGCTGCATGGCTGAGCACCTGTGCAGCTTGTAAACTCCATACTAACATGGAGATGGTCACAGTGGTCAGTGGAGTGGAGTAGTACCTGGGATGATGTCACCGTTACATGACCTAATGGGAAGCTTGGGTGAAGAGACTGGGAAAGAAAGTGAAACAGACCATCTCCTCATGTGGTTAGTGCTCGCTGAACCTGGGGAATGCTGGGAGACAGTTGTAGTTCTAGTTAGTACAGTATATGCCCTTCCTGTAATATCACTGTCACATAGCCTGCACAAAATGTGTTTTATTACTGTACATATTTGGTTTATTACTTCATAAATTGTGTATTACTACACAATAAAAACAATGCCTTACCTAATTGTGAGCCAACCGTGATAATGGAAATTGAATGCAAAATTGTCCAGCTTGACTATTAAGTGTAGGTGTGCGCTTGAAAAAACATTTTTCCAGTACATACAGTATCTCAATGATTTAATCAAACTGCAATCATTTGAATAATGAAACTATTGACATTCACCACGAATTGGAGCAGAGTGATTTAATTTGTGGCTTCATGTGATCACATTTAATAACTAGATACAATCACCAAGTTTTAATAGGTAGTATGTCCTTTTTAGATATACATGGATTTCTGCTCAACCTGGTTTATCCATGTATTACATCGTTGGCCATTCATACAATTTTTCTAAATGGGAAATGCATGACCTGCAGAACCTTCCCGCAAGTGAGAATAGTTGAGACAGCTTTCCAGGAGCTGAGCCCGTAGCAGACTAACCCTTACAAATTTTATTTTAAGTAGTTTCTTAATACTTATTGGAAACGAGGTCTGAAAGACTTTCCAACTGGCTATAAAGCTATTCCATCTGGCATTATATTCCACCAGTCAATGTATTTTAAGCAACTGGTGATGATTGCTGCATAATCTGATAAAGAATAATGCATTGGAACAAGCAATCAAGCGAGAATATACATAGCAGAAATGTAAGGGAATGATGGCCATGATTATCCCCATGAAAAATTGTTCCCATCATTGCAAATATGATAGAACAAAGGCTCTTTCCTGACCTGAGAATTGAAAAATATCACTGCGAGGGGGAAACGTTTAAACCTATGGCCAGTTTTAGTGATTTCAATAAATAACTGTGTGGGCGATCAGGTGGGAATACCCAAAATACTCAGGTGCTTAGACATTTAAATAGTAATATAGGAATACATGCAGCGGATTTCTGCATCCTTATTGAACAGCTATTTAAATTTTGTAAGATTTTAGATCTCAACATGTTCTGAGACAATGCTTTAACACTAGAACTACTGGACTCGTGACACCTATATAGAAATACATGGTGCAAAGTAGTCAAAATGACTACCTCAGTAGTTCTAGTGTTAAAGAGGATTATATTTTAGCAAAATGATTAAAGGGTTTGGCCAACAGTATTGCCCCCGTTCTGGCGGCATGTCAATAGTGGGTGGAGCGGTTGCAGTTGCAACAGGGCCTTGGAGTCCAGAGGGGCCCAAAATGTCCCTTTGGCCCATATGAGATCAATCATTATAGTTGGGAGCCCTATTATAGATTTTGTATTGAGGCCCCAAGCTTCAAGTTATGCCACTGACCTATCCAAATGACTTACCAGTGAACATGGACTTTTTAGAATGGTACCCACTGTCTAGAATTCCGCTCTGAACCAGAGCACAGAGCTATTATAGTTTTCACTTTGGAAGACCCAGAATCTCCATATAAATATATGTGACGCCCCAGGACTATGGGGTACTCGGTCCAGGCACATGGTGCGCAGTGTGGGGGAAACAGTCGTGGTCGTGACCGATGCCCGGTTCTGACACCCTGGGGGTCGGGCCGAATAAAAAAGGTAAAAATAAAAGAAAAGGGAGAAATAAAAATAAAGAGTTTTTCGACTACGCCACTTGCGGTATGCGGCCAGGTTATTGAAGCCGCCGCTGCAGGGTTCTACTGGGGCTGGTGGAGTAATGCAGCTTAGGTGTTTTGGGCCCTCCGCAAGCAGTGGATGATGGTGGTTATAGTAGGGAACAGTCAGTGTGTGTACGAAGGCGATAAGGAAACAGTCCACACCAGTATTGCAGTTTTAACTTGCCTTGTCTTTACTTGGTTTCAGTGTTTGGATCCACTGGTGCCGGTTCCACGTGTTCCTGCTCCCCTTCTTCTCCGTGCCAGCTGTGACCTGGGTTGGCTGTCCTCCGTGCACACTTGTTGTTGATGGGCTCCTGTGGCCTAGAGCTGCTTGGGAACCCCTCCATTTTTGTCTTGGTCCTATTGCAGGCAGCCTGGACTATTTAAGGGGTTCAATCCCCGATCCCCTCTTTGCTGCTGATGCTTCAGACTCTTCGGTTGGTGATGGACCCTGGAGATCTTCTCGCCTGGCAGATTTAACAGTTGACCATAAAGTGTCCCGCTGTCCTAGGGTCTGCACCCCGCCTCGTGCTGAGTTCTGTGAGCCTAGGTTCCAGACTTCCACAGGCGCCCCGCGGTTCCTGGAGTTTTCCACTTCCAGAGGTAACTCATGGTCCCTGGAGTCCTGGTTCCTTACTCCACAGTCCCTGACTCCTGTTATAGCTTTCCGTTGTTACTTCAGGTCTTTTCCTTTCTTTCTGTACTTTCACTCCTCCGACTACTACTCGCAACTCTCCTTTTCCTTCTCCTACTCCTAACTCCACTGACTGACTGAACACTACTTCCTCCCGCCAACTTCCCAACTGACCACTGGCCCCTCCTCCTTGCTGGGTCTCTCCCTACAGATTGGGTCGTGACTATCCAATCAGTGCCCATCCCTTTTACCTGTTACTAGGCAGTCTCCCAGTTTGGTGTTGGGGTTGTGTGTGTAGCCTGAAGGTGCTGGTGTGTTGACTGGCACGGATATTCCAGGGTTTTGGGTTTCCACGTTACATTTTGTGGCACCTGGTACCTCAGGGGTGCTACATATACATGAACTACTTGCAGTGGCTGATGGCACCTTCAGTCTTCAGAGATAACTCTCATATTAAACGGGTCTTCCGTTATACTGTTCTCCAGTGTTTTGGCTAGCGCATGGTTAAAATAATAAAAAAGAGCTATTACTCACCTTCCCCTGCCCTGTCTTTGTTCATAGGCTGCAGCGGTGACATCACAACTACAGTACAAATAAGTGCTGCAGCCAATCACTGAGTTCAGTGGCTCATGTGGTTACATAAGCCTCAGTAATTGGGCATGGTTCCACCTGCGCATAGCTTCTGATGCGAGAGCATCGGAAGCAATATGCTAATGACCCTCTGCTGCTGGTGTGAGCCGAGGGTCATGTGACTGTGATGCGATCTTGTGATCGTATCACAGCTGCGGAGAAAAGGGAGGGAACACTTTCTCCCCATCTCCTCCGTTGCCCCAAAGTTTTGCATTGGTGCGAGTGCAATCTGATGTTTAATTGGATTGCACTCGTCTGTGCAAATCACAAGTGGAACCGAACCCATTGGTTGAATATTGACATGATATTGACATGCAGTAAATTTATAGCAAAAATTTCTGAATCTGAAAAGGATTTCCACTTTTCTATATGGGGTTGTTTTGATAGCAAGCATATGGCTTTCCACAAATCCTATGAGATGAATGAAACATCTCCAGTGTGTGAATTCAGTCTAAAGAGTTGGTGATATAGGGAACTGCATTTCGTGCAAAAACCTGTGTGCAGAAAAGAAAATGTCTGACTGTATCTCTGGTGATCCAATTTAGATTCTCTTCTACACAGGCATTACTAATAGCAAACTAACAAATTAAGGCAGGAAATTATTCATTAAGAGGGTACTGCTGTATTACTAAGGTGTCGATACAAAGTGGTGTCGCTTGTTGTATCGTGCCGATGTAGAGGTGGCAGCGCTTGCGATACTTGGTTCTTTGGGAAACTCCATAGACTTTATTGTAGAATTTGCTTGTCTTCTGAATACAAACCTCAGGGAACCCATTTGCTTAGTTTCCCAGAACTGTGACTCCCACCAAGCATTTATGGCATATCCAATGATCAGTGAAAGGGTACAGTTCCCTAATGTAACATAGCACTACAGTTTGTAATTAAAGTAGAGCAAGAACCAGAGTTTTATGATACACGCTAGCTAAGCCTGACTCACTATATAAATACCATCCCGGCAATGCTCGGTGTCTGTAAGCTTAGGCAGTTTTATCTATTATGTGCTTCATTATTTTGCACTAACCTCCGATTCTCTTTATTTCTCTTCCCTTTGTACTTGTTCTTTTCTCTGACCTGCAAAATAAAGGTTCTTCGTCAACTTCCCAACTGCCAAGCAGTACTTCAGCCAGTTTAAGGACCTAGAGGACCCACTTGAGATGGAGCGTAGTGCTCAATTGCGTAAGCATGGCCGTCGGGTAATGGGAGCTATCAACAGTGTGATTGAAAACCTCTCAGATCCGGAAAAGGTGGCCACGGTTCTGGCTATTGTGGGGAAAAGCCATGCAGTGAAACATAAGGTGGACCCTGTATTCTTTAAGGTGAGTGGTTGTTAGGTCTTTTTGCTTATTTTCTATTTCCATTACATTTTGTCTTTTTCTTCGTTCATATCTAAAGCTGCTTTTAAAATTCTGAAAGTTACCACAGATAGTAAGTCAGAATGGTTTTGAATGCATTTTCCGTCGAGAAGGGAATATACCACAATATACAGTCGTGATCGTAAGTTTACATACACCTTATATATGGTCGTAATCGTAAGTTTACATAAACCTTATATACGGTCGTAATCGTAAGTTTACATACACCTTATATAGGGTCGTAATCGTAAGTTTACATACACCTTATATACGGTCGTAGTCGTAAGTTTACATACACCTTAAAGTATATGCAGCCGTAATTGTAAGTTTACATACACCTTATGTATGGTCGTAATCGTAAGTTTACATACACCTTATATATGGTCATAATCATAAGTTTACATACACCGTATCTAACATTTTCCCAATTCCCTTGATTTTTTTCAACCTTTTCCCACATTTCAGGCTTCAAACATAAAGATAAAAATTGTTATGTTATGATGAAGAATCAACAACATGTGGGACACAATTGTGAAGTTGAATGAACTTTATTGCTTATTTTAAACGTTTTTAAAAAATAAAAAACTGAAAATTGGGGCGTGTAATATTATTCGGCTCCTTTACTTTCAGGGCAGCAAACTCACTCCAGAAGTTCATTGAGGATCTCTGAATGATCCAATGTTGTCCTAAATGACTGATGATGATAAATATAATCCACTTGTGTGTAATCAAGTCTCCGTATAAATGCACCTGCTCTGTGATAGTCTCAGTGTTCTGTTTAAAGTGCAGATAGCATCATGAAGACCAAGGAACACAACAGGCAGGTCCGTGATACTGTTGTGGAGAAGTTTAAAGCCGGATTTGGTTACAAAAAGATTTCCAAAACTTTAAACATCCCAAGAAGTACTGTGCAAGCGATCATATTGAAATGGAAGGAGTATCATACCACTGCAAATCTACCAACACCTGGCCATCCATACAAACTTTCAACTCAAAGAAGGGGAAGACTGATCAGAGATGCAGCCAAGAGGCCCATGATCACTCTGGATGAACTGCAGAGATCTACAGCTGAGGTGGGAGAGTCTGTCCATAGGACAACAATCAGTCGTACACTGCACAAATCTGGCCTTTATGGAAGAGTGTCAAGAAGAAAACCATTTCTCAAAGCTATCTATAAAAAGTGTTGTTTAAAGGGAACCTGTCATCAGAAATTTTGCTTTAAACCTAAAAGTTTCCCCCTCTGCAGCTCCTGGGCTGCATTCTAGCAAGGTTCCTGTACTTTTTGTGGCCCCTTTTAAACCAAATGTCCTGAGATATGAAATTCAGCGTTGGGGGGCGGCGTCAATGTGCAGGAGGAACAGCAACGGTCAGCAAAGAGCCCGCCCCCATGGACGATTTACAAAATTTACATAGCAAAAGGTACAAGTTTATAAAGTATTTAATTTGGTTTAAAAGGGGCCTTAAAAAGTACAGGAACCTTGCTAGAATGCAGCCCAGGAGCTGCAGAGGTGGAAACTTTTAGGTTTCAAGCTAAATTTCTGATGACAGATTCCCTTTAAAGTTTGCCACAAGCCACCTGGGAGACACACCAAACATGTGGAAGAAGGTGTTTGGGTCAGATGAAACTAAAATCGAACTTTTTGGGCACAATGCCAAACTATATGTTTGGCATAAAAGCAACACAGCTAATCACCCTGAACACACCATCCCCGCTGTCAAACATGCTGGTGGCAGCATCATGGTTTGGGCCTGCTTTTCTTCAGCAGGGACAGGGAAGATGATTAAAATTGATGGGAAGATGGATGGAGCCAAATACATGACCATTCTTGAAGAAAACCTGTTGGAGTCTGCAAAAGACCTGAGACTGGGACAGAGATTTGTCTTTCAACAAGACAATGATCCAAAACATAAAGCAAAATCTACAATTGAATGGTTCACAAATAAACGTATCTAGGTGTTACAATGGCTAAGTCCAGACCTGAATCCAATCGAGAATCTGTGGAAAGAGCTGAAAACTGCTGTTCACAAACACTCTCCATCCAACCTCACTCAGCTCCAGCTATTTGCAAAGGAAGAATAGGCAAGAATTTCAGTCTCTCGATGTGAAAACCCGATAGCGACATACCCCAAGCGACTTGCAGCTGTAATCGCAGCAAAAGGTGGCGCTACAAAGTATTAACTTAAAGGGGACGAATAATATTGCACGCCCCAATTTTCAGTTTATTATTTTCTATAAAAGTTTAAAATAAGCAATAAATTTCGTTCTACTTCACAATAGTGTCCCACTTGTTGATTCTTCACCATAAAATTAAAATTTTTATCTTTTTGTTATGTGGGAAAAGGTTGAAAAAAATCATCAGGTAAATTTCATAAAAATTAACTGCCTGGGTAATAGGCCATGGGCAAAAAGCTGATCTGAAACGCGTAGCTTTTTGCTCACGGCCTGTTACCCAGGCGGTTAATTTTCATGGAATTTACCTGATAATTCTTTTTACATATAATGGAGTTGGATTTTAATGTTATAATAAAGATTTAAAATTTTTAATATTTCATCTGGAGCTGGATTTTCTTTGTTGACCTTGGATTCTGCACACATGAGAGCGTTTTTTTCCTTGCTCCACAGGTACAATACCACTTTAGGTGAGCCTTCTTTTTTTCCCTTTTTTCTTTTTCACTATGCCTGAGATTTAATCCTTGTTCCCACTCTTAAGGCAAGTTAAGCGGGCTTTACACGCTACGATATATCTAACGAGATGTCGGCGGGGTCACGTCCGGCCTCGTTAGTGATATCGTAGCGTGTGACAGCTATGAACGAGCAGAAATACTCACTTTCTCGTTCATCGTTGACACGTCGCTCATTTTCTAAAAATCGAATGTCCTGTTGTTCATTGTTCCCGAGGCAGCACACATCGCTCCGTGTGACACCCCGGGAACGATGAACTGCAGCTTACCTACGTCCCGCCGGCAATGCAGAAGAAAGGAGGTGGGCGGAATGTTTACGTCCCGCTCATCTCCGCCCCTCAGCTTCTATTGGCCGGCCGCTGTGTGACGTTGCTGTGACGCCGAACGTCCATCCCCCTTCCGGAAGTGGATGTTCGCCGCCCACAGCTAGGTCGTTTGGAAGGTAAGTACGTGTGATGGGGGGTTACAACATTGTGCGAAACGGGCAACAAATTGCCCGTGCCACACAAACGATGGGGGCGGGTGCGATCGCAAATGCGATCGCACAAGAAATCGACACATGTAAGGCAGCCTTTAGGAGCACTACTCAATTCAAAATGGCATATTTTGGGGGGACTGATATCAGGGCTTTATGATGATTATTTCATTACCTTCACTTTGTTGTCCTTAAAGGAGTACTTCCATCTCCAAGATCCTTTCCCAATATGTAGTAGGTGTAATAATAATGTTAGCAAATACCTCCAATTATAAATCTAGTATGGATCTCCTGATATAGTCATGTATCTTTCCTCATGTGTAGGGCATTATAGCTTAGGTATCCATAACAAAAAAGTTTGCACTCTGAAATGCTAAAGCATGAAAACCGTGAAGGTAAGAATATACAGTCAGGGCCAGAAATATTTGGACAGTGACACAAGTTTTGTTATTATAGCTGTTTACAAAAACGTGTTCAGAAATACAATTATATATATAATATGGGCTGAAAGTGCACACTCCCAGCTGCAATATGAGAGTTTTCACATCCAAATCGGAGAAAGGGTTTAGGAATCATAGCTCTGTGATGCATAGCCTCCTCTTTTTAAAGGGACCAAAAGTAATTGGACAAGGGACTCTAAGGGCTGCAATTAACTCTGAAGGCGTCTCCCTCGTTAACCTGTAATCAATGAAGTAGTTAAAAGGTCTGGGGTTGATTACAGGTGTGTGGTTTTGCATTTGGAAGCTGTTGCTGTGACCAGACAACATGCGGTCTAAGGAACTCTCAATTGAGGTGAAGCAGAACATCCTGAGGCTGAAAAAAAAGAAAAAAATCATCAGAGAGATAGCAGACATGCGTGGAGTAGCAAAATCAACAGTCGGGTACATTCTGAGAAAAAATGAATTGACTGGTGAGCTTGGGAACTCAAAAAGGCCTGGGCATCCACGGATGACAACAGTTGTGGATGATCGCCGCATACTTTCTTTGGTGAAGAAGAACCCGTTCACAACATCAACTGAAGTCCAGAACACTCTCAGTGAAGTAGGTGTATCTGTCTCTAAATCAACAGTAAAGAGAAGACTCCATGAAAGTAAATACAAAGGGTTCACATCTAGATGCAAACCATTCATCAATTCCAAAAATAGACAGGCCAGAGTTAAATTTGCTGAAAAACACCTCATGAAGCCAGCTCAGTTCTGGAAAAGTATTCTATGGACAGATGAGACAAAGATCAACCTGTACCAGAATGATGGGAAGAAAAAAGTTTGGAGAAGAAAGGGAACGGCACATGATCCATGGCACACCACATCCTCTGTAAAACATGGTGGAGGCAACGTGATGGCATGGGCATGCATGGCTTTCAATGGCACTGGGTCACTTGTGTTTGTTGATGACATATTAGCAGACAAGAGTAGCCGGATGAATTCTGAAGTGTACCGGGATATACTTTCAGCCCAGATTCAGCCAAATGCCGCAAAGTTGATCGGACGGTGCTTCATAGTACAGATGGACAATGACCCCAAGCATACAGCCAAAGCTACCCAGGAGTTCATGAGTGCAAAAAAGTGGAACATTCTGCAATGGCCAAGTCAATCACCAGATCTTAACCCAATTGAGCATGCATTTCACTTGCTCAAATCCAGACTTAAGACGGAAAAACCCACAAACAAGCAAGACCTGAAGGCTGCGGCTGTAAAGGCCTGGCAAAGCATTAAGAAGGAGGAAACCCAGCGTTTGGTGATGTCCATGGGTTCCAGACTTAAGGCAGTGATTGCCTCCAAAGGATTCGCAGCAAAATATTGAAAATAAAAAAATTTTTGTTTGGGTTTGGTCTATTTGTCCAATTACTTGTGACCTCCTAAAATGTGGAGTGTTTGTAAAGAAATGTGTATAATTCCTACAATTTCTATCAGATATTTTTGTTCAAACCTTCAAATTAAACGTTACAATCTGCACTTGAATTCTGTTGTAGAGGTTTCATTTCAAATCCAATGTGGTGGCATGTAGAGCCCAACTCGCGAAAATTGTGTCACTGTCCAAATATTTCTGGACCTAACTGTAGATATGTATTACATATCTTTATAAGGAAATCTAAGAAAAAATACCCAGTATACGATATATGCCATGAAGTGGCTACTGGGCAGATATAGAAATAGCCATTTTTGTATGCTAAATATCTTATTTATTTCTTAGATTTCCTTGAGCAGTAATGCATATATCTAATATATAAAGCTCAGTGTTTGTGTGTATGTGTGTGTGTGTGTGTGTGTATGTGTATGTGTGTATGTGTGTGTGTGTGTGTGTGTGTGTGTGTGTGTGTGTGTATATGTGTGTGTGTGTGTGTGTGTGTGTGTGTGTGTGTGTGTGTGTGTGTGTGTGCATGTCCGCTAAAGGACACTATGGTGAGACTATTCTTTTTTGTTTCAATAAACCAAAGGACATTTCTCGAAAACTAATATCTTTGTCACTTGTGCAATTGAAAACTGTAACCTGACTTTTCTATGGTGGTTTACATTGATCCCAGGGTGATGATGTATATCCATGGTAAGTGGAGGCCATGGATATTTTGGTACTAGAGTGTACTTCTGGACTTCATAGCAGACCATGATTTTTGCTACATACTGCAATATACTTACCGCAGTATATATTGTTCAAGGGATCAGACAATCGCAGCTTCAAGTATCCCATAGTGATGAAAAAAAAATGAAAAACATAAAATTTAATAAACCCTTTGAAAAAATAAAGAAAACAAAAGGTAAAGTAAAAAGATATATATATATATATATATATATATATATATATATATATATATATATATATATATAAAATTTTTGATAATCATCATATCTGCAAAATTCCAAACTATCAAAATATTAAATTAATTAACCATATGGTTAATGCCATAAAACAAATCTAAACTATTTCTGTCTCTGCACCGCCCTAAAGTATGCAATAAAAAGCTTCAGGTTACTATACAAAAAAGACATCCCTTAGACCTCCTTCACATGTCAGTGTCTCCGGTATGTGTTTGATCTGTTTCCTCACGTGCCGGAAACACGGGCACACATAGACCCATTAAAATCAATGGGTCTGCGCTCACGTGCGTGTTGTGCCATGGACCGTGTGTTCGTGTGGAGCATACGTGTGCCCGTGTGCTCCACACGTAGACATGTCCGATTTTGTCTGGCATCATGGGTGTCACACGGATCGCACACGGACCGCACGGATGTGATCCATGTTACACGCACCGGAGAAAACACACGTGTCTTTGAAATAAAATGAATTTCTACACTCACCTTCTCCAGCCCTGCTGTCTCTACCGCTGCTGTCACTTGCTTCCTTCCCGCTCATTATGCTTATGAATATTCACTGCACTGCGGGCCGGAAGCAGCAGAGGGGAGTCGGCAGGACTGGAGAGCAAAGATCAGCACCACGGACAGCAATGCCAGGGACAGGTGAGCAGAAAGTTCCCGTTCTCCGTGTGTTATCACGGATAGCACACGGAGAACACATGTGTGCCATAAACACGGCATATGGAGGGCAATATGCACCTTTGAAACGTCCGTGAAAAATGTGCGTGATTTTCAGACATGTGAAAGAGGCCTTAGACAGATCGATCGTCTGAAAGATGATAAAATCGATGGATCTCATATTATGGCAAAACATAACAAAATTTTTGCTACAAATTTCTGCATATTTTTTACCACTTAAACAATCGCCGTAATTGTACTAAGTTAAAAATAAAAAATATTTTTACCGTTTAATGAATGCCAAAATTAAGAAAGCCAAAAAATGATGGGAAAATTGTGCATTATTTCACCTTGTTTGAATTTTCTTCCAATTTTCCAGTACATTATATAGTATAATGAATGATGTCATTAAAAACTACAATTCAAAAAACAAACCCTTTTCTGTATGACTGTTAAGGGTGCTTTACACACAGCAACATCACTAGCGATGTGGCTCGTGAAAGCAACCGCCCCCGTCGTTTGTGTGTCACGGGCAAATCGCTGCCCGTGGCATACAAAATCGCTAGTACCCGTCACACGTGCTTAACCTTCCTAGCGACGTCGCACAGCAGGCGTCCAATAGAAGCGGAGGGGCGGAGAGCAGCTGCATGAAAGTCACGCCCACCTCGTTGCCGGAGGACGCAGGTACGCTGTTCGTCGTTCCTGGGGTGTCACTCATAGCAATGTGTACTGCCTCAGGAACGACAAACAACCTGTGTCCTGCAACAGCAACGATATTTGTGAAATGGACGTGTCAACAATCAACGATTTGGTGAGTATTTTGCATCGTTAGCGGTCGTTCGTACGTGTCACACGCAGCAACGTCGCTAATGAGGCCGGATGTGCGTCATGAATTCCGTGACCCCAACGACATCTCGTTAGAGATGTCGTTGCATGTAATGGGGCCTTTAGAAGAAGGGGAAAAAAATGAAAGCACAAAAAATGGCCGCTGCAAGAAGGTGATAAAACACTGCACCCCCAATTAATGCAAATTATGTAAGTTAGCCAATCAAAAGATTTTAAAACTATGTCATAATTTTCTGCAATTTTCCACATTATTTAAAGAGACAATCAGTTTGAATTTCAAAACCTCTGAACCACTGGAATTTTGATATATTGAATCATAAATGAAACAGTTTAACATTTGCTGTAAAAATTACTTGAGTCATATACAAATTAGATATCTGAAACACCTTGTTTAAAGAGAATCTATCAGCAGGTTTTTGTTTTGTAATCTGAGTATAGCATTAGCTAGAGGCTAAAGGCCCCGTTACATGCAACGACGGAACTAACGATATATTGCCGGGGTCACGGATTCCGTGACGCACATCCAGCATCGTTAGCGACGCCGTTGCGTGTGACAGCAAGGAACGATGGAAAATACTCACCTTATTGTCCATCGTTGACACATCGTTCCTTTTTTAAAAAAAAAATCGGTGATTGTTGAGCACGCAGGTTGTTCTTCGTTCCCCAGGCAGCACACATCGCTACGTGTGACACCTCGGGAACGACGAACTACAGCTTACCTGTGGCCGCCGGCAATGCGGAAGGAAGGAGGTGGGCGGGATGTTACGTCCCGCTCATCTCCGCACCTCCGCTTTTATTGGGCGGCCGCTTAGTGACGCCGCTGTGACGCCGCACGAATTGCCCCCTTAGAAAGGAGGCGGTTTGCCGGAAACAGCGACGTCGCTAGGCAGGTAAGTCCGTGTGACAGGTCCTACCGATTTTGTGCGCCACGGGCAGCGATTTGCCCGTGACGCACAAATGATGGGGGCGGGTGCTTTCACCAGCGATGTCGCTAGCGATATTGCTGCGTGTAACACCCCCTTTAGACACTGATTTCAGTGATATGTCACTTATTAAGCTGTGGGCTGTTTCAATTTCAATGAGTGATTTATCAGCAGGAGAGTATCACTGACAGACTAGCTGCCCGCTTACCACCTAATCCAACCAATTCCCCAGCACTGATTAGCAACACACTGTAAATATACAATGTACATAGAGAGTAGAGAGCTGTGGGGTGGACAGGGTTAACTTTGTGAACTCTGCTACATGCAATATCTAAGAACTCTGCTTGTGTCACAACTGCTGCATTCAGTAAACTAAGTGATACATCAATGGAATCAGGGTCTCTTTCTCTACATTATGCTGCTCTGAGATGAGATAGAAAATAACCCTGCTAACAAATTCCCTTTAAACTAAAGTTTGTTGACCTGTAATCCGTGGAGGAGATAAATATGAGTTTTGATTTCTTCAACCTAAGTGTATGTATACTTATGGCTTCAACTATAACTGAGGATCAGATCATGCTCGTTTGTATCTTCTCTGTGCTCTAAATCCAGTGCACACGCAGTAAGAGACGTAACTTCAGGCATAGACATTGATGTCCTACCTATGTGAGACTGCAGAAAAAACAAGATAGCCAGCACTAAATGTGCACTACTGCACTAAAAATTCCAAACTGCATTAAAATTTGAGATTTTTGGCAAAAAAATTGCAATTTCTTGAGCTACCCCGCCACGTTACGGAAAATCTCTTTGGAGTAGTCCTACTCTAAATTACTTTTATTTAATATGTGCCATACGGCCTCACATAAGAAAAAGTAGAACTGTTCTTAGCAGCACTTACCGAAGCTAAGAAATCGTAGTGCGAACGTTCCAAGACATGCTCAAAGTCATGTCTTTTACTGCAAAAGAACAAAATTCTGTTGACATATTCCTTTTAAGACTGTCTAGACTAATGCGGTACGATCTATCGTGCGATCGCACGAGCGATCGTACCCGCCCCCGTCGTTTGTGCGTCACGGGCAAATCGCTGCCCGTGTCGCTCAAAGTCGTTAAACCGCAATCACACGTACTTACCTGCTGAGTGACCTCGCTGTGGGCGGCGAACATCCTCTTCCTGAAGGGGGAGGGACGTTCGGCGTCACAGCAACGTCACACAGCGGCCGGCCAATAGAAGCGGAGGGGCAGAGATGAGCGGAACGTAAACATCCCGCCCACCTTCTTCCTTCCGCATAGCCGGTGTGTGCCACGGGACGCAGGTAAGCGGTGTTCATCGTTCCCGGGGTATCACACGGAGCGATGTGTGCTGCCCCGGGTACGATGAACAACCGGCGCCATGAAAAATAAACGATTTTTTAAAAATAAGAGATGTGTACACGACTCACGATTTGTGACCGATTCAGCGTCGCTCGAAGGTGTCACACGAAACGACGTCGCAAACGATGCCGAATGTGCGTCACGAAAACCGTGACCCTGACGATGCATCGCACGATAAATCGTCTCGTGTGATGCCCGCATTAGTTTATGGTATGACAAACAATTAGTAAATCTGTGCAAAATAATAACGTAAGCAATGTGCTTAATTACTTGTACAGTTGGTACGGAAAGAATTCAGACTCCTTTAAATTTTTTACTCTTTGTTTCATTGCAGCCATTTGGTATATTCAAAAAAGTTACGGTATTTTTTTTCTCATTAATGTACACTCTGCACCCCATCTTGATAGAAAAAAACAGAAATGTAGAAATGTTTGCAAATTCATTGAACAAGAAACATATCACATGGTCATAAGTATTCAGACCCTTTGCTCAGACACTTATATTTAAGTCACACGCTGTCCATTTCCTTTTGATCCTCCTTGAGATGGTTCTACTCCCTCATTGGAGTCCAGCTGTGTTTATTTAAACTGATAGGACTTGATTTGGAAAGGTGCACACCTGTCTATATAAGACCTCACAGCTCACAGTGCATGTCACACCAAATGAGAATCATGAGGTCAAAGGAACTGCCCAAGGAGCTCAGAGACAGAATTGTGGCAAAGCACATATCTGGCCAAGGCTACAAAAAGATTTCTGCACTACTCAAGGGTCCTAAGAGCACAGTGGCCTCCATAATCCTTAAATGGAAGAAGTTTGGGACCACCAGAACTCTTCATAGACCTGGCCGTCCAGCCAAACTGAGCAATCGTGGGAGAAGAGCCTTGGTGAGAGAGGTAAAGAAGAACCCCAAGATCACTGTGGCTGAGTTCTAGAGATGCAGTAGGGAGATGGGAGAAAGTTCCACAAAGTCAACAATCACATCAGCTCTCCACCAGTCGGGCCTTTATGGCAGAGTGGCCCAACGTAAGCCTGTCCTCAGTGTAACACATATCAGGAATGTAGAAGCTGTGAACAAGTAGCGCACCAGATTAAAACCAAATAAGTAAAATTAGGAAAAACTCACCCATAGGGGTTTTTGCCAGTCACAACGCCTATATTTACGTAGTATCAAGGTGAAACAGCTGCAGCCCCGAAGTAGTCAGAAGGAGATAGATGAAGGAAATCACGTGTCATGCCGCGCTTATCACCATTCAAGACTGAATAAATTATTTCATGCCTTTATAAGGATTGTTAAGTACAGGTAAACACGTGTTGTAGGTCGCAGACCCCTTCCTCAGGACAATAGGACAATAACAGTGACAAAGGATCCTTGTCACTGCTATTGTCCTGAGGAAGGGCATGGAATAATTTATTCAGTCTTCAATGGTGATAAGCGCTGCGTGACACCCGGTTTCCTTCATCTATCTCCTTCAGTGCAAGACATATGAAAGCCGGCATAGAGTTTGCAAAAAAAAAAAAACACATGAAGGACTCCCAGACTATGAAAAATAAGATTCTTTAGTCTAATGAGACGAAGATAAAACTTTTTGGTGATAATTCTAAGCCGCATGTGTGGAGAAAACCAGGCACTGCTCATCACCTGCCCATCACAATCCCAACAGTCAAACATGGTGGTAGCAGCATCATGCTATGGGGGTGTTTTTCAGCTTCAGGGACAAGACGACTGGTTGCAATTGCAGGAAAGATGAATGCAGCCAAGTACAGAGATATCCTGGAAGAAAACCTCTTCCAAACTGCTCTGGACCTCAGACTTGGCCAAAGATTCACCTTACAACAAGACAATAACCCTAAGCACACAGCTAAAATAACAAATGAGTGGCTTCAGAACAACTCTGTGACCATTCTTGACTGGCACAGACAGAGCCCTGACCTAAACCCAATTGAGCATCTCTGGAGAGACCTGAAAATGACTGTCCACCAACAGTCACCATCCAACCTGACAGAACTGGAGAGGATCTGCAAGGAAGAATGGCAGAGGATCCCCAAATCCAGGTGTGAAAAACTTGTTGCCTCATTCCCAAGAAGACTCATATCTGTACTAGCTCAAAAGGGTGCTTCTACTCAATACTGAGCAAAGGGTCTGAATACTTATGACCATGTGATATTTCAGTTTTTCTTATTTAATACATTTGCAAAAATTTCTACATTTCTGGGGTTTTTTCTGTCAAGATGGGGTGCAGAGTGTACATTAATGAGAAAAAAATGAACTTTTTTGAGTTTACCAAATGGCTGCAATGAAACAAAGAGTGAAAAATTTAAAGGGGTCTGAATACTTTCCATATCCCCTGTAACACAATACAATAAGTTTTACTTACCCTTCCTTGGTCTGGCATTGTTTCTCTGCCGCTGCCCTGGTCTCTGTTGTTTGGCTGCAGTATTGATATCATGTCAACAACACTGCAGCTAATCACTGAGCTTTGCAACTCTTTCCATCTATACCAGAAAAGGCACTGAGCTGAGTGATCGGTTGCAGGGCTGTAGTAGATACAATAGACTGGTGGTTGTAAAGCTCAGCTTTTGTTTTATTGTTTTAAAGGAAACCAGTCAGGAAAAACAACACTATAAATCTGCAGATATTTGTTTAATCTGGAGGTTAATAGCATTCTGAAGCTGCACGGTGTCCACACTGAGAGCCCCGCTGCCAGGAGGAAATTAACTTTATTCCTCCGGGCAGCCAAGGTTTTTCAGTCATACGAGGCGAGGCTGGCGCAGCTTCAGTCACCCCTCTATGCCTCAGCATTAGAATCAGCTTTCAGTCAGCTACCGCGCTCACTATGCACAGAGCCATGCCGGAATCCACCTCAAAAAGGCGCTAACCCCCCCACACCAAAAACAATCATAGCAACTTGCTATGGATATGTTCAGTCTTTTTTAGCTTCTCATAAATGCTTCAGGCTTCGAAAGCCGTGAAGCAGCTCAAAGAAATAACCTGTGCTTAAGAATTTAAGGCATTTTCCATTAAAAAGAAGCCACTGACAATTTTATATATACTGTTATGGTAAAAAAAAAAAAAAAAAGACGCCAACAGCGAATCTGCTGCAAAAACAACTAAAAAGAAAAACCCCACTTGCATTTTCCTAGAAATCTTCTGCTTCGAAAATCACCGGTATCTAAAACATGTCACATGCACATAACCTAACTGAGCATATAGCTAAAGCTTTCTTCATAGAGGGCAACCTCTTTAAAGCACCACTTCAGCTTTTTTTTTTAACTGCTAGAGTGGTGCTTCTAATCTAAGTTCCCTGACCCCGGTCTTTAACTCACCCTCCGGCATCTTCTTTTTCAGCGTCGCTCCTGTCGTCTTTGGCAATTTGTGACCTGCCGACTGCTCCAGTGTTTCATGGAGCGCCCTGGATGTCAGAACTCAAAGTAAGTCTATGAGAGCCTCGTTCTGGCTCTCATAGACTTGTGTTGAGAACTTGGTACATAACGTTTGACTTCCGGCCAGTTAGAAGTTGCAGTCACAAGGTGGCACTGTGGGACCGGAGACATGCTGAAAAAAGGTGAAGACAAGACAGTGACATTCTGATCAAACTTGGATCACAGTTTGATCTGAGTGTCATTTGCATAATCAATCCAACGTTCTTGCATGAGAGAATCTACTTTTAGGTGAGCACAGCCTTAGGGGTACTTTGCACACTATGACATTGCAGCTGCGATGTCGGTGGGGTCAAATCGAAAGTGACGCACATCCGGCATCGCAGGCGACATCGGAGTATGTGAATCCTTTTTACTACGATTAATGAGCGCAAAAGCGTCGAAATCGTATAATCTGTGTAGTGTCCGACATTTCCATAATTTCGGAAGGACCGATGTTACGATGTTGTTCCTCGTTCCTGCGGCAGCACACATCGCTGTGTATGAAGCCGCAGGAGTGAGGAACATCGCCTTACCTGGGTCCCGGCTGCAATGAGGAAGGAAGGAGGTAGGCGGGATGTTTACGTCTCGTCATCTCCGCCCCCCTGCTTCTATTGGCCGCCTGCCGTGTGACGTCGCTGTGACACCGCATGACCCGCCCCCTTAGGAAGGAGGCGGGTCGCCGGCCAGAGCGACGTCGCAGGGCAGGTAAGTGCATGTGAAGCTGCCGTAGCGATAATTTTCGCAACGGCAGCTATCACCATGATATCGCAGCTGCGACGGGGGCGGGGACTATCGCGCTCGGCATTGCTACCATCGGCTTGCGATGTCTTAGTTTGCAAAGTACCCCTTAGACCCAGCAGTTGGACTGAGCATGCAATATGATGAGAACAGTCCATATTTCTTGGATGTGTGAAACCGACCAATAGACTGATAAGATATACAAATTCCGTAGCTCACTGACAGACTCTTAGATAACTCATTCTGCAGCCGGCAAGAGAAATTGCAGCACATAGGCTACAGAAAACAAGTTGTGCAAACGTTTTAATGAAACCCAACTGCAAAAATTATTTTTAGAGCAAAATATAATAATTAAAGTAAAAAAAAAAAATCTGCCCCCGAAAGTGTCCATAGCCTTTACATTTTCTTAAAGGGGAATTGACTTGTAAATGTATAATGCATGTATTTTCTCAGACAGCATATTTTTGTCATACTCAGAACATCTCACAATACCAAGAACATGCACTTTTATAATTAACTAAAACCAGTAATGGATCCAAACATATGGAAAACAATTCAGCAGAGACTAATGCACGGCTCCCCAACCTGAGGCTCGGGAAGCATATGTTGCTCATGTGCCCGTGAAGTGTGGCTCGCAGCTGTCTGCCAGCATGGTGCATTTGTGCCAGGTCTTGCAAACAGCTATGAAGAGCAGGTCTCCAAATGGTGACATTTGTAAGTAGGCCCACATAGAAGAGCAGATCTGAATGGGGGTAAAGGTAGGAATCCCTGGATTTTGGTATACTGACCTAGGCCCCCTTCACACACACGTGTCTCCTGTACGTGTTAGGTCCGTTCCTGCACGTACCGGAGACACGGGCACACGTAGACACATTAAAATCAATGGGTCTGCGCACACATGCGTGTTTTGCCATGGAACGTGTGTACGTGTGGAGCATACGCGTGTCCGTGTGTTCCATATGTAGACATGTCCACGTTTTTTCCGGCATCACGGGTGTCACACGGCCTGCATACGGACCACACGGATGTAGTGTGGATGCGGTCCCGTGTGACACGTGCCGGAGAAAACTCACGTATCAGAGAAAAAAATAACAAATCTTTATTCACCTTCTCCAGCCCTCCTGTCTCTGCCGCTGCTGTCACTTGCTGCCGACCGCTGCTCATTATGCTCATTTAATATTCACTTCACTGCGGCCGGAAGCAGCAGCAGTGGGGAGGTGGCAGGGCTGGAGACCGAAGATCCGCACCACGGACAGCAATGCCAGGGACCGGTGAGCAGAAAGATCTCGTTCTCTGTGTGTTATCACGGAGAACACACGGAGAACACACGTAGTGCCATAAACACGGCTCTCGGAGGGCAAAACGCACCTTTGACACGTCCGTGAAACACGTGCGTGATTCTTACAGACATGTGAAGGGGGCCTAAGATTGATTTCTGTGGAAAAGCTTTGGCTGTCATTATACCAGGTACTCTGGTGAAGGCACTGGATTTGGCTTGCAACACTGTTTCAGAGCACACATTGTTCATGAATTTATGCCCCCCCCTAAAATTCAGACTATGCAATGATGAATGGGGCATAGTTTGTACCGCTGATAATCAGTATTGGAAGCAGCGTTCAGTCGATTCACCTCTCAGTTCTGTGCTGTTAGACGAAATGCCAATTACTGTCTCTGTTCCTGGCATCTGTCTTTCCGCGCAGAGCTGACAGCTACACTGGTTTCCTGTTGGCTTTGGACTTGTTATAGTCTTCCTGTCCTTCTCTGAATTTGATCTGTGCTGTATTATCTTAACCGCATTTCAAGGGGGTTTATTAAAAATACAGCATAATAAATCCAATCCTGCCAACAGGATTAACTAATCCTGAGAGCAAATAGGTTAAAATAATGTCATAAGCCACACAAACAGGCACATGAGCAGGAACGGCATGTCGTGTAATGCAATCATTTGTACTAAGCCTCGTCATATGCTTGTCCATTTGTCCATAGATACAGTGCAGTGTTTGGTAGGTTGTTATGGTGCTTTATCCCTCTCTAATTTTTGCTTTTTTTTATCTGCCCTAGATCCTGACTGGGGTGATACTGGAGGTCATTGCAGAAGCATTTGCCAAAGATTTCACCCCCGAAGTATCGCTAGCCTGGAGCAAATTACGGAGCCACATATACTGTCATGTACTGGCAACATACAAGGAGGTGGGCTGGACACAGTACCCCAGTAATTCAGTGTGAGCACGTCTATCTCCCAGAGAGAGCCAAGCCAAGGACTTCAGATCCTAGCTATCTCAGATCTCTGGGACAGCTGGGAAGTACGGGTGGTGGGGAAAATAGGCTTGGGTAGCTGGGTGGGCATGGGGGTTATAACTACAGGGTCTCTACAAACAGGGTGGGATGGGCTTTTTAATATGGCAGGAAAGTGCGATATGGTTTCTTTGACCTAGCCACAAGCAAATCCAGTTTATACAATAGGACGATAGAACAGAGTCAATCTCCGTGGGAGGGAGCAGAGACATATCATTCCGAGGATCTGGTGTTTTACAGTGCACATCATTAGGGTGGAAATATCTAGTATTGTACGTCAGGCTATTTTGAGATTGTCCTTGCCCTGTTATTCTCTGTCCCATATTTTCCACGTGTTCTGTGTTCTATAAAGCATGAGAAACAGATGATTTCTAAGAGATCCGTAGCTCATAAACGGGGCCCCTGTACATGATGGGGTTCACATTACATCATGGCTCAGTTACAACGCCATTCTAAATCCCACCGTTTTGCTTGGCATGCACTTGTATATTCTTCTTTTCTCATCATTTTATTTGGCTGGTTCTCATTTGATCAAGTGTCTTCATGAGACCAGTGGATAGAAACGGCTCAGTAATTTCCACCAGCCATTTTATTTTATCCTCAGTTACTAAAGACTCTTTATGGGACCAAATGTACAGGGAAATTTAGATTTGTATGGGATAAATTATAGCATTATAAAGAAGAAGTATCAGCTTAACCATGCAGTATATCAGCCTGGAAATGTTATCTCCCTATGTCAGTAAGTAGGCCCATAAGCCACTACTAAGGGATTACGATCTATAGGCAGAATGTTTTGGATGGTGGTGCGGGAGTGAAATTGTGGAATAGAGATGTATACACACCTGGCCTGTGACAAATTGTGTCCAAATGTGTCTGTCCATATATATAATGTTCTGTTTTACTGTGATATAGAAATAAAACATACTATTGGATCTATAATGGAGTTGGCCTCTATGTGAATGATTAATGTAATAATGATGATAATGATGTCAGACGTGTTTTATTCCAATACTATGCTAGGTGACATTGTTTGTACCTTAGTGCCAAGTTTAAGTATGATATCTTTGGTGACACTTGAACACAATATTATTTTAGAGTTGCTATCTACTGGATTGGCATAGGTAAGTGGACTAAAGGGTTGGTTTCATGTATTTCAGGAGCATACCGGTTCCAAGCCAGCCAGCCACCTTCATGCTTGCTGGAGGGCGGGCACCTTTGCTTGATTGACAATTTGGACAAGTAGCATTATTGTGCCACTGACCCAGACTGTATGCATATGATTCAGCTTTGCCTCTGCAGCATTGGTAGTGCAGCGGCACTGAAGCTGGTGAGGATAGAAAGATAACAGTGTGCCCCATCAGTTTCCATCCGTTAAGCTGGGTTCACACTAAGCGACAGCGACGTCGCTGTTACGTCACCATTTTCTGTGACGTAACAGCGACCTTGTAAGTCGCTGTTATGATCGCTGCTTAGCTGTCAAACACAGCAGAAGCAGCGATCATAACGTCGCTGTGCTACATGTGCAGAGAGCAGGGAGCCGCGCTTAGCGCTGGCTCCTTGCTCTCCTAGGTACAGTACACATCGGTTTAATTAACCCGATGTGTACTGCAGCTACATGTCACAGTGCAGAGAGCAGGGAGCCGCGCACACGGCTTAGCGCTGGCTCCTTGCTCTCCTTGCTACAGTACACATAGGGTTAATTACCCGATGTGTACTGCAGCTACATGTGCACAGAGCAGGAGCCGGCACTGGCAGCAAGAGCGGTGACTGGTAACGAAGGTAAATATCGGGTAACCAGGGAAAGGTCTTCCCTTGGTTACCCGATGTTTACGCTGGTTACAGCTTACCGCAGCTGCCAGACGCCGGCTCCTGCTCCCTGCTCGCTTCATTTCGTCGCTCTCTCGCTGTCACACACAGCGATGTGTGTGTCACAGCGGGAGAGTGACGACGAAAAAATGAAGCTGGACATTCAGCAACGACCGGCGACCTCACAGCAGGGGCCAGGTCGTTGCTGGATGTCACACACAGCTACAGCGACGGTCGCTGCAACGTCACAGAAAATGGTGACGTAGCAGCGACGTCGTTGTCGTTGTCGCTGTGTGTGACACCAGCTTTATAGTGCAGTGATTACAAGCTCAATTGAAATGAATTTGTAAGCACGGCGCATGTTGTATAACCGCTGGACACTGCAGAGGTGGTCGACTGCCCAGACAACAACGTGTAAATAAAAATAATTGTTATTATACGTAGCAAAATCAAATGTTTTTACAATCTGAATTGTGACCATTCTCAAAGGGAATTTGACATCAAGTTTTTGCTATGTAATCTGGCAGAAATCAGCCAAAAAACGAAGAAATGTGCTTTGACTCAAATAAATGATATGATTATTAAATGTTAACTTTATTAAACAAGTCATATAAAAACAGTGCAATGCAGACATAACAGACACTTAATAAGTAAAATTGGTGGGTGTGCCACTGTGGGAACTCTTGCCTACTAGTGCAATGCCTAGTGCAATCTGAGATCTCAGTCTGAGCATTCATCACGTCCATCACTTGGAGATTAATGCCTGCCTCGCGCTGCCAGTTCCCCCCCTTCCTCCCATCCTAGTGCCCACAGCATCACCCCACTTGTGCTGCCACCGGCTTTCTATGACCCCTGACCCCCCCTTCCCCGGTAAGCTACATTCAGCCAGCCTATAAACCGGACCCTAAAATTAGAAGGCAAACCTCCATTTTTACATTAAATATATATATACAGTACAGGCCACACCTTCTCATCTCTAGAACACCTATTAAGAGGAGACTTTGTGCAGCAGCCTTCATGGTAAGATAGCTGCTAGGAAACCACTGCTAAGAACAGGCACCAAGCAGAAGAGACTTGTTTGGGCTAAAGAACACAAGGACTGGACATTAGGCCAGTGGAAATCTGTGCTTTGGTCTGATGAGTCCAAATTTGAGATCTTTGGATCCAACCACCGTCTCTTTGTAGAAAAGGTGAGCGGATGGACTCTACATGGCTGGTTCCCACCGTGAAGCATGGAGGAGGAGGTGTGATGGTGCTTTGCTGGTGACACTGTTGGGGATTTATTCAAAATAGAAGGCATACTGAACCAGCATGGCTACCACAGCATCTTGCAGCGGCATGCTATTCCATCCGGTTTGCGTTTAGTTGGACCATCATTTATTTTTCAACAGGACAATGACCCCAAACACACCTGCAGGCTGTGTAAGGGCTATTTGACTAAGAAGGAGAGTGATGGGGTGCTACGCTAGATGACCTGGTCTCCACAGTCACCAGACCTGAACCCAATCGAGATGGTTTGGGGTGAGCTGGACCGCAGAGTGAAGGCAAAAGGGCCAACAAGTGCTAAGCATTTCTGGGAACTCCTTCAAGACTGTTGGAAAACCATTTCCGGTGACTACCTCTTGAAGCTCAACAAGAGAATGCCAAGATTGTGCAAAGTAGTAATTAAAGCAAAAGGTGGCTAGAACCTAGAATATAAGACATATTTCAGTTGTTTCACACTTTAAGTATTTTATTCCACATGTTTTAATTCATAGTGTAGATGCCTGCAATGTGAATCTACAATTTTCAGAGTCCTGAAAATAAAGAAAACTCTTTGAATGAGAAGGTATGTCCAAACTTTTGGTCTGTATTGTAGAGATATATATATATATATATATATATATATATATATATATATTATATATTATATATATATATATATATATATATTACAGTAGTACCTCGGTTTTCGTTGACGTTGATTATGGTTTTCGTTGATTTTTTGCACTAAAAATTTGCTTCAGATTTTGTTTGTTCTTGTCTGCTTGCCCATGTGACTACGTTGCTAATTTTGAGATAACAAAGTGATCCACGCATTCTCCGGCTCTGTGTGGCATTATGTGAGTGTCACCCCGCTCTTCAGTTTCAAAATGTATGTAAGACATGTAAGATAAAATGTATTTATTCTTTACATTAGTGTTTTATATTCATTTAATATTCATTTTATATTAATTTCTTATTGTTTTTAGTATTAGACACTATCTTCATTCTCTATTAAATGTGTTTTTGGTGTGTATTTTAGAGTGTCTAAAACAAATTAATTGGATTTACATTGATTCCTATGGAAATAATTGCTTCGGTTTTCATTGGTTTCAGTTTTCATTGATTGTATTCAGACGGATTATGAAGAAAAATCAGAGAGAAATCACTATATATATTTACCTGAACACATATAAATACTGTATATATATATATATATATATATATATATATATATATATATATATATATATATATATATATATACATATATATATATATATATATATATATATATATATATTTCTCCATTGCACTAGGCACTTTCATGTATTTTTATGCACACATATATCATAGACAGTAGACAGGTGTGAATTTAGCCTTTGACTACAATGATTCCCACAGTGGCTCATCCACCAGTTTTAATTATTCAGTTTCTGTTATGTCTGTAGTGCACTGTTTTATATTACTTGTTTAATAAAGATGACTTTTTAATAATTATTTCATTAGAGTCCCAGCACATTTCTGTGTTTTCTACTATGCTGAGTGGTTTTCTGGGACGTTCCAGCTATTTAATGTCTAATGGAGACAAATAATTTTTTTCTAATTAATATCAGAGTGAACAAATGACCTCTATCCACAACACAATCCACTATATCAAGACCAATAATCCAATAATACCACATACAGGGGACAAATACCGCCACACCATGACCAGACCACATATTACTACCAAAGCGACTGAATATACAAGAGAAAAATACTGCCAAACTGTGACCAGACCACATACTACCATCACATATTGGCCGAAAAATACCAAATACAAGGGACAAATATCACCACACCATGACCAGACCACATATTACCACCACTTGGTGACCGAATAATACAATACTGATCATGAATAGAAACCACAATAATAATAACAACACATATTACCACCATTATGCCCAGGAGCTCTGTATATAGTGTACAGGTAATACAGAGATCACTTGTGACATTATGCACAGACGTTCTGTATATAGTTTAGTTTATAGTGTGTAGGTACATAAAATACACTGACTTACCATTGACATCTCTAGTTGAGGTCATTCATGTTCGCTTTTCTTCTTCATCTGGTGCTGACTGCTAACACTTCTTCCAGCCAGGACTCATTTCTGCAGAAAATAACACAGATACATGTGTAACTGATCACTTCTAGAGCAAATTCTCCACTTTTACCCAACTGTACAGCACCAGCTAAAGAAAAAAGCATTATAGTGCCGCCCTGCACAGTAAAAGGCTATGTTCACAATATTCATTTTTTAATGCAAATTAAAAGCTGATTTTTACAATACCAGCAAAAGCTATGAGATTTCAGATATACTGAAATGGAAAACTGCTGCACTTTTGAAAACTTTATCATGTCAATTCTTTCAGTATTTTTGCAGCGTTTTTTCATCATAGAAAGTAATGAGTGTGCAAAACACTGCAGATAATGCAACCATCCGTTTTTGCTGAATTAAATTAACTTTATTAAACGTGTACTATAGACAAATTATACACGTAAACTGCACCAAAAAAGCAGCAAAACATGTTTTTTTGTAAGCAGCTGCTTAACTGCCAAGGGAACAGGCTTTGCCTACAGAAAATAGCAGCAAAAAAGCAGCGTGTGCACATAGGCCAACAGGACCTCGCTTTGTTCCCCTCCTGGAAAACACTATCCTGAAAGAAATGGCTTGCTCACATTTGCAAATAACTTGGAGAAGTGCTATCAGATGTTTTATCAGATCGCACTCCCTCCAATGTTATCCAATGGAGAAGTGCCAATTAGTGTTTTCTTGCTCATGCCAATTCGGTGAATACTGCGATTGATGGCGTGCACCCATTCAGATCTATAGGGACGTGCAAACCATCGGACTGCACTGATGTCATTCACGTGCAGTTTGATATATGCCAAGAGACAATGGAGAAGTTGATCTCTCCATTTTCTCTGCACCTGTGATCCAATCTTCACGAGAGAGAATCAGAGCACAGTGAATGACACTCAGTTCACGCTCGCAGCAGAGTTTGTGCCGAGTGTTCTTTGTATATCACATCCGATTCTCTCACATGAGAGAATATACGCCAGTGTGAGCGAGCCTTAAAATGTAATAATATCGCCCAATTGGCCTCTACAGTAATTATGTCCCCCAAATGCCACCATAAACTAATGTATGTCCCTAATCCTAGACCCCTTTATTTAATAATGTCCCCTATCCTGTAATAATGTTAAAAGGGTTGTCGGTCTATAATGAATACTCTGCAATCAGTCTTTGTGCCACTTTATGTGACTACAGACTTGTGAATCCTCCCACCACACGCACTGTGCGTTGTGAGGATCCGTTGTTGTCAGGGTCGGGACCGGCAGCAAAATATGGTAATGCATATGTGACGCCCTGGACTAGCCACGTAGTCACAGACAGGCCCTTGCACAAGCACCAGTCCCCTAATAAGGTAACAGCAGCCAACCTAAAAACCCTGAGTCTCCCCTCTCAGGTTTTGACGTTCACACCCGGGGGCGGAGCCAGGTGGTTGGCCACGCCCACAGAGGAGTTCGGATAGCCTGATGCGGGAAAAACAAGCAGATGAGTTTTGGAGGTGAAAGAGAGAGGAGTTGAGAGGAGTAAAACGTCTGTCGGGGATCTGGGTCGTAGCCCAGATACCCTGTGGCCAGGAGGCAGATGGTGGTTGCTGCCTGCAGGAGCCGGGAAGACGGCTGGTGGAACCGTAAGGAACCGGGACAGGGTAGTAGCCCGCTGGTACTGAACCGGGCAACCAACTGGAAACCGGAGCACCAGGAGGGGTACTCAGACCCAGAACGAGGCCCAGAAACCACTTGACCGAGTCAAATTCACTGATTGGGGTCTGGACCTTAGGTTCTTTCCCACCCAAGTCCCGACTGAAGACAACAGGCCAACGAAGGGGATAGAAAGCCACCGCTCAGGCAGAGAGATCTCACGGGCCAGCGTCTGCGAGCACACGGGCTCTCCTGGCACACACACAAAGCCGGGGAGCGGACTCCCATCGCGGAAGCAAAGGCAGTCAAAGTCTACAAAACGAGGTGCAGGAAAAAGGCGGGGGACCACCAAACCGGGTGGGGGACCAGACACAGCCGGCTGCGGGCACCAACCACCATCTTTTTGGTTTACCAGAGACTCTGGTGTATCTGTCATAGTGAGTACATCAGTGCCCTCGGGCCGCGCACCGCCCCACATCGCACCAACACGCCCATGCTCCCACATCCTAACCCCAACAACCGGGCCCCGGGACCATCAACCTCCTACCCAGGGAGGGGTCAACACCTGGCTGCGCAACACCGTCCCCGGGAGCCTAGTCAACAGCAGCAGTGGTGTCCACACTCACCACGACCCGTGGGTGGCGTCACGAACTTAAACCCAAAACCGCAGCTCCGGCCGTGAACCTCCCCACTGAAACCCCTCATGTAGCGCCAGCTTCCTTTCAGAGCGACGTGACCCCCGGGTCCGGAGGCGCTCGAGCCACCCACCGACGAGCCCGGATCCGAGCGGTACACATACAGTCAGAAACTGACTAATGGACTCATCCTTGCTCAATGAAGTGCTGGATGGACGGGTCCCGCAGCCGGCTGCTGTGGTTACTCCCGGTAGGTTGGTGGTGGCTGCCTTTCCCTGCACCTGTTGTGTATCTTCGGTCCCGATGGCTTCCCACCGGTAACCCGCTCCCCAGCTTGGATGTGTGCCAGAGGAGCCCCTTTTGCCCGCAGGCTCTGGCCCTGGGAGCTCTAGCTCTGGCGGTAGCTGCCTCTCCCTGTTCGGTTTGGATGGTTGCCTTCAATCGGGTCTTGGTTGCTAGGAAACCCCGGAGGTTCCCGTCGCTAACGGATTTAACCAGTTTAACGGCGACTCCTAGCCTGGTCGGGTTTCGCAGGCCCTGCCGGTTTGTGCTGATTTCTCTTCGCTCCCCGGTTCGGTACCGGTGGGCCACCGCCCAGCCCCGGCCCTACGGTTCCACGTCGATAGGCCACTCCTGCAGACGGCCACCACCGTCTGCCAACCTTGCTGTATGTGCCCGGGCCACGTACCCGGACACGGTCAGTCTGCTCCTCACTTGCCACTTAACTCCTTCAACTTAACTCTCCCTAACTGAACTGCCTTCCTTTCCCGCCTCCAGGACTGTGAACTCCTTGGAGGGTGGGGTCAACCGCCTGGCTCCACCCCACCTGGTGTGGACATCAGCCCCTGGAGGGAGGCAACAAGGATTTGTGTGTGACTGATGTGCCTATCTCGGGGTGTGTTGCTGCAGTACCTGTGACGACCTGGCTTGTCCAGGGCGCCACACACCTATATACAGTATGAGCTCACACATAGCCCCTAATAAACAGCATAAGCCCCCACACAGTCCCCTATATACACAGCATGAGCCCCCCATATAGCCCTCCTATATAGAGCATGAACCCATGCATAGCCCCCTATATACAGTATGACCTCCCACATCGTCCCCTATATACAGTATGAGCACACATATAACCACCTAAAAACAGCATGAGCCCACACATAACCCCTAATAAACTGCATGAGCCCACACATAGCCCCCTATAAAAAGCATGAGCCTCCACATAGCCATCTATATACAGTATAAGTCCACACATAGCCCCTTATAAACAGCCTAAGCCCACACATAGTCTCCTATATATAGTATGAGCCCACAAATAGCGCCCTATAAACAACATGAGCTCCACATTGTCCCCTATAGATAGTAATAGCTCCCACATAGCCCTCTATAAACATTATGTGGCCTCACATAGCCTCTTATATAGCAGCACGTGTAGGAAAAAAGCATAGAAAATATAAACAACACATACTTATACCTCCTATTCCCAGGAAGCACCCTCTTGCTGGTTCAAATCCAACACGGCCATTAAAATGGCTGCCTACGTATCAGAGGCCACCAGATGATGTCAGCGCATAGTGCATGGCAGTCATGCGCCTTGCACGAACGTCAGCTTCCGGCTTATAGGCCAGTGGCCATTTTAACGGCGAGTAACAGTTACTGGTGGGACCCCGCTATGTCCGGCTCTGGGGCCAGACCGGTACATAGTATACCATATTTCGGAACTATTCTGCCCTGGAAGCATTATTTTTAGGAGAGTATATATCTATTACATGGCCATATAAAAAGTGCTATATAGGGTGCCTGCACATATCACTGCCATATGTAGGAGGCCATAAAGGGATTATCTGCTATAAAAATAAAAAAAAAACTCAATTTCAAATATCTATTTGGGATTTCCAAATGAATAGATTGAATTCAATCGTTCTGGATTCTATTAGTGAAATCTTGGGATAGGTGGAAAGAGAGTTTGTCTGTTCGATAAGGTCCTGGCCCAACCATTCATTACCAACAACCTACTGATATCAGCTGATCTATATTCAGCCAATCAGCTACCTTCTCTGTGTGTGTGCAGTGAAGGAATGTCCCCAAGTCACCATGTCACCACTCACACTGAAGAAGGCAGCAAAGCCCCAATCATTTGTGCATGGAGAAGGGAAGCCGCTAAATAGGCAGCTGCTAAGTTTATTGGATTTTTATGATGTTGCAGTAATTTACTGTATAGGGTAGAAAATTAAATGTGGTCATGTTTCTAAATCACTGACAGATGCATTACCGTAACTTAAGATTTTATTATTGCTGCTTACAAAACCCTTAGATACTGTGAAATAAATCATTCTAAATGAAGACAAAAATATATATCCTCAAAGCAGCCAACATTGTGTACAACCCATCTGCTTCCAATACTGATATTCATATATGCCTCATACCCAACAATATCAAATCTGGAAATAGCATGCAGCTTATGGATCTCCAGCTGTGAAAGCATCATTTATTTTTTACAGCATTCCTAGGAAAGGAAATGCTCAGATGAGATATACATTGCTTCTTGTCAAGGGTTCTGCTCATATACAGTAATGCATATATATTAGAAAATGTGTTTTGACTGTAAAAATTAGGCAGCCAAAAATGCAAAATTGCAGTAATTCATGATAAAACATGGTCAACCACTACCAAGCTTTTTGAAATGTTACCGCTCATACCCACATTTATTTATACTTACCGTATATAGTGCCGTCCAGTGCTTTTTTTGTAAAAAAATATTTGCTGGTATGCATCTCCAAGGCAAGGAGCGTGGGGGAGGTGCTGTCAGGCGCCGGCGGCCGAGATTGAGGAGCGGGGGGGGTGAACTGTCTGCCGGCGGCAAGATTGAGGTGCGGTGGGGGAAACTGTCAGCCGGCGGCAGAGATTGAGGAGCGGGGAGGGGGTGCTGTCATGCTGTCGGGCGGCCGTGACATCCTGTGCACGGTTTACTTGTTGTTGACTTGTTGTCCAATGGACGGTGTGGCCCTGTTTCTCATTATTCGGTTTTGTAGTCTGTATGCTAATTTCAATAAAGGAGGGGAGCAGCAGCTGATGGGGAGAGCGGTGGCAGATGGAGGGGGCAGCGGCTGATGGGGAGAGCGGTGGCAGATGGAGGGGGCAGCGGCTGATGGGGAGAGCAGTGGCAGATGGAGGGGGGCAGCTGCTGATGTGGAGAGCAGTGGCAGATGGAGGGGGCAGTGGATGATGGGGAGAGCGGTGGCAGATGGAGGGGGCAGCGGCTGATGGAGGGGGGAGGCAGATGGAGGGGGCAGCGGCTGATGGGGAGAGTAGCGGCAGATGGAGGGGGTAAGGCAGATGGAGGGAGCAGCGGCTGATGGGGAGAGCAGTGGCAGATGGAGGAGGCAGCGGCTGATGGAGGGGGAAGGCAGATGGAGGGGGCGGTAGCTGAGGGGGAGAGCGGTGGCAGATGGAGGGGGCAGTGGCTGATGGGCAGAGCGGTGGCAGATGGAGGGGGCAGTGGCTGATGGGGAGAGTGGTGGCAGATGGAGGGGGCAGCGGCTGATGGGGAGAGCAGCGTCAGATGGAGGGGGACAGCAGATGGAGAGGGGGGGCGGCAGCGGCTATAACTTACTGATGCACTTGCAGGGATCGCTCTCCTCTGCTTCCACAGACGCCGGAGTGAAGCTGAGGGGAGCGGTCACCGGCCCCAGATCCACAGTGATTGGAGAGATCGGTCACAAGGCCGGTCTCTCCAGAGCTGGGGGTGGGTGAAGCAGAGGTCACTCAGCTCCAGCCAATGATCAGTGCTATTGCTGCACTGATCATGGATGGATTTTCAATGGCTGAAACATTACAGTGGCTGTGATTGGCTGACGAATGCTGCTCAGCCAATCACAGCCTCCGTAGGTCCGGGGTGGCACCACCCCTCCTGACCTCGGACCTCAGTCCACAGGCAGGTCCTGCAGCTCCAGTTGCTGCTCTGCTTGTGCCTCCGCTCCACACATGGCTAATATGTATAGTTTACAAATTAGCCATGTGGACAGAGCCAGAGGGGCTGGCCATCAGCGCTCTTCAGATTTTCCGGTATGCCATACCAGCATGTACCGCCGCAAAAAAACCACTGGTGCCATCATATTCAACACTGCATTACAGACAACTTCATCATTGTCTCCATTGGGGCTCACAATCTAAATTCCCTATCAGTATGTCTTTGGAGTGTGGGAGTGTAGTGCTAACATGTTAGTGGCTATCAGGAATCCATATTAGTAGTCTATCTTTAAGAAATCCTTTAAGATATTAGACTGTAACAGTTTAGTTTATATTAGATTGTTTTTCTGTAATTTTCCGAGACACCTGGAGGTATAGTTCTAGTACCAATGTTTAGTGCGAAAGTACATGTTTATAGTATCACTCAATACCACATAGTTCTCTTATCAATGTTTAGTGAGAATGTGCGTGTTTATAGTATGGTAAAACATTGGAAACCAGGAGCCGTTGGCATGTCTCATCCGGTAACGTATTTGTCCGGTGTAGATTGACATCTGAAGAGTTGGCCACTCAAAAGAGGGATACTATATTGGACAAATAGAACCTGTCAGAGTTTGTGTAACATTTGGTTACGCGAGCATTTGTTTTCAAGTGAGATATAAACTAGTGAAGATTACAGTGAAGTCAGAAGCCTGCTTTACCTATGGAGGGGACGCCGATGACACCACAGTGTGGATCCCAGGAGTTTCTCTGTCTTCGCTGTTTTTGCTTCTCACAGCTGATGCTACCGGACAGATGATGCGTGTAACTCTTGGGGAAATTTTTCCTATGTAGTGTTCAATGTAAGTACTTTACCTTTGTGATTTATATTATGCAAAAGTGTACGCAATATCACACTATTTCCTGTAATCATTGAATCATTATAATAAAATGAATCGCCTTCTTTAAAGCAAGGGGAGGACCATGTACTCACTCAGTCAGTACTGGTGACGATGCGACCGCAAAGCAGACTCTGACAAAAAGGTAAATCAAGTCTCTGGGTGCCGCTTCCCTCTTGGGGGAGCCCGTCCGGGTATCCATCCCCTATAGTACTGCTGGGTGGTCCGGAGCCTGCCTCCGTGCACAAATTAGAAGTGTTCTGGTGGCCCGTTGGCGTAAAGGTGTCCGGGCCCCGCTCCCTACTTGTTGGTAGTGGAGCTGCGCTCTCAAAGGCTCACGCTTGGGATTTCTGTGGGCTGCGTGGGTTGGAAAGCCATATCCCCCTCGTTGCACTAGTGCCCCTGATCTCTGAGCTTCTTGGGGACAGTCCGTAAAGTCACTATCCTCCGTAGGTCAATTGTCGGGTTGCCTGAAGCTACTCCCCGACCTAGGGTCCTGTATCCTGCCGTGCTTTCGGTCCCGGACCGGTTATTAGACTCGAGCTGCTGACCGTCCTCCAAGACCAGGTCTAGGCACCCAGCCTCAATACCCTGCGACCGGGTCTCCGACTGCTCTGGGCCCAGACCACCGTCTGCGACCCAACCTCTAAGACTCAGGGAGCCACACACTCCATCAGCTCCTCACTACTCGAGAGCTACCACTGATCTGTTCTACTTCCCTCCCACCAGTCTGCCTGACCCCTAGGTGGACGGCTCTATTCCAGCTCAGCAGCCCACTAGTGTGTCTGACAGGGTGTGGTGTGAGGTGTGGTTGGGATTTGGATGGGGATGGAGGCAGTATCATAGGTTGGAAACCCAGAACCAAGAGGGGATGAGCCCTGCACTAAAGGGCAGAAAGTGCAATACCCTGTGACATCCTGACTAGTCCAGGGGTGTCACATTCCCCATTGGTTAAACGTAGCTCGTCCGCAAGCTACAGGACATCCAGAGGTTTATTTTTAACTGAAAAAGAAAATAGCATTTTTAATTCACAATTTCTCATCCCGCACATGGGAGGCACATCACTTAAACGTTACTTAACCAAACTCTTCGAGTTCATTTTTATTATAAGAACCATGGGAACGCTACCGGTTGTAGCGGTAGCCGGTGGCTCAGCCTACTCTGCTACAGCCCCTTCCTGCAACAGTCCATTCCCATTGTCCCTCTCCATTCAACCCGCCACCCACACAACCTGTTACCCGCCACTTCCTACTTGGGGTCCATGATGGGGTTGAAGTCCTGGAGGTTTAAAAATAACTCTGGTATCCGTCCTGAGTAACCTGGTAGCCATTACCCGTTGTGCCAACCTCCATCAAGGGCCCCCTGGTACCGTCTACCAGCACCGCACCGTCCAAGACCTTGATGGCCTTTTCACCTTAACTGGAACATGGAAGAAGGGTCAACATGGCTGGCACAGTCTATCTGTAGCACAAACTCTCCTGTCACCTTCCACAAGGGACTCCTCAACCGATCCCCGACGGCCTTCTTCACTTAAACTTAACACCGGAGAATGTTCAACAAAGGTGACAGGCTCAAACAGTCATTTTCCATCTTACAGCAACTTGCAGGGCCGGTTCCTTAGAGTTGAGCATTTCCCAGGCACGCTCTGGCAAAGTGACCTGGCAGGCTACAGCATCGGCAAATCAGTACCTCAACCTCAACGATATTAACTGGGGCTTCATCATCTGAGGTGGACTCCTCCTCCACTTCCATCATCATTAACTCCGACACCGTCCATGATGACAGAGAAACTCGGCAATCATTTCCCCTAAAGCATGGCACACAGGCAGCCTCTGGGGTACTGGTACATCTGGGCCTAGTAGTGCCTCCGGCTTCTACTACCCAGGTGTGATGTATGTTATATCTAGTCTAGACCAGACTGAAACTCTGATATGGCAAAACCATTACTGTAGCTTTAGGGTCTTTAGGGTTATACCCTGGATCTCATAGCTGGCAGGAGGCAGAGAGCCACTTGCCAGTGTCAAGACCTGTCTGGATTCTGTATTTAGATTTGCTGCATAAGGCACAACCATGCTTGGTTGTCAGGGCTGAGAAAAGACTGTCTGGCAAGGTACTCAACACGATAGAGGATGTTGATCAGAAATCCTTCAATACAGTCCCTTGTCGACCCTTAAACCACCACCTGCTTGTCTCCCATGGTATTACAGAGCAATAACTTACATTTAACCTCACAGAATGACACTAGGTAATACATCCAAGCAGGAATTATTCCGCAGGCTTCTATGAATACAGAAACGTTTGTAATGGCCCCTTCTGGGCCATTACAGTATCCGGTTGGCTCTTCATGTTTTCTCTGAAAAATGGAACATATCAAATGATAACATAACATAACATAAATAACATAACAGCTTCCATCGTGCTGCCAGGTTCTGATTCATGTTGTCCACAGTTTGGACAGCATGAAGAGAGCAACAGATTCCTCCTTTGTAAACAACAGATTGATGTCAGCCAGACCAGCTAATTTCAGCAAGACTGACTGAACATCCCAACTTTCATGTTGAATTTCAATGTTGTATGTTCTCATAGAAATAAGCCACCATGAATGCATCTGGTAGCGGCTTAGTCCTCTCTTCTACATCTTTTTTCTAAGCTAAACAAGCCCAACTTTTCCAACCTCTCATCATATGAGAGACCTTCCATTCCTTGTAATAATCTAGTTGTCCGCCTTTGTTGGATTGATTGACCAGATTGTGTAGTCACCGACCAGTAGATTCAGCTAATGAAGGCCTGAAAAAGTAGTAATGTTACACAGTGATCACCACCCAGTTCATTGGCCAACTTGTCAGATGAAATTATCGTCTACATAGTCATCTGTATTCCTGACCATTATCTCATTTCCCTACAGAATACTCCAATGCGATAAATATATAATACAACAACAAGCTCATAAGTCATAATAAATGTAAGCACCATAATGTTATCTTCAAACGAGGTGACAACCCTATCACTGGCAGGAAGAAAAACCTTCTGTTCCAAATGAAACATGGATCATGCACAGACCTACCGCTGTCTAAGTAGACCCTAATACTGTTCAGCCAGGAGGTTACAAATATGTGACCTTGTGTGTGGGAGAATGTTTCTGGTTGTCACCCACTAAGTTATTCCTCCATTATTGGGGTTGGGTTGGTTAGTATGAGACTATTCCTGGCTGCCAAACACATAACACTGTCTGGATCCATAGCAATATGAAGGCAAGATGTTCTTTCTCATTAGATGCTGGATCTTGAAGGGTCGGGACAGCTGGTCTTTGTTGGACACACAGATTAGAGGAGGAAATGGATAATGATCATAAATAACAGTTGATTCTAATGACCAATTCTTGATAGAATTCTTGGTATTTCTTTTACATTCCCTCGTAAAGTTTGTAGATTTATGATTATTGGATAGCTCTATACTGCTTTCTGGCTTAACCCGTTCACAGCCAGAGGGCCAGCATCTACGATTAAAGGGTTAAGGCGTCAGTCTGTGTGATAAATGCGTGGGTGACAGTTGGTGGAACCATGCAGAACCAGAGGTGACAAGCAGCATCTGTATGAGCTGTCACATCTCCACCGCCAGAGAGAAGAGGTCACAAAACAGGAGTCAACCCCCTCCTCCCTCTCTCACACATGGAAGAGCAGGGATCCAACTATAAAACAGCTGAGAGGAAGCTTGGGACCCTTAGAGACCTGCAGAGTATTGCACAGCCAATTATATAGCATGTAAATGCATTGCAGAGACAATTATATAGAATACGCTGTACACAGTAACCTATAACTTGTGTTTCACACGGCAGGATATTGCATGATAAGTAGTGATGAGCGAGCACTACCATGCTTGGGTGCTTGGTACTCGTAATGAGCATTTTGTCACTTGGTTGGGCTTGACTCGTGTACCAAGTATAATGGAAGCCAATAGAGAACTCTAGCATTTTTCTGGCGAACTTTCTGGAAAAATGCTTTAGTTCCCCATTGTCTTCGATTATACTCAGTACACGTGTCAAGCCCGACCGAGCAACAAAATGCTCATTACGGGTCCAGAGCCCCCAAGCACGGTAGTGCTCGCTCATCACTAATAAGCACTAAGATGGGATCATTGCGCTCACAGGGATATATTATCTGTGGAGCCTATTGCATTCCAAGCTACTAATGACCATCCAGTTATATAGGAAACTTCAGAACATGATTCAGTAATATACACAAGTCTCCTGAGTTAAGTACAAGCTGTCAGAAGGAAAATACCTTTTGCAAGTATACAATCACTAATGGAAATCCATGTGGTTTGATAGTTTCCCATTTATATACATTAACCTGAAGGAATGTTACACTACAGCATTATTCATTCCTGGTAAAATATATCTTCACGAGGCCTATTCTTTAGTAGTAGAAGTACCAAAGAGAAGAATAAGACACCGTATGCATATCTGTTCCCCTGCAATGAGATATGCTGTTTTAGAGATAAAGGATCTGCTTCTTTTCCAAAAAGAACATCACTTTCGTCTTTGGCTTGTGACTGGTATTTTGATTAGCTTCATAGCTAGGATATTGAAAATGTTCTAGGTTGGAAATGGACTCTTCTCACATCTCTGACATTAGGCATAGCCTGCTCAAATTTAGACAGAAACGCTGTATGGTGTCGGTAACTAATAGCCATAGCAGCCTCTTCATTGTAATATAATTATAATATCTAAACAAACAAAATGTTACTTTGCATATTATAACTAATGAACACTTTAGGCAGTTGAAAGGTATTGGCCACCCAGGAGGTATTGGATAGCTCTATCTGCAGTACTATAATAACTGAGCCCCCAGTTACATGGCGCCAATTCTGGGAATGGTAAATCTGTCCAAAAAACCTAGTTCCATTTGTAAGGGGTGGACGGACCCCTAGTGTGGAGAAGACGTTTCCCCCCCCCTGAAGACGCCACAGGAGTATGGTGGCACATTGTACAATGTTGTGTGTTATGTACGGTTCTTCCCCCCCCCTAGGTGCCAGTGTAGTGAGTGGTTCCGCTGGTAACAGTGACAGGGAAGGAAGGGGCAGGGCAGCCTAGGAGGGAAGAGAAGGGGGGTTGGGCTCTGAATGCAGGGCAGTGTGCTGTGAGATGTAACAGGAGAGTGAGCTGAGGAGAAGTGCCGGGGCAGAGTGCAGGAGTGGGTGCTGTGGCAGTGGAGCAGAGAAGTTGGAGCTAATCCGGAGCCGGTAGTGAGTACTGGAGCCGTCCCCTAGTTCAATACAAATCCCTGGGAAAGGGCTGGACTAAAATCGGGATAGGAGTACCACTGCTAGGGGGATAACAATTGGCCCCTGCAGGCAAAGGAAAGTGCCCGTAGAGAAAAAGGAAACCATTTTCGTAGAAAAGGACTTGTAACTTGTAACGTACTAAAGTAAGCCTGCTGCAAACAGAAAGATGGAAGCTTTGTTTAATAAAACGGTGTTTGGTTTACCCGCTGCCTGCAATTGTCTCTTTCCTGAAAGTGAAGAAGGAGCTGGAGAGCACAGAAAGAACGCTGTCATGAATGAGCCCCATGCATCCACACTCTGCCCCAACAACACACCTGTTTTGCAAGTAACGGCCGGGCCGGGGTTCAGCCTGCGGCCCACAAGGCGAGGGGACCCGACTACACCCCCTGAGGCGCCCCCTGCCCCCGTTACACATTTAGATCTGGTTCCCTGTGACCACGCCTGGTGGAATAACACTGGCCAATAATCCTATCACGAAATTAAGGAGAGAAGCCATACCTCCAATGGCATCCTAGTCAACTCAATGAGTACCAATAATAATAATAATTAATAATACCAATCATGACCTCCTTTACACAGACCATAGTAAGAAAAGATAAACACCTCAAACCCTGGCCAAGATGCATTTGGGTGGGCTGCTAATAGGGGGGATCGCTTTCTCCCCTTATATCCTTCCAGGTACGTCCTCCTGTTCTCTCTGCGCCAATAGCGATTATCCACAGACCCTTCTTCCCTCATGAAAACTTAACTCTGACCTAAAATTAACCCCAAGCTACCTGCCATTGGCCTCCAAGCTTCATGTTTGGAAACATTCTATACTGTGTTCATTGCTCTTTTATTTGATGAGCTACAATATCACACACAAAATTGTCATCATTCTAGACAAACCCTTTAGAACAGTGGTCCCCAACCTGTAGCTTGGAAGCCACATGTGGCTCGTGGGTCTGTGATACGTGGCTCGTAACTGTCTGCCAGCTTGGTGCATAAGCTCCTGGATACCAAACAGATATGAAGAGCAGGTCTCCAGATAGAGTTGGACTTTTGTGAGCACCTCCACATACAAAAGCAGATCTGAATTGGGGTAGGCTAGGATCTCCTGGATCTTGGTATACTGACTCAGTGTGCTTTGGCTGTCATTATACTGATAATGGGGGGGCTCTAGGTGTCACTAGTGTGAGGGGGCAGGAGCTAGATGGGGCTAACGACCCTCTCTCAGAGCTGAATATGGCTTGCAACTCTCTCTCAGAGCTGAATGTGGCTCGCAACCCTCTCTCAGAGCTGAATGTGGCTCTCAATGTCATAAAGGTTGGGGACCACTGCTTTAGAGAAATAATAGATGCATTGAGGAAGGTATTTAATAAAACCCCTATATGGTTTTGACAGCGAATAGTACTGTGACACATTGACATTTTGGTACTAGTTTATCTCCTCTTTGCGGAACAGAGCTGCCTCTACAGCATTTAGAATTGGTCCATTTAGTGAACGTGTATTAAGCATTGATCCGTCTTTCTCCATACTAAGCCTTCATTACATCCTATCCTGGGGGCCAATGTGACCTCAGATTGTATTGTCCTGTACTGAAATCCCTGTCCTGAATACCAATGAAAGATTATTCTACTAGATAACCGCTCTATGTGGAGAGATGCATGGAGATAGAGATCGGCAGATTACTGGCCTTAGAAATAGAACGGCATAACAAAAAGAAATAGCGAGCACATGCAGCACATTGCACATGAAGATGGAAGCTGCAGAACATTGCATCATGCTGTTCCTGGGAATGTAATGTTACAATTATGAGCCAGGAGAAGTGAACAGCTGCAGCAAGTCTTTATTTGTTCAAGCGCTCTGTAACGCAGCTCCACATCAAACATCAGAGGCTTCCTTTCATGAATTCTGCCTTCTCTCTTTTCTAGAATACTTCTCCCTTTCATCCTTCTTCTCGAACCGTCTCCTTTTATCTGTCAGTTTCTTCTGTACAGTTCTTTCTACTATACACACATTCTTTATGCATTTTTCTATGTCTCTCTACCTACTCAACCACATTAATTATCTCTAGACAGTCTATGACGACTATCATGTTTCTGCTACGGATGGACCCAAAGGTTACCATATTTTTGGGTGTTCAGCTCTACGCTGATGTACAATAGTCTACATACTAAAGAGGCCTTCCCTAACTTAAGGGTTTATCAGATTTCTAAATAAAAATTCTAAGGTCTCGTCCAGATGACTATTATACGGACGTGAGGTGATGACCATGTTAAGATCGGACAGCACACTGACCAATATTATTTATTAGGGCTATTTAAATGACAGGGTTTTTTGCGGCATGCACTATTCTCTTCTATACTTTAGATGAGACATGCTTAGTACATGGGTGCGAAAAAATAAATCTAAATAGATCCATATGCTTTTTACAAACACATCTCCATTATTAACATAGGAGACTGTATTAGATTATGGACATTTAAAACCGTTGATGTATAAGTATTGATGTTACCCAGATGGAATATGAATAATAATACAAATGAAACTCGTCAAGTTTTCTTGATTTAAAGGGGTGGTTCACCCATTTTTTTTATTTTCTGTATGAGTTCTACTTACCTTTCTAGGCGTTTTCTCCTTTGGCTTCTGTTTCCAGTTCTGGCACTGAGCGGCGCTATCCTGCACGCTCAGTGCCGGTCACATGACCCCCTGGAGCTGTGGCCGCCAGCATCCTCTGACGTCCCGGCATTTCCGGGCTCTCAAACTGGACGGGTACGTCACAGGATGCCGGCGCTACTCAGATTGAGTGACAGGGCTGTGGGCGGTGACTACCGCACGTCACAGCCCAGCATTGAGGGGAGGATCCGGAGGACGTTAGTGCAGTGTGGAGCCGGCGTCCTGCAGATGGTGAGGGGGGGGTGAGGGGGGGGTTCTTCAGCTGAAATCCCCCCCTGCACGTAAGTATGTGCTCACACTTTCCACCCGGCCGCTCTGCTGCGATGTCAGGAGAGCGGCCGGTGTCGGGCAGTGTGATCATCTGCTCCTCCCAGCAGCAAGACACTGACAGGCATGTCACCGCTGTACTCTGCCATCTGTCCTGCTGCATGGGACCAACTGTCTGCACTCTGTCACCTGCACCACAAGTCACAGAGTGGAGACAGTTGGTGACAGAGCACCTCTGCCCCCCCCCCCCCCGTTCTTTCCCCACTCTCTTCTCTCCCCCCACTCTTCTCCCCCTCCCCTCTTCCCCCTCTTCTCTGCCCCCCTCTTATCCCTCTCTCCTCTCCCCTCTCTTTTACCTCGCTCTCTTCCCCCCCTCGCTCTCTCCCCCCCCTTGCTCTCTTTTCCTCCCCCCGCGCTCTCTTTTCCTCCCCCCGCGCTCTCTTTTCCTCCCCCCGCGCTCTCTTTTCCTCCCCCACTCACTCTTTTCCTCCCCCCGCGCTCTCTTTTCCTCCCCCACTCACTCTTTTCCTCCCCCTCTCTCTCTCCCCCCCTCTCTCTCTCTCCCCCCCCTCGCTCTCTTCTCCCCCCCTCGCTCTCTTCTCCCCCCCCTTGCTCTCTTCTCCCCCCCCCCTCGCTCTCTTCTCCCCCCCCCTCGCTCTCTTCTCCCCCCCCTCGCTCTCTTCTCCCCCCCTCTCTTCTCCCTCTCTCCTCCCCCCCTCTCTCTTCTCTCTCCTCTCTCTTCTCTCCCCCCCTCTCTCCCCCCCCTCTCTCTTCTCCCCCCTCTCTCTCTCCCCCCTCTCTCTTCTCCCCCCCTCTCTCTTCTCCCCCCCTCTCTCTCTTCTCCCCCCCTCTCTCTTCTCCCCCCTCTCTCTCTTCTCCCCCCTCTCTCTCTTCTCCCCCCTCTCTCTCTTCTCCCCCCCTCTCTCTTCTCCCCCCCTCTCTCTCTTCTCCCCCCCTCTCTCTCTTCTCCCCCCCTCTCTCTCTTCTCCCCCCCTCTCTCTTCTCCCCCCCTCTCTCTTCTCCCCCCCTCTCTCTCTTCTCCCCCCTCTCTCTCTTCTCCCCCCCTCTCTCTTCTCCCCCCCTCTCTCTTCTCCCCCCTCTCTCTTCTCCCCCCCTCTCTTTTCTCCCCCCCTCTCTCTCTTCTCCCCCCCTCTCTCTTCTCCCCCCCTCTCTCTCTTCTCCCCCCCTCTCTCTTCTCCCCCCCTCTCTCTTCTCCCCTCCTCTCTCCCCCCCTCTCTCTCTTCTCCCCCCCTCTCTTTTCTCCCCCCCTCTCTCTTCTCCCCCCTCTCTCTCTTCTCCCCCCCTCTCTCTTCTCCCCCCCTCTCTCTCTTCTCCCCCCCTCTCTCTTCTCCCCCCCTCTCTCTCTTCTCCCCCCCTCTCTCTCTTCTCCCCCCCTCTCTCTTCTCCCCTCCTCTCTCCCCCCCTCTCTCTCTTCTCCCCCCCTCTCTTTTCTCCCCCCCTCTCTCTTCTCCCCCCTCTCTCTCTTCTCCCCCCCTCTCTTTTCTCCCCCCCTCTCTCTTCTCCCCCCCTCTCTCTTCTCCCCCCTCTCTCTCTTCTCCCCCCCTCTCTCTTCTCCCCCCTCTCTCTCTTCTCCCCCCCTCTCTCTTCTCCCCTCTCTCTCCCCCCCCCTCTCTCTTCTCCCCCCTCTCTCTCTTCTCCCCCCCTCTCTCTTCTCCCCCCTCTCTCTCTTCTCCCCCCCTCTCTTTTCTCCCCCCCTCTCTCTCTTCTCCCCCCTCTCTCTCTTCTCCCCCCCTCTCTTTTCTCCCCCCCTCTCTCTCTTCTCCCCCCTCTCTCTCTTCTCCCCCCCTCTCTTTTCTCCCCCCCTCTCTTTTCTCCCCCCCTCTCTCTTCTCCCCCCCTCTCTCTTCTCCCCCCCTCTCTCTTCTCCCCCCCTCTCTCTTCTCCCCCCCTCTCTCTTCTCCCCCCCTCTCTCTTCTCCCCCCCCTCTCTTCTCCCCCCCTCTCTCTTCTCCCCCCTCTCTCTCTTCTCCCCCCTCTCTCTCTTCTCCCCCCTCTCTCTCTTCTCCCCCCTCTCTCTCTCTTCTCCCCCCTCTCTCTCTTCTCCCCCCTCTCTCTCTTCTCCCCCCTCTCTCTCTTCTCCCCCCCCTCTCTCTCTTCTCCCCCCCTCTCTCTCTTCTCCCCCCCTCTCTCTCTTCTCCCCCCCTCTCTCTCTTCTCCCCCCCTCTCTCTCTTCTCCCCCCCTCTCTCTCTTCTCCCCCCCTCTCTCTCTTATCCCCCCCTCTCTCTCTTATCCCCCCCTCTCTCTCCCCCCCCCCTCTCTCTCTTCTCCCCCCCTCTCTCTCTTCTCCCCCCCTCTCTCTCTTCTCCCCCCCTCTCTCTCTTCTCCCCCCCTCGCTCGCTCTCTTTTCCTCCCCCCCACTTGCTCTTTTTCCTCGCTCTCTCCTGGCATGGTCAGTACAGAAATCTCTCCATCGTGGAGGGGTGAGAGGGAGTAATAAACATGGAGTCCCTACTGTGTCTGTGTATTTATTTCTAATAAAGTATTTTTCTCTGTGTGATGTGTTTTTTTTTTTTTTTAAATCCTTTGTTGGAGATTCTTAATGGCCAGGTTAAACTTGGCCTGACATTAAGAATCTCGGGCTTTATACCAGCTGGTAAAACATAGCTGGTATTAACCCCTTATTACCCAGCGTGCCACCTGCCACCAGGGCCACTGGAAGAGTTGGATACAGCGCCTGAAGATGGCGCTTCTATGAAAGCGCCATTTTCTGGGTCAGCTGTGGACTGCAATTCGCAGTGGGGGGGCCCAGAAAGTTTGGGCACCCTGCACTGTGGATTCCAATCTCCAGCTGCCTAGTTGTACCTGGCTGGACTCAAAAATTTGGCGAAGCCCACATCATTTTTTTTTTTTTTATTTCATGAAATTCATGAAAAAAAAAGGCTTCTCTATATTTTTGGTTCCCAGCCGGGTACAACTAGGCAGCTGGGGGTTGGGGGCAGCCCGTAGCTGCCTGCTGTACCTGGCTAACATACAAAAATATGGCGAAGCCCACGCCATTTTCTTAAAAACGTTTTCAGGGAAAAACCTTTATAAAAAAAAAAAAATGCTTCCCTGCATTTCTATTGCCAGTGAAAGTAACACCAAGCAGCGGGGGCTAGCAGCCAGTAGCTGCTTTAGTTACCCTTAGCAATAGAAAATGCAGCGGGAGCCCACAAACAATGTGATTTTTTTGTTTTTTTATTTTTAATGAATTTTTTAAAAAAAAAAAAAAATCGGCATGGGCTTCGCCCATCTAGCACCAGAGCATTTTACTTCTCATTCATCCCAAGTAATCAGATGACTCCAGTGTCGGCCGATTACTTGTTCTGTGTCCCCCTGCATCCATCGCAGCGTGTACGGGCTGTGAGGTCAGCGGAGTGGAGACAGTGACATGCTCTGCTCTGACACATAGTGTGCTGCATGTCACTATCTTTCTCCACTCTGGTACTTGTTGTGCAGGTGACCGGATGCTACATGTCACTAACTGTCTCCACTATGGGACTTGTTGTGCAGGTGAGAGTGTATACAGTTGGTACTATGCAGCAGAAATCACAGAGTGGGGCAGTTAGTGACATGTATCATCCGGTCACCTGCACAACAAGTCCCAGAGTGGAGACAGTGACATGCTCTGCTCTGACACATAGTGTGCTGCATGTCACTATCTTTCACCACTCTGGTACTTGTTGTGCAGGTGACCGGATTATACATGTCACTAACTGCCCCACTCTGAGACTTGTTAAGGTGAGAGTGTATACAGTTGGAACAATGCAGCAGAAGTCACAGAGTGGAGCAAGTTAGTGACATGTATCATCCGGTCACCTGCACAACAAGTCCCAGAGTGGATACAGTGACATGCAGCACACTATGCCAAAAATCTCAAAACATTTTTTATAATAAGTACAGTTTGGAATGTTTAGTGCTGTAGTGCACATTTGGTGCTGGCTTTTTGTTTTTTCTTCATTGAATTGGTCGGTGGTTGACCTCCACCTTGCTATGCACCCCAATTTGGGATGTATTCCATCTGTCTAGATTTTGGCTGTTGGTGACTGTTCACATTAAGTCATCAGGCTTTGTCCACAGGCTATTTACTTCATGCAGCATTTGCTTGGACCTGTCCCGCCCACAGCCATGACTCAGTCATGGGTACGGGATTGAAATAGACCAGGTGAGTGCTGCTAAGAGCAGTTCTACTATTCATATGTGAGGCCGTATGGCACATTTTATAAAAATATTTTAGTGTAGGACTGCTTCAAATGAGATTTGCCGTGACGTGGCGAAGCAGCTCAAGAAATTGCAATTTTTTGCCAAAAATCTCAAAACATTTTTTATAATAAGTACAGTTTGGAATGTTTAGTGCTGTAGTGCACATTTGGTACTGGCTTTTTGTTTTTTCTTCATTGAATTGGTCGGTGGTTGACCTCCACCTTGCTATGCACCCCAATTTGGGATGTATTCCATCTGTCTGGATTTTGGCTGTTGGTGACTGTTCACATTAAGTCATCAGGCTTTGTCCACAGGCTATTTACTTCATGCAGCATTTGCTTGGACCTGTCCCGCCCACAGCCATGACTCAGTCATGGGTACGGGATTGAAATAGACCAGGTGAGTGCTGCTAAGAGCAGTTCTACTATTCATATGTGAGGCCGTATGGCACATTTTATAAAAATATTTTAGTGTAGGACTGCTTCAAATGAGATTTGCCGTGACGTGGCGAAGCAGCTCAAGAAATTGCAATTTTTTGCCAAAAATCTCAAAACATTTTTTATAATAAGTACAGTTTGGAATGTTTAGTGCTGTAGTGCACATTTGGTGCTGGCTTTTTGTTTTTTTTTTTACACTATGTGTCAGAGCAGAGCATGTCACCAACTTGCTCTGCTCTGTCACCTGCGGTGCTGCATGTCACGTTTTTGCCGCGATTTGGTGCGTTTTTTGCTGCGTTTTTGCTCACTGCGTTTTTAATCAGTGCACAATGCCATTAAAGATTGTTGATGAAAAAAAAAAAAAGGTCTGATGTCATTTCCTTATTCAAAATGTTCATTGTATGCAGGAGAGCAGACTGCAGCTGCAGAACTACAAGGCTCAGCATCCTCCATTCACTAGCGTATGCAGGAGAGCAGACAGCAGCTGCAGAACTACAAGGCTCAGCATCCTCCATCCAGGACTGTATGCAGTTTTTTACCCAAAAAGGAAAAAAAAAATGACATAGGCTTCGCCATATTTTTGTATGCTAGCCGGGTACAGCAGGCAGGTACGGGCTGCCCCCAACCCCCAGCTGCCTATTTGTACCCGGCTAGGAACCAAAAATATAGAGAAGCCCTTTTTTTTTTAATTATTTCATGAATTTCATGAAATAATTAAAAAAAAAATGACGTAAGCTTCGTCTAACTTTGGCGTCCAGCCGGGTACAACTAGGCACCTGGGGATTGGAATCCACAGTGAAGGGTGCCCAAGATTTCTGGGCACCCCCACTGCGAATTGCAGTCCGCAGCCACCCCAGAAAATGGCGCTTTCATAGAAGCGCCATCTTCTGGCGCTGTATCCAACTCTTCCAGCTGCCCTGATGCCGGGTGGCTAGCTGGGTAATAATGGAGTTAGGGCTAGCTGTATATTATCAGCTAGCCCTAAGCCCGAAATTCATGGTGTCACGCCAATATTAGACATGGCCACCATGAATTTCTAGTAATGATAAAAAAAAAACACAACACAGAAAAATATTTTTATTAGAAATAAAACACAACACAATTAGTGACTCCATCTTTATTGAAATAAACCCCCCTCCGCAGTAATCCTGGGTTAGGGTCCCGCGCCGTCCAATCCGGATCCAATATCATCTGATCGGTTTTCTGGAAGGCAGAGCGATCAGATGATGTGTCAGGTTAAACTATGTGAATCACATCATACATCAGCTGATTGTATAAAAGCCGATTATACAATCAGCTGATGCATCGGTGCAAAAAAAAAAAAAAAAAAAAAAATACTCACGTCTGTGCTGATTACCGGCAGCTCCTGCAGCGGAGTCTGATCCTGGCCCATCACTGCAGGAGCGGCCGGTAATCAGCTGATGAAGTCTCCTGATGGCAGGATCAGCTGATAGCCGGCCAGGCACGAAAAAGCCGGCGAGACTACGATCAGCTGATGCGTCAGGTGACTGCATCAGGTGATCCACCACCAGGTCCTGCAAGCTTCGTACGTGCCCCGGGGAGACTGCACACAGCCAGAGCGGCGCTACCGAGACAGGGGCTGGAAGCAGGCATGGCACCGGGACCCTGCAGACAGGTGAGTATGACATACACACACACATACACACTCACACACACACACTGTATATACACACACACACTGTATACACACACACACACACACACACTGTATATACACACACACACACACACACACTGTATATACACACACACACACACTGTATATACACACACACACTGTACATACACACACACTGTATATACGCGCACACACACTTTCTTCCCCTGGCTGTGCAGAGCTGCTGTCTCTGTGTGATTTCTCTTAGTGCACATCCACAGGGAAGAGGCAGGGAGGAGGGTTTGGGTGGGAGCAGAGTGGGTGTATTAGACACAATGGGTGTGTTAGATAAGCTAGACACCGCCCTAGAGCCACAAAGAATTCTGGGACTTGTAGGAACTGAACACAGGAAGTCAGAGGAGAGATTAACCCCATCAGAGCTGGAGCCAGCAATGAGCATGTGCTGCTAGTGCACAATGAAAGGTAATTTTGCTGAAAAAACATAATAGATGTGTTGAGGGGCACATATTAGCAAGATTTATCAGAAAAAAAAAAAAAATCAGTTTTGGTAACTGGACAACTTCTTTAATATTGATCATTCTCTATGCATAAGAAATGCGAATGGTCAGTCTAAACAGACTATTGAACAACTACCATCAGCAAGCAAGTAGCTAATCTGTGATTGTCTAATGCCACACAGCAGGTGGTCATAGTGCCAATATATTCTGCATGTCATAAATGGGCTCAGAATCTGGACTTCCAATCTCTGCAAATGTAGGGGGGTTAGGGTTAAGCCCACCCTGCAGTTGTAGCTGGCACACTGATGGTCAATGTATAATGTGTAAAATGTAATTGTAATGTATAATGTGCATGTGAATTGTATAAAAAGTCACCAGGTGGCAGTGTTGTAGCACGGCTGTTCTGGCATCTGGGTGGGCAGGGAAAGAGAAATGTGCGGAGAGTAGTTTATATAAAAGGAAGAAAGCAAGAAGGAAACAGGAGAGTCCCTGAGGAGATTTGCTGATAAGAACCCCAATTTGTAGATTCTGACCCTAAGGGTCACCCCTAGGGCCGTGACACGTGGGATTCGTCTGGATTGTTGAACTGCATCCCTAAGAAGAGGGTTTTAGTCTGACGGTTGGGGGTCTGGCATTTGTATTACCTGGCTCGTGATACTCAACGACTTCCTCACTAACTGAAGGTCAATGCACCCTCTAGTAGAAGGGTATGTCTGGATGGCCTGGGCACGGATGAGAGAGCCCTGTCAGTTGCGGTCCTTTGTATGTGCTAGTATTTCCTGTGGGTGGGGGTGAAGTGGCTCAACGGACTTAATGAATCGGTCGGTTCCAGTGTGAAGTATAGTGAAGGAATGAGAGGCCTTAGGTTTCAGACAGAACCCAGGTGCCAGGAATATGGACTGCTGCTAAATTGTATATGAGAAGAAAACGTGGAAGGAACCCCTACGGGAAGTGTACCGATACAGGCAAAGCACGGACCAAAGTGATGCAGAAGTTGAGGAAACATAAAGTTTGCACGTTTAAGAGAAGAAACCTTGTCTGGACTTTATTTGCTGAAAGTAAGAAAATGGTGTCGCCTGAACGGTTTCGGAGTTCTCCGGTGTGTGGTGCAACGACGGGGAAGCGAGGGGTTAACAGACAGCTGTGCTGCGGCCTGTTGACCCCTGCAACCACGACTACTACCGCTGCCTGCCCCGTGCCCTCCACCACACTCAGACTCTAGGTACCCTATGAAGTCAATAAACCCATCAGTATGTTATTGGAGTGCCTCTTTAAAGTGTTAATGTCTTTTGATATTTTTGTTTTAGAAGTGAATAGTACACATAAAAGTAAACAACTATGTGATCAGTGGTATAACTAGAGTCCAATGGACCCTGATGCAATATTTTGACTTGGACCCCTGTAGAGTGGCACGGGGAGGTAATCACCGGCAAGGGATTGACTCTGGACCCCCACCACTCTACCTGGACTACCTAGTCATGCCTGGGTGTGTGGACTTTCACTGTCTGGGCTGGGAAACCATGCATGCCACATACTGTCGCTGGTGTCAGCTGGCCAGGACCAGATGATGACTCAAACTCACAAGAAAACCAACAGTTCACTTTAAATAACAACTCTTTACTGCATGGTTCATTTTCTTTCACAATTTTAAGTTCCAGATATTGGGTACATATCTTCCAGCAGGTTACAGTTTTACTCAACATTATCAGACACAGTCCAACCCATCTGGATTGCGCCTGATCTAATTGGACCCATGCAACCCAGTCCAGCATTACAGCACACACTGTGAAGGTCACCTGCAGTCCTACATCCAGTCTCCTTAGGGTACCCATAAAGACTGGAGTAAAGCTTTGCACTCCCGGATGTCTAACGGGAAACCGCTCATTTGGTTGACTACGTTCACACGACAGGTGAAGTTAACCCAGTACCAGGGGTGGGATTCTGCCACCTCTCTCCAGTTCAGGGAACTGATTGTTAAAATTGTAGCCCGTTCTCCGAATTGGCAAGAAGCAAAGCCCCGACCCGGTTCTTGGGGCCCTCTGGTTTCAAATGAATCTACGTCCTCGAAGGTCTATCAGAGGCCATCTGTCAGTCAGCATGCATGTCACTGGTGTCAGTTGTGGGCTATCAGAGGCCGATAGTTGATGTCAGATTGCACGTCACCGGCATATGATGTCACTACCATGTGGTGGCCCATCTGCACCACCAATGAAGCAAGAAGAAGACGCTGCTGGTTTTATTTTATTTTATAATTTTATTCATATGGGAACCAAGATGGGGGATTATATGGGGACCAGGATGGATGACATGTGAGAACCAACATGGGGGATTATACAGAGACTAGGATGGATGACATATAGGAACCAAGATGGGGGATTAAATGGGGACCAGGATGAATGACATATGGGGATCAGAATGGGGGATTATATGGGAATCAGGATGGTGGATTATATGGGGACCAGGATGGATGACATTTGTAGACCAAGATAGGGGATTATATGGGATTCAGGATGGATGACATATTTGTACCAAGATGGTGGATTATATGGGAACCAGTAAGGAATATATATGAAGGCTAAAATGGGGATTATATGGTTACAAGGGTGGATGACATATAGGGACCAAGACGGGGGATTATATGGAGACCAGGATGGTGCATTATATGTCGACCAGGATGGATAACATATAAGGACCAAAATGGGGGATTATATGAGAATCAGCATGGATGACAGATTGGGACTTAGATGGGGGATTACATGGGAACCAGGACGGTGGATTATAAGGGACCAGGTTGGATGACAGATGGGGACCAAGATGGGATTTATATGGGGGCCAGGATGGATGACATATGGTAACCAAGATGGGGGATTACATGGGGACCAAGATGGATGACTTAGAAGGACCAAGATGGAGGATTATATAGGGACCAGGATAGATGACATAAGGTGACCAAGATGGGGGATTATATGGGGACCAGGATGGATGACCTATTTGGTCCCCATTTGGTCCAGGATGGGGAATTATATAGGTTGTTACGTCCGGGTGGTGGAAACACTGGACCGTACACCGGTTCCCTTGGTGAGGCAGCCAGGGCGGTCACCCCGCCAGAGGGTCTTGATGCACGGCAGCCGAAGCACTATTGGTAGCAAGACAGTCCGTAGGAGAGCTGGAAAGTAGATGTCGCTGAGAACACGGAGTTCTAGACGGTAGTCCGGGTGACGAGGCTCAGGGTCCGAGGCCGGGTTGTAGGGTCAGGCGGAATCCGGAACCTGCTGAGCGAGGGGACGGGTCACCAAACGGAGCCAGGGACTGGAGACTGGCGGAGCTGCAGAGGTGGTGGAACTTCCGCCGAAGTCACCGTCAGTAGTACTGGAACGGACTTGGTCAGGACTGGCTGGCGTGGCAGGACAGGCTCTGCGAGACAGACAGGGGTTAATGCTGGACACAGCAATACGGGGACCTGAACTCCTAGCTTACTAAACACTTAGAACAGGCCCCGCCCACCAGGAAAGAGAATCCTAATATACCCTGTACCTGTCTATGCAATTTCCTGTTTCTAGGTGCTGGCCCTTTAAGAGAGGGTCAATGACCGCGCGCGCCCTAACGTGCATGCGCGAGGCCCGTGTGCCAGAAGCCAGTCCAGGGAGCGGTGCAGAGGAAGCAGGAGTGCCCGGCTGAGTGTCCCACGTTGCAGAGGGGCGCCGGGAGCGGGGAGCAGGACACATGGAGGGCGCAGGTGAGGAAGAGGAGGCCGGGACCGGAGCGGTGAGCAGGGGACGCCGCCGGGAACCGGGGAGCGGACCACGGGGACCGGAGAGCGGTGCACGGGGACCGGAGAGCGGGGCACGGGGACCGGGAAGCGTGACAGTACCCCCTCCCCCACGCCCCCCTCCCCGCAACCGGGACAGAAAGGCACGAATCAGAGGAGTGCCAACATTCTCCCGGGGCTCCCAGGACCTATCCTCGGGACCATAACCCGCCCACCAGGAAGTATTGCCGACCTCGCACGGTCTTCATGGCCACGATATCCCTTACCGCATAGATGTCATCGTCAGCGATGGGAGGAGGAGCAGTACCGGCACCAGCGGAGAAGGGACCAAGGACAACAGGCTTGAGCAAGGAGACATGGAAGGAGTTGGGTATCCGCATCGTGGCCGGGAGCTGCAGCTTGTAGGAGACTGCATTAATCTTGCTGATGACTTTAAACGGCCCGATGTAACGGGGACCCAACTTGTACGATGGTAACTTCAATCGGACATATCTGGATGCAAGTCAGACCAGATCACCTGGGGAGAAACACGGGGGATCCAGGCGCCTCTTGTCCGCATGTCTCTTCATCCGCAAAGAAGCACGCTCTAGGGAAGTCTTGACAGAGTTCCATATAGCTGAGAAGTCCCGGACCAGAGCATCTTCCGCGGGGACGTCGGAAGCCGAGGATACTGGCAACGGGACAGAAGGCTGAAGTCCGTAAACGACCTGGAAGGGAGAGCTGGAGGTGGACTCGCTGATGTGTTGGTTGTGGGAGAATTCAGCCCAAGGAAGGAGCGTGGACCAATCGTCATGATGGATGTTGACGTAGTGGCGCAGGAAGGAGGTCAAGATCTGATTGACCCATTCCACTTGGCCATTCGACTGAGGGTGGTAGACCGAAGAAAAGTCCAAGGATACTCCTAGATGTTTGCAGAGAGCCCTCCAGAAGCGCGAGGTAAACTGAGTTCCTCTGTCGGACACAATGTGTGCAGGAAAGCCATGCAATCGGAATATGTGTTGTATGAAGGAGTCAGCTAGCTCCTGGGCAGAGGGCAGCCCGGCCATGGGAACGAAGTGAGCCATCTTTGAAAAATGGTCCACCACAACCCATATGACCATGTGTCCGGAGGACAAGGGTAAGTCCGTAATGAAGTCCATTGCAATATGTTGCCACGGAACGGAAGGAATGGGCAGAGGCAGAAGACGTCCATATGGTAGGTGCTTGGGTGTCTTGTTCCGGGCACAGGATGGACAGGCTGAGACGAAGGTTGCGACGTCTTTACGGAGGGACGGCCACCAATAGTGACGGACAATCATACTCCAAGTCTTCTTCTGACCAGCATGGCCGGCGATCTCCGAGGCATGACCCCAGTGCAGGACTCTCTGTCTGTCAGTATCTGAGACATAGGTTTTCCCTGGGGGTATCTGAGTCAGAGCGACAGGAGCCACCGGAATAACTTTACTGGGGCTGATGATGGGCTGGAACATCTCCTCCTCCTGCTCCACGGGCACGAAGGACCTAGACAAGGCGTCTCCCCGCACGTTCTTATCTGCGGGCCGAAAATGGAGTTGGAAATCAAACCGAGCAAAAAACAAGGACCAGCGGGCTTGTCGCGGATTCAGTCTTTGGGCTGACCGTAGGTACTCCAGATTCTTGTGCTCTGTGTAGATGATCACGGGGTATACTGCTCCCTCCAAGAGGTAGCGCCATTCCTCCAAGGCCAGCTTGATGGCCAGTAACTCCCGATCACCGATGGTGTAGTTGCGTTCGGGTGCCGAGAAGCTCTTTGAGAAGAATCCGCAAGTGACCATCTTCCCGGTGGAAGATCTCTGCATCAACACTGCCCCGGCCCCTGAGGAGGAGGCATCCACCTCCAAGGTGAACTGTCGGTTCAATTCAGGGCGATGGAGAACCGGGGAAGAAGCAAACGCCTGTTTCAAAGAGCAGAACGCGGCATCAGCCGCCGGTGGCCAGTCCTTAGGATTAGCTCCCTTCTTAGTCAAGGCAGAGAGAGGCGCAGACAGGGCAGAGAAGTGCGGGATGAATTGACGATAATAGTTTGCAAAGCTGAGGAAGCGTTGGATGGCCTTCAGTCCGGAAGGAGGAGGCCAGTTGATGATGGAAGACACTTTCTCTGGGTCCATCTGCAGGCCAGTGTCTGAGATTACATAACCCAGGAAGGGAAGAGACGACTTTTCAAAGATGCACTTCTCGTACTTGGCGTACAGACGGTTCTCTCTAAGCCTTTGGAGTACTAGCTGCATGTTCTCTCTGTGGGTCTGTAGGTCCGGAGAGAAGACCAGGATGTCGTCCAGATACACCACGACACAGACATAGAGGAGGTCTCTGAACACGTCGTTCACCAGTTCTTGGAAGACTGCCGGAGCATTACACAGACCAAAGGGCATGACACAATACTCGTAGTGCCCATCCCGAGTGTTGAATGCGGTCTTCCATTCGTCTCCAGAGCGAATGTGAACCAGGTTATAGGCCCCACGGAGGTCCAACTTGGTGAATACACAAGCTCCTCGGAGCCGATCGAATATTTCGGGGATGAGTGGCAGAGGGTATTTGTTTTTTACGGTGATCTGGTTTAATCCCCGGTAGTCAATGCAAGGGCGCAGATCACCTTCCTTCTTCTTGACGAAGAAAAAACCTGCTCCAGCAGGGGACAAGGATCTCCGAATGAACCCCTTTGCCAGGCTCTCGGTGATATAGGCAGACATGGCCCGTGTTTCAGCAGGGGACAAGGGGTATATCCTTCCTCTAGGAGGCGTAGTTCCCGGCAGTAAGTCGATGGCACAGTCGTAGGGACGATGAGGCGGTAGTACCTCTGACTCCTTGTTATCAAACACGTCCGTGAAGGACCAGTAGGCAGAAGGCAGTCCTGGTAGAGACTCTGGAACCGGAGGTCGTCGGATGGGCTGTATGGATTTCAGGCATCTCTCTTGACACGAGGAGCCCCATCGGGTAATTTCACCTGTACTCCAGCTGACCGACGGTTCGTGTGCCCGTAACCATGGGAGTCCCAGCAGGATCTGATGAGACATGCGCGGGAGGACGTAGAAGGTGATATTTTCGGTGTGCAGGGCACCGATCCGTAATTCCACAGGCTTGGTGGTCAACGAGACGGTGTCAGAGAGGGGTCTCCCATCTACAGAGGCGATCACCAGTGGTTTTTCTAGTGGGAGAACAGGCACCTGGTACTTATCCACCATGGCCTGCTGGATGAAGTTGCCTGCTGCTCCGGAATCGAGATATGCCTCTGCCGTGAACCGGGTCTCTTCTGTAGTTACTTGAACAGTCCATGTAATGGAGTCTGAGAGAGTCCCAGCACCTAGGGTGGCCTCTCCTACCAAGCCTAGGCTTTGGAGTTTCCCGGCTTCTCGGGACAGGAGCGTAGCAGGTGTGTGCCATCTCCGCAGTAGAAGCAGAGACCCTTTGCTAGTCGTTCTGCTCTGCGTTGCTCAGACTGCCTCAGGCGGTCAATCTGCATGGGCTCGTAGGTAGAAGCGCCAGGTGACGCCGACTGGGGAGCGATGGACTTCAGTGGTGGGGAGGAGTGCCGTATCGGACGCCTCTCGCGGGACACCTCTTTGGATCGTTCCTGAAAGCGAAGATCCACTCGGGTCGCTAGAGCGATCAGGGCATCCAGGGTGGAAGGCACGTCACGACCAGTCAGCTCATCCCTAATACGGCCCGAGAGTCCCTCCCAGAAGGCGGCGGTTAGGGCCTCATTGTTCCACCCTAATTCTGAGGCCAAGGTGCGGAAGCGGATAGCATATTGGCCCACCGTCAAAGTCCCCTGACTTACCCTGAGGAGCGATGAGGCGGACGCGGAGGCGCATCCGGGCTCGTCAAAGGTAATACGAAAAGCCTGCAGGAATTCCTGGATGTTGGTGGTTACCGGATCCTCCTTCTCCCATAAAGGGTTCATCCAGGCCAGTGCTTCTCCCTCCAGATGGGACATCACAAACGCCACCTTGGCTTGGTCAGAGGCAACAGGTGCGGAAGCAGCTTAAAGTGGAGGGAGCACTGATTCAGGAATCCTCTGCAGGTCTTAGGATCTCCGGCATATCGGGGTGGAGAGGCCAAGCGGAGTTTAATAGCTTCCGAGGATGCCGCCACTGGAACTGCGGCCGTGGACTGTGCTGTAGAAGCCTGAGATGCCAGGGACGTGGCAGTTGCTTGCAGCGTGTTCAGACGGGTATGCACCGAGGACATGAAGGCCAGCATGCGGGACTGAGTCTCGCGCTGTCGCCCGAGTTCCTGCTGCAAGTTGCCCAGTTGGGCCGCTAGTGCTTCGGCGGGATCCATGGCCTGTTATAGCTGTTACGTCCGGGTGGTGGAAACACTGGACCATACACCGGTTCCCTTGGTGAGGCAGCCAGGCCGGTCACCCCGCCAGAGGGTCTTGATGCACGGCAGCCGAAGCACTATTGGTAGCAAGACAGTCCGTAGGAGAGCTGGAAAGTAGATGTCGCTGAGAACACGGAGTTCTAGACGGTAGTCCGGGTGACGAGGCTCAGGGTCCGAGGCCGGGTTGTAGGGTCAGGCGGAATCCGGAACCTGCTGAGCGAGGGGACGGGTCACCAAACGGAGCCAGGGACTGGAGACTGGCGGAGCTGCAGAGGTGGTGGAACTTCCGCCGAAGTCACCGTCAGTAGTACTGGAACGGACTTGGTCAGGACCGGCTGGCGTGGCAGGACAGGCTCTGCGAGACAGACAGGGGATAATACTGGACACAGCAATACGGGGACCTGAACTCCTAGCTTACTAAACACGTAGAACAGGCCCCGCCCACCAGGAAAGAGAATCCTAATATACCCTGTACCTGTCTATGCAATTTCCTGTTTCTAGGTGCTGGCCCTTTAAGAGAGGGTGAATGACCGCGCGCGCGCCCTAACGCGCATGCGCGAGGCCCGTGTGCCAGAAGCCAGTCCAGGGAGCGGTGCAGAGGAAGCAGGAGTGCCCGGCTGAGTGTCCCACGTCGCAGAGGGGCGCCGGGAGCGGGGAGCAGGACACATGGAGGGCGCAGGCGAGGGAGAGGAGGCCGGGACCGGAGTGGTGAGCAGGGGACGCCGCCGGGAACCGGGGAGCGGACCACGGGGACCGGAGAGCGGTGCACGGGGACCGGAGAGCGGGGCATAGGTACAAGGATGGATGACACATGGGGACCCAAATGGAGGATTATATGGGGACTAGGATGGTGTATTATATGGGGACCAGGATGGATGACAGATTGAGATCAAGATGGGGGATTATATGGGGACTAGGATGAATGACATATGGAGACCAGAATATGGGCTTATATGTGAACTAAGATGGTGAATTATATGTGAACCAGAATGGATGATATATGGGGACCAAGAAGGGGGATTATATGGAGATCAGGATAGTTTACATATGAGGATGAAGATGGGTGATTATATGGGGAACAGAATGGATGATAAATGGGGAACCAAAAAGGGGATTATATGGGGACCAGATTACATGACATATGGGGACCAGTATGGGGATTATATAGGTACAAGGATGAATGACATAGGGGGACCAAGATGGTGTATTATATGGGGACCAGTATGAATGACAAATGGGGACTAGTATGGCGAATTGATGACATATGGGGACCAAGATGGGGGATTATACAGGGACCATGATGAATGATATATAGGCACCAAGATAGGGCATTATATGGGGACCAGAATGGAGGACATATGGGGACCAAGATGGGGAATTACGGTATATGAGGACAAGGATGAGGAACACATGGAAAACATAAGGGGAACAGGATGAGGGATTTTTTGGGGGCCAGGAAGGAGAACATATGGACCATGACAGGGTACATTATTACGTAAAGGGGTCAGGATTGGAGACATTACAGGAAGGAGTCCAGGATGGAGGACATTATTACAGTAATGGGCCATAGTTTAGGAAATCATTACAGGAAGAGGACAGAGCAAAGGAAATTATTACAGAATGATATACATTATTACAGAAGAGGAACAGGACGGAGAAAATTATTACAGAAAGGGAACAGGATGGGTGACATAATTACTATATGGGGTCTAGAATGGGAAATATAGATTACTGCTTTATGGTGGCAAGTGGGGGACATAATTACTGTAGGGGCAAATTAGAGGACATTATTACTGCTGTAATATATTTTACTCTTGAGAATATTGTTTTCCATAGGGAGGAACAAAAGGGAGGTCCTGTTACTGTGGGGTGGAACACTTCTCCAACCCATTCCTTAGGAAAGAACACTACAAGTCCTTTGTCTATTTATTCACACATGAGGTGCATTTAGCCCTTTCTCTCATTGTATAAATGCATCTTTATATTTTTGTACACGGAGTCATGGCAACCTTGAGGCTCGCAGGCCGCAGGAACTGTTCCCTCCCTGTTTAAGTTGATTCATGGGTTTTTAGTGCCCCCGGGGGCATGATAACTATTAGTCGCATGCACCTGTCAACTAAAAAATGCTGATAGGCTGACTGATCTCAAAATGAACAAGGTCTGGATTGGGCCCGACTTCTCAACCCCAGCGAATGACATTAGCGGAACATAAAGCCAATTCAAATGTTTGTTTGTTTTTCTAGTGTATCTTCATGCACCCCTTCCCACCCCAAAAAAGATATATAGTTCATGGTTTATTATTTTCCTTGTCCTCCTCCTTCTCTTCCCCCACTATGCCAAAAGGGTTATCATGTGGCCATTGCTCTAAATTTTTACACGCCATCAAATAACCCTTACTCATAATTTTACTCTACACAGACTTAAGCTAAATCAGAGTCAATTCACAGCTCCCTACTTGCTTAAGTTGATTCCGTGGGTTTTTCGTGCTGCTGGGGGCATAATAAGCGATAGGTGCATCTGTCTGTCAACTGAAAATGCTAACAGGCTGACTTTTGTCAAAATGAACAAGGCCTGGATTGGCCTCGACGTAACAAACCCTATGGATGACAACAGCGGAACATAAAGCCAATTCAAATTTTCTTTTTTTTTATCTGGTGTATACCCATGCACCCCTTCAAACCCCAAAAAGGGTATACACTTCATATTTTTGTGTTTTTCTTGTCCTCTTCCTACTCCACCATATCAACATCCATCATGTAGTACTCGCTCATAATTTTTATAGGACCAACAGGTGGGCTTCAATCAATATATAGAGGGCCAGAAGCTAGCCCTCACACAAAATTTTTAGAGGGCCAGCAGGTGGCCCTCAATGAATTTTGAGAGGGCCATCAGAGGCACTGGGTTGCCAGAGGGAGAAGGCAGACAACTGTTCCCAAGAGCTCCCACATGTGGCAAGTTTTAATGCCAAGGGTTAGGTGTTTCCCAGTATGGGACTTTTTTAAAAGAGAGTGTGGCTGAAAAAAGAACGGTCATTTGCAACCTGTGCCATCCCAAGATCAGCAGGGGCCTGACCACTATCAGCGTAACCACCACCAGCATTGTCAGGCACAGGTCATCAAAGCACCCAACTAGGTGAGCCAAACGCCTGGGTCCACAATTAGTGTCTGAGGGTGACACCAATGCCTCTGTGCTACGTGCTTGCCAATCCTCTGTCCAGGATGCAGGTGCGGGTGTCTCCCACCATGCATGAGTTGTTGCACATTTGCAAGTACCATCAGCAACATTCTATGACCTTTTGTGACAGGGCGGCGTTCAGCTATCCTTACCCCAGGCATTAGAATGCAGAAGTTAATACCCAGTCATCTACCCATTCACATGCCCAAACACTAAGGGGGTAAAGGGGCACAATTCCAGACTGGTTGACCTGGAAATGTTGCTGTATAGGCTGGTGGAACCTCAAGGCAGCTGCCATCCCTCAGTACTTGTTCCACAGCTGCCACTATTTTTCTTGGTGTGTCGTCCCTGGCTTATACTAGTATGTGTCCTATAACTTCACCCATGCCCTCACTGATGCAGTTACTGGGAAGGTCCACTTAACCACCCGGGATGTGGACAAGTGCTTGTGGCCAGGAATTCTATATTTGCCTGATTACATACTGGGTGAACCTTGTGGAGGTTGGGACAGAGTTGGACCCTAGGATGGGACACTTCCTACCGACGCCGAGGATTGCTGGCTTTAGTTCCATCAGGGTGCCCCCCCACCTCCTACACCAGTTGCTGTACCCCCCCCCCCTCCTCCATCTCCCAATTGTCATCTTTGACCACGTCATCCATATCAGTCGCAAGCTGTAAGCACTGCAGCACTGCCTCGGTGAAGCGGCGACAGGCTATGGTGAAATTATTTTCTTTAAATGACAAACAGCACACTGCTGCAAAGTTGTTAAAAGGTCTAGCAGACCAGACAGAACTGTGACTCTTGCTGCTTAATATACAACCGAGCATTGTCTTGTGTGAAAATGGTTATAACCTGGTGTTGGCTCTAAAGCTTGGCAAGCTCGCACATGTACAAGACAGCTGTCCCTGAGTATTCTTAACTGCATCCTAAGCTATGAACCAAGTGTAACACAAAAAAGACAATAAACATAAATGAAGTGCCCACATGCAGAGGGTGAGACACAAGGCTAGGAACGTGCAAACACAGCCATACAGGAGTGATGGAATACAATACACCAAAAAGAATAACAGAATACATGAAAACCCTCCCAAACCTAAATGAAACAAAATAGGAGATAATTGAGAAACAAACAAACTGCAGGGAATAGCAATAGCAATATCTCCGTAAGAAAACTTAAACCAAGGAGCTGGGTCTCCAGACAACCATCCATCCAGAAATATAGCCAGCACTGAGGCATGTGAGTAGTTAAATAAAAGACCCTCACCAAAATGTGATTGGGCAAACCAAACAAGAAAGTGCACACAACTGTATAAGAGAGAAACTGGAAGGCAAAGCAGAAGAGAGAAAGACAAGCGATCCTTCAGAAGTTGGACCAACACAAAACAGGCTGTGGCCCAACCAAGAAGGAAACCAACCAACAAGAAGAGATCATCGTTTCCAACCCCGGAGTGGAGCCTTGACATGCATAAAAAACCCAAAACATTCTTTTCTCCTTCTCCCATGATGCAACATCCGCGTGCCTGCTATGTGTGACACGTGACTTTTAGCTGAATGTGCGTCCTTGGATGTATATCCAACTGGAATAGGCATAGGGTCAGCTAATTCCCCCCTCCAGCATGGGCCAGGCCGCAGTCGCATCCTCTGTGAATGCAATAGTTACACCCCTATATGTAATATATATTATCGGAGAAATTTGTATCTTTCTCCTCTTGGAGAAATAGTAAAATCTGTTTTCATTAAAGCCAGATTTTCACATTACTGATCTAGGAGGTGACAGTTTGTACTTTTAAATTGTATGGAGAGGAGGCCAACATAGACATCCTGCTGCAGTAATCCTGAACTAAGAGTTAGAGTTCTCCATAGAACCTTATGAGAACCAACTGTCATATTCTCTCTCAGTAATGGGAAAATCTGTGTTCATTGAAGACAGATTTTTTTTCCTTGAATTGAGTATTCTAAAATGAATGAATACTTCAGGAGAAAGAAGTGGACTTCTCTAATGAGATATATTAGAGTTTCTTATTTTGATGTGTTCTGTTGATCTATGAAAGAAAATGAAAACAACATTTATATTTTAAATACACCATAATGTATGATTAGCACCTTTGTAAAGCATTATTTGTGTAAAATCCTCCGAGAATGATAAGTGAGTGAACAGACAAGTGCCACGAGGTTGAACATGGTTATGTAACATGATGGATTCTACTGCTCCCTAGATTGGTGTTCCGAAATACCATTTTTAAATATAGGATGGTGGCTGCACACCACTGTGTTATTCATTCTCGATGGGACTGCAGGAGATAGCCGAGTACAGTTCTCAACAAGCATGACAGTTCCAGGAGGGATTTGTCCGGCCGTTGATTCCTGTATTACTCCCAATTACCCCATGTCATCCCCGGCCGCAAACCTCCAGCCCAGAGATATGAGGCATCAATAACCTACGGATCAATCCCCCATGTGCGTAACAGTAACTGAACTCAAAACTTAAATCCTGTTAGCGAATTTAATGTAACAACATCCCCGACTGCAACCAGCCCAGAGATAAGAGGTATTAATCACCTACGGATCAAAACCCCCATGCCGTGCAGAACCCCGTGCCTGCACTGTACTTGGATCCAGAACCAGAAACCCAACTAGTGACTCCTCCTGAGATTACCATGTCACCAAAAGGATCACTGACCATAACAGCGATCCCATATGTATATATATATATGAGGTAATAATCACCAAAGGAGTAATCCCTTACCCCAACAAAAAACCCTGTGCTTCCGAGTACCTATAACCTGAGCCACTGTACCCACCTATGACTCCCCGGCACCCATCAACTCTTTAATATATAACCCTTGGCAACAACCCTGACCCATATATGAGGCATTGATCACCAACGGAGCAATACTTCCACCCTGCAGACAACCTTGTACCTGCAAGTCACCAGTAACCGGAGCCACTGTACCTTTCCCAATGGCTCTCCATCCAAACACCAGTAACTATTAGAGCTCCTCTGGACCAGACCTACCCCGCTGCTGTGACAAAGGACATAAACACCATTATTCATATTGACCATTCACATATACATCATATAAATAAACAAATACTCCCACTTTACCAACCAACGTATTCACCTCACGTACAAGAATCCCCAAATAACAGTATACATCACAATCCACAAAGAAATACTCTTTCCTTTTTTGTTCTTTGTTTTTTGTTTTTTTTTTTAGATATATACACACAACACACTTTCCCCAATCCTTTCTTTTCACACTATTATTTTTTTTTTTCCATAAAGCCTCTTTAAGAGTTACTAATTATACATGCATATAAACATAACAATAACAATACACAATAGAAGGGCGGGTGAGTGGGAAGCTGTCGTCCAGGAAGTGCAAGAGAAGGTAACTGGCCCCCACCTCCTCCTATATACCCATGCAGCTCCTCTTTTTCCTCATGCCTGCAAGATCCCTGTAACCAGAGCCACTATATCCTACAAGTGACTCTCCAATAAAATAACATTATCCGTTAAACCGCCTCTGGACCAGACCTACCCCCGCCACAGGACAGGCCACGTGACACCTTGCGTGGCCTGGACCCCGACACACCCAAAGCTTGCTTCTCTAACCTGCAAGCCGAAACCAACAGTTAAACCCTTCCATCCATCAACTTAAGCTCTGAGCCTCCCATATGCACCAGCCAACGTTACCAGCTCAACTTACTACACCGCACTACCATCATCCTTGGTGACCGCACATGCCACCTCAAATCTCTTCGAACCTACCCGTATCCCAATTTATTCATTCTTTTTTTTTTTTTTTAAATCGCCCTTCAATACGGGCCACGACACCATGGCCACCCCATAACAAGGCCACCACCATGTATCAATCACCCCTGATACCACGACTCGGTACCCAAAACAACATACAGGAATCCACCTCATTCCTTTCCACACCATCCTACTTATAAGCCAGTACCACCCCGTAGTACTAAACAACTTTTAAGTAACCCTGTCTCCTCCTCAACAGGGACCCAGCCACATCACTGGCTCCCTCTGACGGCCACTCAGGCACACCCAGACACACCGTGCCACGAGCTCCCAAACCATGCCTGGATCACTGCCATGCCCCACCGGCATCAGTTAAACCAGTTAACTGCAACACTGATGGTACCATCGGCCTACCCATTACTGACCAAATAAACTGCCATACCGTCACCCCGCCCCTCCTCCTGTCTCCAGCTGAATTCAAATGCAACTGGGGTTAATATATTCCAAACAGGATCACACTTACACTGCCTACTTAACTGGGTCACCTCGTACCCTGAACCAGGTTCCCCCCCGGGAAACTGCTAAAGTGACCCCCACTTGGCAATAATTCTGATCCATAACCTCCAAATTTCCCGAAAAGTCGTCCTAGCAGCCTAACCAAGAGGCGAGGGAATAAACCGCCCTCGGCCTTCCCCCAGACTCATAACACATGCATTAGACATACCACTCCCTAGAGCAATAAATCACTAAATCGGGTCTCCCCCGACCGATGTAGCGCGTCATCCAAACCCTCTGAAAACAAGGCTCAATCTGCCATACCCAGAAAAGTTCTAAGACCTTCCCACGTACTCAACCACCACACTATTGGACAACCATCATCCAAATTTGGGCCCCTTTAACTTTCCAGGAAGCCCACCCGACCCAACGGAACCATGTCCACCAAAGTTAACACGCCTACAAAACCACCACACAATCACAACCCTCGCCCTGCAACCATGGCTAAAGCAAAGATGCCGAAGCATTACTTTCAATCCCCAAGGTCCCCAACAACCTCTCCAAACAATTTGCGTCCCACTTCCTTCCGCATACCACACCAACGACAAGTTGCCTGCACTACAAAGTACACCGTAAAATTGCCCCCCATACCACTATCCTGATTGACTCCATACGCAACTATCAGCATCAGGAGACACAAACTTTCCAAACACCATACCCAAACATATTGTTCCTAAAGGAAACCTTGTAACACACAACCCCCTGCGAGCCCTCATATCAGAGGTCCAAACCCAACTTGCATCGCCCCCCATCCTCACGGGTATACGAGGAATGCCATCGTTATAGCTGCAGCCCCCCATTGCTGATTACCGAGTTCACCAGCAACCGCCCAAAGCTGCCCACCACCTACAGGAACCCCAATTCAGGCCCGCCGGGCCCTCAGTCCCCCCAGCACCAAACTCCATAATGGGATAATAAGAGAATTAACCACGAAGTAGCCACTAGGCTACCATCCACCAACTTAATCCATCCAGCACCCAGGACCAAGCCATACTGCCTTCGAACTAACGATACCCCAAACCGTACCAAACACGCCGCACCCAAGATGCAGTTCCAAACCCACAAGGAAAAACCATGACACCAACCAACGCCTCACCAGCTCCCACAATTCCGCTCTCCTTACTCCACTTATCCACAGCAACCCTAACGCCATACCGGAGTTCTGCCCTCACACTCATCACTCACAAAATCCCCTGAAAACTCCCCGCACACTCCGAACTGCGGGACCTCTTTGCCTATATACCTCGGCCAGCATAATCCAACCAATATGAACTACCATGCAGAATAAGATTCCTCATAAAACCCGACCAATGAACCTTCAAATAAATGCTCCGTCTCCCCTGCTTGCGCAAGCCGAGATCATCAGCACCCGTAACCAATCCTCAATGACCTAAAATTGCATCCCCCACCCTGAACTGTGACCACCGGCCTGACGCCACATGCACCCCCATGGCTATACCGCCATGGCACCACCTCGTCCCTAACTCTGGCCCGGCCTCCACTACATGACCCAAACCCCCCGAGGACCATGTCTCACACCCAACTGCAGCTCAGCGTCCCCTCGGAACCGCCACCCCATTGTCCTCTGCCATCCATCTGTCCGAATGTTACTGACATCCTGATGTCCTTCTCCCTCCCCGCCGTCATCCACTTCCCTCTTGGATGCGTGAGGCAGCTCTGCCACGCCTCCCCCACCACGGCCACCCATGCGAGCCGCCGCGTGGGCAGTCATCTCCCCCTCCGTTGCTTGTCCCGCGGTGACAGCCCCAGGAGACCGTCCTGTCCCCCGTGCCGCCACCCCGGGTCTCGACGTCTTGCGACTGCGCCCCTCCCCCTCGCCGATTGCCGGGGGGGGGGGCTCCATACCCGACCTCACTGACGCCCGGCTCTGGACCGCAGCCGTCGCCGTTCCCGGCCCTCCAGGGTCACCGCAGGCCTCCTGTCACCGGGTCCTCCCTCCCCAAGGGAGACCGTCGCTACCGGGGGGCTGCACAATCGACGTACGTGACCGGGCGGTCCCTCAGAGTTCCCACCGTCAGGCTCAGTCACCGCCACCAGGGACCGGCACACCCGACCTTCTCCTGGCACCCAATCTCCTGCCATCCGCAGCCCCGCGGTCCCCCCGCCAACTGCGAGGGGTTCTGCTGGCCTCACTCTGCCGCCGGACACGCTCCCAGCCAGGAGCCGCTGCAGTCACTCCTACTCCAGCCGGAGGCCCAGGACCGGAAGTAGGCCCCCCGTGTTGGCTACTCCCACCTCCCGGTCATCGCGGCTGGAACGCAGATTCCTCCCGCCGGCCGGAGCAGCCGCCAGATTCTGCTGCTGCTCGGCCCGCCGCGGAGGGTCCCCGAAGGGGCTCTGACATCACCTCCTCGCCCCCCCTGCGCCCGGGGAATACCTGCGGGGGGGGCATAACCGCCACCCGCTGCTACTGGGGGAGCGAGGGGAAGGCGCCAACGGGTAACCCCGGCAGCTCTGATGTGGGACTGCGCTGCCAGGGGCCCGTGCGCCGCTACCGCTGATCACCTGGAGATCCTCTCTGCAATCCTTGTTCCGTTCAAGCTGCAGATCTGCAATGTCCGGATCCATCAGGCTGGATGTCATGATGGAGGTTCCCCAGCCCGTCCAAGCTGTCATCCAGGAAGTGCAAGAGAAGGTAACTGGCTCCCACCTCCTCCTATATATCCATGCAGCTCCTCCTTTTCCTCCCACCATACTCCCCTCCCTAACCAATCATCATCTTCTTCCACCTTCCTATGATATCACCATTTAACCCCATCAACTCCCTACCCTCCAGACTGTCATGTCGCCCCTACACCCTATGGGTTCCATGGCTTTCTGAGATGCTCTTTATAGCTGGGCTAGCTCATTGATAGCAGTGCTAAATAAGAGACTCCTTTCTATTAAAGGAGTTGTCCGACATTAACAAAAATTTTTGAGTTTATCTAATCTGTGCTGTATTGTCATATAAAACACCCCTATATTGTTATTTTTTGTTTTCTATCTTTTTTTCCTCTTGAATTATCCCTTTATTCTCTGCAGCTCCTTGTTTACATTCAGCTCCAGCAAACTGACCACTTCCTGTGCAAAACCTCAGTCAGAGCTGGCACCGCCCGCCTCAGTGTCCAGCATAACCCCAGTGTCCAGCCTCGCCCCCTGCCCGCCCCCCTGCACACACATTCCATGTCAGTATATTCTGCCCCAGTACCTGACCTGGTATCACTACAGCATTGCAAATAACAGCCCCACATCAGGCTCTGCACCGCACACCACATATGGCTCTGCACCGCACACGCACACATATGGCTCTGCACCGCACACGCATGGCTCTGCACCGCACCGCACACATATGACTCTGTACCGCACACGCACACATATGGCTCTGCACCGCACCCCACACATATGGCTCTGTACTGCACACGCACACATTTGGCTCTGCACCGCACACATATGGCTCTGCACCGCACACGCACACATATGACTCTGCACCGCACACGCACACATATGGCTCTGCACCGCACACCCCCTCCATCCCCATCCCTATCCCCATCGGGAACACATGTGGAGTACATACTCACCCGTCCTCGGTCCCCGCCGCTCCTGCACGTTCGCGCGCTGTCTGTGCTCTGGCCATATCAGCACAGTAGTGACGTCACCGCTGTACTGAAGAGAGCACAGACAGCGGGAGCGACAGTCATGAGAAGCAGCGCTGCACTGCTTCTCATCAGCACTTTCAAATGTTCTGGCATCTGTGATCTGTGATCTGTGATTCTGTGATTCTGTGATCTGTGATGCCGGTACATTTGAATGTGCGATCCTGAGCAGGGGACCCGGTGCTGACGCTGACACCATGGCAGCCGCCGCCAGGCCCCGCCCCCAGGTCACGGATCCCACAGCAGTGCAGGGGGAGGTTACGGGGAGAGTAAAAGAGGTGCGGGGGAATGTGTGGGAGGGTGCAGGGAAGGGGGTTGGGGACTCACGCACTGTACAGCCCAGCAGGGAGGCGACATGCTGTTCCAGATTTGCATGTCAACATGGCCCTGCCCATGTTGACATGAAATGACCGGAAGCAGCAAAATCACGGCAGGAGCGGTCACATGACCACTCTGAGCCGGGGGAGAGGGGCTGACAGCAGGGCAGGTAAGTGGTCACTATCTACTTACCAGCCCCAATGTAGCCCAATAGGGAAATAAAAAAAAAAAGTCAAAAGAAGCCGGATAACCCCTTTAACGTTAAATGGCCTCACGGTGTAATGCAGTCACCTGGTAAGGTGAAGTCCTTAAGCAAGGTCAGAGTGTGCAGCACGGTTTAAGCAAAGATGCAGCAGAACAGGCCCTTATGGTGAGCATATGGATTAGCAAGGACCAGTACAGCAGGATATACAAGAGTGCAGACAGACAAGAGAAGCTTGGAAAACAAGATGAAGCAGAGTCAGGTGCGTGAATACGTTCAACAACAGTGATGTATAGACTTGTAGAAGATAAAAAGTAAATATGCAAGCAATCATGGACCTGCAGCAGACAGATGGTTAATAGCAAATTCATTGCTTGCAGTAGACATATAGGTAATGGCACAGTCATATTCATTTTATCTAATAATTATATAGAAAATGGGATTAATAGTGTTGTTCCCATTTTTGCAGATGAAACCATTTTATGAAGTATATAGCGCAGTCTATGGAAGATGTTACAGCTGACTTGTCAAACTGAGTGTTTGGGCATCCTCTTGACAGATATTAGATAGAATCTAAATAAATGTAAAGTTATGCACTTAGGCACTAATAATAAGTGGCCATCACATGAGGGAGTAAAACTAGAAGAGTCACTTGTAGAAAAAGATCTGGGTGAACTTGTGAATCATAAACTAAATAACATCATGTAATTCCAATCTGCAGTGTCTAAGGGCAGCATGATATTGTCATTCATTAAAGAGGCAAGGACTTGCACAACAGGAATATAATAATACTACTTTAGGCCCCCTTCACACGTCCGTGAAAAACACGCACGTGTGTTACGGGCCGTTTTTCGGGTCCGTGTCCCGTTTTTGTGTCCGTTTTTATGGTCCGTGTGGCACCTGTGTGAATTGCGTATGCTAGCCGTGTTTGTGTGCAGAACGTCCGTGTGTGCGTGTGGAATTAACGTGTATGTGTACGTGGAATGTCCGTGTGGAATGTCCGTGTGTGTGATGCACAATGTCGTTTATAAATGTCGGCTGACAGCAGAGTTGCGCGATGAGAATGAACTCGGGTGAACTTCACCCGACTTCATCCTCATACCGCGGCTCTGTCTGTGTCGAGTACTGATTAGCGGTCACCTGTGAAGGATTCACCGGTGACCGCTAATCCCCCGATTGACTGAAGTGTCCCCCCCTCTCTCATACTCACCGATCCCCGATCACCGGCGCTGCACGGCATTCACACGGCTGCGGCGGCTTTTACTATTTTGAAAAAGCCGGCCGCTCATTAAACAATCTCCTATTCCCTGCTTTCCCCGCCCACCGGCGCCTATGATTGGTTACAGTGAGACACGCCCCCACGCTGAGTGACAGGTGTCACACTGCACCCAATCACAGCAGCCGGTGGGCGTGTCTATACTGTGCAGTAAAATAAATAAATAAATAATTAAAAAAAAACGGCGTGCGGTTCCCCCCAATTTTAATGCCAGCCAGATAAAGCCATACGGCTGAAGGCTGGTATTCTCAGGATGGGGAGCTCCACGTTATGGGGAGCCCCCCACCCTAACAATATCAGTCAGCAGCCGCCCAGAATTGCCGCATACATTATATGCGACAGTTCTGGGGCTGTACCCGGCTCTTCCCGATTTGCCCTGGTGCCGTTGGCAAATCGGGGTAATAAGGAGTTATTGGCAGCCCATAGCTGCCAATAAGTCCTAGATTAATCATGTCAGGCGTCTATGAGACACCTTCCATGATTAATCTGTAAGTGACAGTAAATAAACACACACGCCCGAAAAAATCCTTTATTAGAAATAAAAAACACAAACACATTCCCTCATTACCAATTTATTAACCCCGACAAACCCTCCATGTCCGGCGTACTCCACGGACCTCCAGCGTCGCGTCCAGCTCTGCTGCATGGAGGTGACAGGAGCAGCAGAAGACACCGCCGCTCCGGTCACCTCCACACAGCAAATGAGATGAGTAGCGCGATCAGCTGCTGTCAGTCAGGTAACTCGCGGCCACCGCTGGATCCAGCGGTGGCCGCGGGTAACCTCAGTGACAGCAGCTGATCGCGCTACTCATCTCATTTGCTGCGTGGAGGTGACCGGAGCGGCGGTGTCTTCTGCTGCTCCTGTCACCTCCATGCAGCAGAGCTGGACGCGACGCTGGAGGTCCGTGGAGTACGCCGGACATGGAGGGTTTGTCGGGGTTAATAAATTGGTAATGAGGGAATTTGTGTGTGTTTTTTATTTCAAATAAAGGATTTTTTCGGGTGTGTGTGTTTATTTACTGTCACTTACAGATTAATCATGGAAGGTGTCTCATAGACGCCTGACATGATTAATCTAGGATTTAGTGGCAGCTATGGGCTGCCAATAACTCCTTATTACCCCGATTTGCCAACGGCACCAGGGCAAATCGGGAAGAGCCGGGTACAGCCCCAGAACTGTCGCATATAATGTATGCGGCAATTCTGGGCGGCTGCTGACTGATATTGTTAGGGTGGGGGGCTCCCCATAACGTGGAGCTCCCCATCCTGAGAATACCAGCCTTCAGCCGTATGGCTTTATCTGGCTGGCATTAAAATTGGGGGGAACCGCACGCCGTTTTTTTTTAATTATTTATTTATTTATTTTACTGCACAGTATAGACACGCCCACCGGCTGCTGTGATTGGGTGCAGTGTGACACCTGTCACTCAGCGTGGGGGCGTGTCTCACTGTAACCAATCATAGGCGCCGGTGGGCGGGGAAAGCAGGGAATACGAGATTGTTTAATGGGCGGCCGGCTTTTTCAAAATAGTAAAAGCCGCCGCAGCAGTGTGAATGCCGTGCAGCGCTGCGCCGGAGATCGGGGAACGGTAAGTATGAGAGAGGGGGGGAAACTGACCGACAGACTGTGAGAGAGGGACAGACAGACAGAGAGACCGACAGAGAGACAGAGAGACTGACCGACGGACTCAGGGAGATTGACCGACATACACAGAAATAGAAAGAATAGCCGACATCACTAGAAATAAAAACACCAAACGGACACGGACTATAGGTATATGCATACGTGTTTACTAACGTGTGTGCACATACCCATAGACTTTCATTGTGTCCACGTGTGCGTGCTCCGTGCAGATAACGGACATGCATCCGTGCCAAACGCAAACACATACGGATCACGGACACGCACACACGGACATAATGAAATAACGGACGTGTGACCACAATCATAGATTAACATTGGTGCACGTTTGGCCGTGTCTCCGGTATATACGGAAACGGACCAAACACGCACGTGTATCACGGACGTGTGAAGGGGGCCTAATAAAGTGTTAGCAGAGGCATAATGATCGTGGTTCAAGAGGTCGCAATCGGGCCCTGGGGTGTAGGGGGCCTGCCGACCCCACGCTTACTCCAGCTGAAATGCATTGTGTCACAAAAGCCTGACAAACAGAGGCCGGCAGCTGGCGTTGGCTCACTAGGCATTGGTGTCGCATGGCAGTGAATCTCTTCCGCACTTTCTGTAAAAAAACGCCAGACTAGGGAACAGCTAACCCTTGGCCTGGGAATTTGTCATGTGTGGCTGTTATGGGGAACAGTGGCCTACCTTCTCCCTCTGGCCACCCCACTGCCTCTTCCTGCCTGTTGCAGTGCTGCAGATACCTTCCCCTCTGTGCTGATGCCCTCACTCTTCAAGGCACCTTCTCAGGTTGTGTCAGTGACTTCATCGTTTACCACCTCGTCTTCCACTTCCGTACTCTAGTCATCCTGACTTATTGACTTAACAACATCACATGTTGGCAACTGTGTTTCATTACCATCTACCTCTTGGGACACTAATTACCCTTCTCCACCTTTGTCTTCTTCTGACCATAGCAGCTCAAATAATTAAGCATCACTACTCACGATCTCCTCATGTCACTCTTGAAAAGTGCAGGATGAGAGGCTAGATTTAATAAATGGAAATGTAAAGAGCTTATCTGAGTGTCCGATTGTGGGATCACTTGTCTCCTGTGACTCACCATGGTGGCAGGAAGTAGAATCAGGGTGAGGATTATGTGGTCCAGACTCTTGGCTAGTGAGACTGGACCGTGTGGAAGACAGGATGGTGGTGGGAAACATATTGGAAGTGTGACACCCTGAACCCCAGGGGTCACAGAATAACATCACATACAGACACACCCCCTCCCCTGGTCAGGAACACCCGTCAAACAAAACCCTTGTTGCCTCCCTCCAGGGTCTGATGTCCACACCAGGTGGGGCGGAGCCAGGCGGTTGGCCCTACCCACCGAGGAGTTCACAGGCCTGGAGGCGGGAAAAGTAGTCAGTCAAGTTGAGTTTGGAGTAGAGTGTGGAGAGTTGAAGTGAGAGGAGGAAAGTCTGTGTGTGTCTGGGTCGGAGGCCAGGCACAATCAGAAGGTCGGCAGACAGTGGTGGCCGTCTGGAGGAGTTGGTGGAAGTCTGCGGAACCGTAGGACCGGGGTCGGGCGGTGGCCCGCCAGTACCAAACCGGGGAGTGGATTGAAGCCAAGCACCAAGGCAGGGTACTCAGACCCCGACTACCTTCGGAAGCCGCCGTAAAGGTCGAATTCTCTGATTGCGGTCTGGACCTCAAGGGTTCATTCCCAACCAAGTCCCGTCAGAAGGCAACAGCCCAACCCGTCTGGATAAGGCCACCGCCAATGGCCAGAGATCCAAGGGCCAGCGCCTGCGGGCAAAACGGGCTCTCCCGACATGTACAAGCCGGGGAGCGGACCACCCGTGGGAATCTATAGGGGTCAAACACTTACACATAGGTGCAGGGAACGACAGCCATCATCAACCCGTCCGGGGGGAGTGAAGACACCGCAGCCGACTGTGGGCCCCGTCCATCCAGCCGTTTGGTTTACCAGAGACTCTGTTCTTGTATACCTGAGTGAGTACACCAGTGACATCCGGCACCGCGCTGCACCGTAACGCTGCCCCCGCGTCCACGCTGCCTCCCCGCATCGGCACCTGCACCTATCCCCTACTCACTACTCACCCCAACCGGGGCCCCGGGACCAACAGCCCCTACCCACGGAGGGGCCAACACCTCAGCTGCTCTCCGCCATCGCTCCCGGAAACCCCTGTCACCAGCAGCGGTGGTGCCCACCATCACCACAACCCCGTGGGTGGCGTCACAACCGACATCCCATCACCAACCAACCTTTCCTCCCCCCCTTTCACTCGTGGGTGAGGAGGCACTGCTCGAGCCCCCGGGTCCGGCCCCGTGCTCGAGCCACCGAGGAGCAGAAGCACCGGACCAGAGCGCCAGCGATTCCCAGGCGAGCGGCGCTCCCGACCCCTCCGCCCGCGACAGAAGCATTATCTGCCATCCAACTGACCACCTGTTCGCACTATTCTGGTTTCAAGAGTGGTGTCTCTCGTGGATGAACGTGTTTATGTAAGACCGCAGCAGGTACAGTTTCACCTGACCCATGGCCTCAGTTTCTAAGTGCACCATCCACTTTCCCGTTCCTTACAGCAAGCCTTGCACATTTTAAATTAGGTATATAATTTACGCCTGGCAACTTTCTGGTATTAACCCCTTCACGACCTTGGACGGATCTATATGTCCAGGATCGTGTCCCGTTAAGCCCCGCCCCCTGCCGTGGGCAGGCGGCGGTCGGCACACATATCAGCTGTTTTCAACATGACATGTGTGCCTGCTAGCCGCAGGTGGAATCGCTTCCACCCGCAGCCATTAACTCCTTAAATCTTGCTGCCAAAGTCTGGCAGCAAGATCTAAATGCGCGCGGCCATGTTTTTTACTTACCGCCGCCCCCACCGGAAGTCACGTGCGTTATCACGTGACTATCGGTGGTTGCCATCGTAGCACAGGGTCATGTGATGACGCCTGTAGCTATGATGTTTCACTTTCATTTTCCCTTGGCCGAGAGCAGAGGGAAAAACAAAGTGACTGAATCTGCTGTTTACAGCTGTACAGCTGTGATCAGCAGATAGATAATAGCGATCGGATTGCTGATCGCTATAGCCCCCTAGGGGGACTAGTAAAATAAAAAAAAAGTTTTAAAAAATAAAAAAAAAAAAACAAACTAAAAGTTCAAATCACCCCCCTTTCACCCCATTGAAAATTAAAGGGTTAAAAAATAAATAAATATACACATATTTGGTATCGCCGCGTTCAGAAATGCCCGATCTATCAAAATATAAAATCAATTAATCTGATTGGTAAACGGCGTAGTGGCAAACAATTCCAAACGCCAAAATTACGTGAATTTTTTTAACCCCTTAGATACAAGTAAACCTATACATGTTTGGTGTCTACAAACTCGCACCGACCTCAGGCATCACACCCACACATCAGTTTTACCATATAATGAACACGGTGAATAAAACATCCTAAAAACTATTGTGCGATTACACTTTTTTTGCAGTTTTTCCACACTTGGAATTTTTTTGCTGTTTTCCAGTACAATATATGGTAAAACCTATGGTTTCATTTAAAAGTACAACTCGTCCCGCAAAAAACAAGCCCTCATATGGCAAGATTGACGGAATAATAAAAAAGTTACGGCTCTCGGAAGAAAAGGAGCAAAAAACAAAAACGCAAAAACGCAAAGTGCCCGGGGGCTGAAGGGGTTAATAGGGAGAAGAAAATCTGTAAGCCTGAAAAGGACTTGTTTTTAGGTTGTAGCAGTCCTATAGAAGGACTGTAGGGGTATCTGCACATATTGAGTATTTGGTAGCAGAAATTTCTGCACAATTTCTGCATCTCTTGACAGGAAAAAAACAGCAGCAAAAAGCACCTTTTTGCTGCAATTTTGCTGCGTTTTTGCATGCATTTTTCTCCAGTGTTTTTATAGCATTTTTTACTGATTTCAATGAAGTCAATTGGTGAAAATACACTGCAAAACTGCTGACAGAATTGACATGCTGAAGATTATTTTTGGCATCAAATTTACAAATCACAAATAAGCAACCTGTGCATGACACTAGGATTCTCATTGACTTTGCTGGTATCAGGATTCCCTTTAAAGGGTGCTTTACAAGCTGCGATATCGGTAACGATATATCGTCGGGGTCACGTCGTTAGTGACGCACATCCGACACTGTTACCGACATCGCAGCGTGTGACACCAAGGACCGACGATCAACGAGCGCAAGAACGTGAAAAATCGTTGCTCGTTGACACGTCGCTCCTTTCCTTAATATCATTGCTGCTGCAGGTACGATGTTGTTCGTCGTTCCTGCGGCAGCACACATCGCTATGTGTGACACCGCAGGAGCGACGAACATCTCCTTACCTGCGTCCACCTGCAATGAGGAAGGAAGTTGGTGGGCGGCATGTTCCGGCCACTCATCTCCGCCCCTCCTCTGCTATTGGACGGCTGCCGTGTGTGCGGATCGCCGGCCAGAGCGACGTCGCAGGGCAGGTAAGTCCGTGTGATGGGTGTTGGCGATGTTGTGCGCCACGGGCAGCGATTTGCCCGTGATGCACAACCGACGGGGGCGGGTACGCTAGCTAGCGATATCGGTACCGATATCGCAGCGTGTAAAGTACCCTTACGTTTTGTCATAAATCTGCACTCAAAAACGCATAAAAAAGAGATAAAAAAGCAATGTGTGAATATAGACTAATACTCTAGCAACGACCTGCTAGTCAGAGATACATCGAGGTATCTTCTCCATGCCATTCCCATTCCATTTCAGCACTGTTTCTATACATTTCAGTGATATTAGGGCCTTCCTTGGAGGGGGGTTCTTCCAGAAAAAGGTTCAAGTTTCCAATTGACTTCTATTATACTTGTTACTCAACTCAAGCCCATCCAAGTATCTGACCTGCTCGAATTGAGTACTGAGCACTCGAGCATTTTACTTCTCACTCATCACTAACAACGAGTTTGTTTTCTGAACCAGACTGCTCATTTTAAATCTGTGCACGTTCTTTTATATTGTTATACATGGCCTTTCTTAGTATCCACCACAATGTTAAAACGTGAAGAGAAGACATCTAATCAACATGCACGAAAAGGGTATCAAATAGAGTTGGTGTGAATTGATTCGCACATCACATTCCAAATAACTGTTGTCCGTGGCAGGTGGACAGTGGATTGCTCGGTCCGTGGCATGCTACAACATCACGTGTCATGCCACAGGTGTGACATTGCACCAGACAGACTAATCAAAAGAATAGGGGTAGATACCGCCAGGTAAAAAGTGGTTCCCTGACTGTTATCGTGGCCGAAGGAATGGAACTGTGACGCCCCTGGACTAACAGGTCGTCACAGGGTATTGCACAATCTGCCCTCCCGTGCAGTATCCACCTCCTTCTTGGTTATGGGTCCCCAACTACATGGTGTTGCCTATATCAGCTAATCAAAATCCTAGGCACACTCTGCACCACACCCACCACACACACCAGTATACGGCCTGAGTGGAATAGGGTCACCCACTTGGGGGGTTGGATAGAGGAGGTCAGGAGTGTTAGAAGTGGAGAGAAGTGTGTTGGAAGTGAAGGAGAGAGGAGGTCAGGAGCAGGGCTCCTAGGAAGCTATCTAGGTGGCAGATGGTGGTCTGGGCTTAGAGGAGCTGGACCCCCGGTCGCAGGGGATCATGCCAAGGTACACGGATCTGTCAAGGAGGACAGCCGGCGGCCTTGCACCATCACCGGGCTGGGACCAGGGCACGACGGGGTACATGGACCCTAGGTCAGGGAGTAGCTTCAGGCAACCTGACAATTTACCCGACGAGAACGGAGCCTTCAAGATCCGCTCTCCACCTGCTCCAAAATCAGGTTACTAGCGCAACGAGGGGGATAGGACTTTCCACTCAAACGGTCCAGAAAATCCCAAGCGTGAACCCTGAGAGCAAGCTCCCACACTTAGCCATAGTAGGGAGCGGGACCCGGCAAGTTTCATACTACCGGGACCAACAGAGAAGTAAACTTAGTGCCAGGAGGCAGGTCACGGATCACCAGGCAGCACCAATGGGGATGGGACCCGAACTAGCTCCCCTCAGCGGCAAGGGTATCCAAAACTTTGGTTTATCCAGTTGTCGGTGTCAGCTTAATGGACTGAATGAGTACGAAAGTGACCCCTTTGCTCCCCACGGCACTCCCCCCTCACCATCACCGAGCCCTGGGGCATCCCCCCTACCCGTGGAGGGTTCTAACACCTGGCTGCCCCATTCCATCACCCCAGGTACTCCCAACTGCAGTGGTGGTACTCCAAATTACCATGTACCATGGGTGGCGTCACGAACTCTAACACAATCCCCTGTAAATACCCTCCTTCATTTGAGTGGCTGCACGACCCCCGGGTCCGGACACCCCTCGAGCCACCGCGGATCCGGATCTGAGCAGCCCGGCTGCTGACACGGGGGCGGCACACCTCGTGCTAATCATTTCACACCAGCTGTGGTATCAGATCCTCATGTCTTGGAATTCTGAAACAATTCAGGAGGCATGTCTTCTCTTTTGACAGACTACCTTTTTTGGGATTCACTATTTGGGTATTTAGGGCAGAGTGGTTTCTCATTTTTTTAAATGGACAATTGGAGAATATTGTAAAATAATATAAATACAAGGATTTGCGTGCTGCCAACAGTGGAAGATTCAGAGTGGAAATGATTGAAATTTCCTACATTACTGCTATGTGTTCTGGTGTCAAACTGACACCTTTATCACATTTTATTACATGAGGTTATCAGGGAATGCCACCCGAATACTTTTATATTAACGGAAAACCTGGCACTGACTTAACAGCAGAGAAGGGGCAAGGTGGCTCGACACTGCCCAGAACACTATGTGTTATTGCCCTTTGGGAAGTTATACAGTAAAGCCGAGAACAATGTTTTTTTACTTTTTTGAGTTATAGAACAGCTTAAACACTTTCTTATAGTGGCCAATGTAATTGGCTCTCTTAGTAACCTCTCTATTTTGTCAACTTTCTTCTTAAGCTTTCTTAGCATAGTCTGCCCACCCATATCCCCACTAACCAGCTGTTCCTTGTTAGTTCTCAGATCCTTGTGGTATCTTTGGAGTTTAATTTGCTGAGGTCGTTTATGTAAAACAGTAATTTTCGCTGCGGTCACAAGAACTTTGCCAGAAATAAGTTCAGGCTGTCTCTGGAGAGGTGAGAAGTGATTTTCTTAACTCCCAGAGAGGTAGGTTTTGGGGAGTCCATCCTGTTTACCGTTTAACTGCCAGAATGTAATTGCTATCACAATATTCATATGATAGAATATAACAGAGACGATGCTCACTGAGTAATATTAACCCCTTAGTGACGGAGCCAATTTCGAGACTTAGGGCGGCTTTGCACGTTGCAACATCGCACGTGCGATGTCGGTGGGGTCAAATTGAAAGTGATGCACATCCGGCGTCACTTTCGACATCGTACTGTGTAAATGCTAGATGATACGATGAACGAGCGCAAAAACGTCGTTATCGTATCATCGTTGCATTCACCGACATTTCCATAATGCCGGTGCCGCGACAGGTACGATGTTGTTCCTTGTTCCTGCGGTAGCACACATCGCTGTGTGTAAAGCCGCAGGAGCGAGGAACATCTCCTTACCTGCCGCCGGCGGCAATGCGGAAGGAAGGAGGTGGGCGGGATGTTTACATCCTGCTCATCTCCGCCCCTCCGCCGCTATTGGCCGCCTGCCGTGTGACGTCTCTATGACGCCGCACGACCCGCCCCCCTAGGAAGGAGGCGGGTCGCCGGCCAGAGCGACGGTCGCAGGGCAGGTGAGTGCATGTGAAGCCGGCGTAGCGATAATTTTCGCTACGCCAGCTATCACAAAATATCGTACCTGCGGCGGGGGCGGGGACTATCGCGTGCGACATCGCAGCATCGGCTTGCGATGTCGCAACGTGCAAAGCCCGCCTTAATGACTAAGCCACATTTTTGTTAAATCTGACCGGTATCACTTTATGCGGTAAGAACTCTTTAAGCTTCTACATATCCAGTTGATTATAAGACTTTTTTTTTTGTGACACATTGTACTTTATGTTTGCGGTAAATTTAAGTCGATAAGTTCTCCATTTTTTTGTGAAAAAATCTGAAATTTGATGAAAATTTTAAAAAGTTTGCAATTTTCAAATTTTCAGCCTGATACAAAATAACACAATAAATAACATTTCCCATATATCTTACTTTATTTCAGAATAATTTTTAAAAACTTCCTTCAGGGTCATAATTTTGCAGCAATTTTTTACTTATTTCAAGGAAATTTACAAATCTAATTTCAGTTTTCAGTTTTGAAGGTACTTTGAGAGGCCTATATATCAGAAAACCTCCAGAAGTGATCCCATTTTAAAAAGTGCACCTCTTAAATTATTCTAAACTCTGGAATAGCTTTCAGACACCATAACTCATTTACAGAGCCCCTGAGGTACCAAAACAGTAGAAACCTGTCACGGGGTGTGTAGTGACTGACCAGGGGTTATGAAACTGGCCCTCAGACTCAAAACCCTGTGCTGTGCCTTATCTCGGATGTAATCTTGATGGTAGCCAGGTCCGAGCCTCCAGTGTGACTCCTGTCTGAGCCCTGATTTTACTCCCTCCACCCTGGAAGAGGGCCAAAAACCCAAACACAAACACCGAAAAAATTCTGTATTTGAAATAAACTACAAAAACCCCCTCTTTCACCACGATTAACCCCGAAACACCCAGGTCCGATGTAATCCACAAGAGGTCCCACAAGGATTCCAGCTCTGCTTCATTTGAAGTGACATTTAGCGCCATGGAACATGACCACCCGCTGTGAACTTTAGGCAGAGAGTGAGCCATATTGATGAGTGTTGACATCACTCAAGTTAGTTGCTGTCACAGCTGGTGGTTCCCTTGGCCCTCCACCTGTGACCGCTAGTAACCTGACCTCAGAGGACCTTCTGAGGTGAGGTCACTTAGTTCATTAAGGTCCCCTGAGGTCAAGTTACTTGCGGTCACAGGTTGAGGGCTGTGGGAACCTCCAGCTGTGACTACAACACCGCTCATTGTTACGGCTCACTCTCTGCCTGAAGCTCACAGCACACAGTCATGCTTTATGACCGCTCTCTGTGGCTTCAGTAATGTAGAAAAGCTGGAATCATCGTGGGACCTCGTGTGGATTACGTCGTACCTGTGTCTATTGGGGGTTAATAAGTTGGAGAAAGAGGGTGTTTTTTTGTATTTTATTTCAAATAAAGGATTTTTTTGGTGTTTGTGTTTATTTCTTTTCACTTACAGATTAGTAATGGTGGGTCTCATAGATGCCTCACAGTACTAATCTAGGGCTTAATTGCAGCTATGGGCTGCCATTAACCCCTTATTACTCCAATTGCCACCACAAAGGGCAGTTGGATAGAGCAGGGATTGTCACACCTAATGGATGCGGCAATCCTGGGCGGCTGCAGGCTGATATTTCTAGGTTGGGAGGGCCTCCAATAACCATGGATCTCCCCCGCCTTAGAATACTAGCCCACCGCTGTCGGGCTTTATCATTGCTGGGTATTGAAATTGAGGGAAAAACACTCTGTTTTTTTAAAAATTATTTATTTAAATAATTAAAAAAAAAAAAAGAGCCTCATGCGGTTCCTCTTATTTTAATACATAGCAACAATAAGCGCACGGCTGGGGGCTGCAGCCTGTAGCGGTGGCTTTATCTGTGCTGGTATCAATACAGGGGGTGATCCTATGCCATTTTTTTTCTTTATTTATCACCAGTCTAATAACACATACAGCATTTGTGAGTCCAACCAATCACAGACGCTTTCTCAGAAGGTGGGGCGTGGTCCGACAGCCAATCAGAGATGCTGGTGGGCGGGGAAAGCAGTGAATATGTATGAGGGATAATTATTAGACCTGGAAGTAGCGCTGCAGTGGCTCGACTTGATATGTACTGCTTTAACTCGACTCGGTATGTACTGCTTTAACCTTTTTGCTTCCTTTTCTTTTTACAGTGGTCAATCATAGCCATGCCAATACTTGACATGGCTGTGATGGGCAAGGAGAGGATGTTTTTTGCCATCAAAACATTTACCGATCCTTGGCAACATCGCCCACTTTTTTCTGGTAAATGATCGGGTGTCCGATCACGATACGATCCGGCCAAAGATCGTACGATTGTGATTGGTGGCGCGCCTGCCTCCTCCTATGCTCACGATCATGCTATAAAGAGTGGGAAAGTAACTGCTCCTCACTGCTTCACCCACTGGTCCAAACTAATGTAAGATTTCTTATGGCACTTCACTGACTGAGGGCCCCTCCCAGCCTCAGCAATGTCAGTAAAGGCTGCTTTACACCAGACAATCTATCGTGCGATAGATCGTCGGGGTCACGGTTTTTGTGACGCACATCCGGCATCGCTGGCGATGCCGGCCTGTGTAACACCTCCTAGCAACGCAGTATCGCTCACAAATCGTGAGTCGTGTACTGCTCGCTAGGTTCCATAATATCGTTTAATTTAGTTGTTCATCGTTTCCGGGGTAGCACACGTCGCTCCATGTGACACCCCGGGAACGATGAACAGCAGCTCACCTGCGTCACGCGGTCAGAGGAGCCAGACCATAGACGCAGTGTAAGTTTTATACTTACACTGTATAACACACTTTATCTTGAGGGTAGATGGAAGGGGGGCTGTTGGCAGGGCGTAATAGCCGCACCCGATATAGCTAATCTTTGTGATCGTGCTGGGAAATATGATTTCCCTGCACTGCCACTGATGACAGTGATGAGTGCATGCGCAGGACATCAGAGTCCCAGCGTGGTGAGGTCATCGCAAAGCGCCAGGACTTTGATGTCTTGTGCGTGCGATGACAGTGCTGTGATCCACTGGTGCTGGGACCACCAGGACCGTGCAGTAGGTGAGTATGATGTTTGTTTTTTTTAATGCAGTATGGGGGACATATATATATATATATATATATATATATATATATATATATATATATATATATATATATATATATATATATACTGTATATATATATATATATATATATATATATAGGCCCAGCCTGGGGGACAAATATATATATCAGGATAGGGCTCAGTCTGGAAGACATATATATATATAGACCAGTATAGGGGCCAGGCAGGGGGACATATATATACAGTTAGGTCCAGAAATATTTGGACAGTGACACAAGTTTTGTTATTTTAGCTGTTTACAAAAACATGTTCAGAAATACAATTATATATATAATATGGGCTGAAAGTGCACACTCCCAGCTGCAATATGAGAGTTTTCACATCCAAATCGGAGAAAGGGTTTAGGAATCATAGCTCTGTAATGCATAGCCTCCTCTTTTTCAAGGGACCAAAAGTAATTGGACAAGGGACTCTAAGGGCTGCAATTAACTTTGAAGGCGTCTCCCTCGTTAACCTGTAATCAATGAAGTAGTTAAAAGGTCTGGGGTTGATTACAGGTGTGTGGTTTTGCATTTGGAAGCTGTTGCTGTGACCAGACAACATGCGGTCTAAGGAACTCTCAATTGAGGTGAAGCAGAACATCCTGAGGCTGAAAAAAAAGAAAAAATCCATCAGAGAGATAGCAGATATGCTTGGAGTAGCAAAATCAACAGTCGGGTACATTCTGAGAAAAAAGGAATTGACTGGTGAGCTTGGGAACTCAAAAAGGCCTGGGCGTCCACGGATGACAACAGTGGTGGATGATCGCCGCATACTTTCTTTGGTGAAGAAGAACCCATTCACAACATCAACTGAAGTCCAGAACACTCTCAGTGAAGTAGGTGTATCTGTCTCTAAGTAAACAGTAAAGAGAAGACTCCATGAAAGTAAATACAAAGGGTTCACATCTAGATGCAAACCATTCATCAATTCCAAAAATAGACAGGCCAGAGTTAAATTTGCTGAAAAACACCTCATGAAGCCAGCTCAGTTCTGGAAAAGTATTCTATGGACAGATGAGACAAAGATCAACCTGTACCAGAATGATGGGAAGAAAAAAGTTTGGAGAAGAAAGGGAACGGCACATGATCCAAGGCACACCACATCCTCTGTAAAACATGGTGGAGGCAACGTGATGGCATGGGCATGCATGGCTTTCAATGGCACTGGGTCACTTGTGTTTATTGATGACATAACAGCAGACAAGAGTAGCCGGATGAATTCTGAAGTGTACCGCGATATACTTTCAGCCCAGATTCAGCCAAATGCCGCAAAGTTGATCGGACGGCGCTTCATAGTACAGATGGACAATGACCCCAAGCATACAGCCAAAGCTACCCAGGAGTTCATGAGTGCAAAAAAGTGGAACATTCTGCAATGGCCAAGTCAATCACCAGATCTTAACCCAATTGAGCATGCATTTCACTTGCTCAAATCCAGACTTAAGACGGAAAAACCCACAAACAAGCAAGACCTGAAGGCTGCGGCTGTAAAGGCCTGGCAAAGCATTAAGAAGGAGGAAACCCAGCGTTTGGTGATGTCCATGGGTTCCAGACTTAAGGCAGTGATTGCCTCCAAAGGATTCGTAACAAAATATTGAAATTAAAAATATTTTGTTTGGGTTTGGTTTATTTGTCCAATTACTTTTGACCTCCTAAAATGTGGAGTGTTTGTAAAGAAATGTGTACAATTCCTACAATTTCTATCAGATATTTTTGTTCAAACCTTCAAATTAAACGTTACAATCTGCACTTGAATTCTGTTGTAGAGGTTTAATTTCAAATCCAATGTGGTGGCATGCAGAGCCCAACTCGCGAAAATTGTGTCACTGTCCAAATATTTCTGGACCTAACTGTACCAGCATGGGGACATATATACCAGGACGGGGGACATTACTACATAATAAAGGGGAGCAACATGTATGGCTTTATAAGATTTATAAAGCTACAAGGGCCCATACATCTGACATCAACATGCAGGGGGGTGGGAATAGGTGGGGAAGATCCAAATCCTGCACCAGGGTCCACCAGACTATAGTTATGCCACTGGTGTCATAGGCACTTATACAATGTGAGGGGCCTTTATACAGTGTTGAAGCTAATGGGAAGCCTTTATAAAGTATAGGAGCTAATGTGGGGGCTGTCATATACTGTGGGGACTACTTTAGGGGCCCTCATACAGTGTAGGGGCTACTATTGAAGCCATTATACAATGGGGGAACTACTGTGGGGAAAATTAATCAGTGTGACGGCTGCTGTGGTGGCCATTATATAGTGTGTGGACTATTGTTTTGCGGCAGCTGTGGGCGCATCATATTGTGTATAGGGGAGGTGTAGAGGTATCATACTGCGTGCGGGCGGCAGTCGGGTGCCTGTGCCTGCTTGCGGGCGGCAGCCGGGTGCCTGTGTGTGGGAGGCAGCCGGGTGCCTGTGTTCGGGCAGCAGCCGGGTGCCTGTCGGTGCCGGCTGCCGCCCGCAAGCAGGCACCCGGGTGCCGCCCGCAAGCAGGCACAGGCACCCGATTGCCCCCCTCACGCAGCCACAGGTACCCGGCTGCCACCCGCATACGAGCACAGGCACCCGGCTGCCCGATCGCTGCACAGACAGGACCCCCAGGTAAAGCTATATTCGGATTGTTAAACGCACCCCTCATTTTCCTCCAAAAGTTTTGGGCGGAAAAGTGCGTCTTATAATCCGAAAAATACAGTATATATATATATTTGGAGCCCAAGTCCAAATTTCGAAAAGGGGCCCATCGCGCTCTAGTTACGCCACTGGGTGTGGGCACTACTTCACGACCCTGAGCGCAGGTGGTGGGGGAAAGATGTGCATGAAAGAAGGATCATGCTGCCTACCAAGTAGCTAAAGAGTTGTATCAGCGTGCAGAGCAGCCTGTTAAAGACACAAATACTTCTGCTTCACATTGCAAACTTTGCTAAGCACATGTAACGCGCCATGGGGCAGTAGCCCTTAGCGAGGGACTTCCAACATCAAGTGAGGAGAACTGTACTTTAGCCACCCTGAGAGGCCCTAAACTTGCTTGTTTCATAAGGAGAAGCCACCTCCTTTCATATGCAAATATTCAGTATATCTCATTGTGTGAACTGTGCCTTCAAGAGAGACTGTACCCTATTTCCTTCATTGAAGAAGGGTTACGTTTGCAAGATCACACATATATCGGACTGCTTTTAATTGCACAAACATCACGTGCGCTCCAACAACTGCACCTGGACACTACCTCCATAGGAACGCCTCCAGGTTTGGGGGGGTTCTATGCCATCTCCATAAGTGCCATCTCGTGCTATTGTGGTGCCCTGGACAAGCCAGGACGTCACAGGTACTACAACAACACACCCCACACCCTGGCTAGGCACACCGAAGCCAAACACAAATCCTTGTTGCCTTCCTCCAGGGGCTGATATCCACACCAGGGGGTGGGCCAGGCGGTTGGTCCCGCCCACCAAGGAGTTCACAGTCCTGGAGGCGGGAAAAGGGATCAGTTTCGAGATTAGTTTTGGAGAGGGAAGTGGTAGGAGAGGAGACTGACCGTGTCCGGGTGTGTGGCCCGGGCACACAGCAAGGTTGGCAGATGGTGGTGACCGTCTGCAGGAGAGGCTGATTGGAGTGAACCGTAAGGACCGGGGACGGGCGGTGGCCCGCCGGTACCGGATCGGGAAGTGAAGAGAAGCCAGCACCATTCGGCAGGGCCTACGTACCCCGATCAGGCTAGGAGTCGCCGTAAAACCGGTCAAATCCGTTAGCGAAGGGAACCTCCGGGGTTTCCCAGCAGTCAAGACCCGATTGAAAGCAACAGCTCACACCGTAGAGGGAAACACAGTCACCGCCAAGGCTACAGTTCCCAGGGCCAGAGCCTACGGGCAAAAGGGGCTCCTTCAGCATCCATCCAAGCTGGGGAGCGGGTTACCGGTGGGAAGCCATTGGAACCGTAAACACAGCACAGGTGCAGGGAAAGGCAGTCACCATCAACCTACCGGGAGGAGAACAACCGCAGCCGCCTGTGGGACCCATCCATCCAGCCGTTTGTTTGACCAGAGACTCTGTGTGAATTACTGGCTGAGTGAGTACCACCGTGCCGTGCGGCACAGCGCTGCCCCCGCAACCTTGCACCTCACAAGGCCCCGTAACCCGCCTGCCATCCTAAAACCCTCACTGGGGCCCCGGGACAACCAACCCCCTACACACGGAGGGGAGAACCAACATCCAAGCTGCTCCCTGTCATCGCTCCCGGGATCCCCGTCCAGAGCAGCGGTGGTGTCACAACTTCACCACAACCGTGGGTGGCGTCACGGACAACATCCCCAAACCACACACCAAACCCCCTTTCACTCACGGGCGAGGAACGCCGCTGGAGACCCCGGGATCCGGCCCACCGCTCGAGCCACCACCGAGCAGCAGCAGCAGCCGGACCCGAGCAGTGGGTGAGCGCAGCATCCCCTCCTCCGCCTGCGACACTATTAACAATTGTTATTGACATGAGAGAAGTGTTCAGTGATCCAGCAACTCACTTCAGCTATTTAGACTCTACCATCTGCCAGTGAAATTACATGTCTAGGGTGGCACGGTGGCTCAGTGGTTAGCACTGCAGTCTTGCAGCACTGGAGTCCTGCACTCAAATCCCACTAAGAACAACATCTGCAAGGAGTTTGTATGTTCTCCCCATGTTTGTGTGGGTTTCCTCCGGGTTCTTCGGTTTCCTCCCACACTCCAAAGACATACTGATAGGGAATTTAGAATGTAAGCCCTAATGGGGAATGTGATGTCAATGTATGTAAAGCGCTATGGAATTAATAGCGCTATATAAATGAATAAATATTGCTATTATTATGCCTCTGCAACATCTGCCACCTCCCGTTTGGCTCACCACAAAGGGAAGAAAGAAGTGACCAGATTTGGTTTGGAGTAGTGTGGACTCCACCAGGAAACTGAACCCTAGGGACCCATGGCAATTTTGAAAGCATCTCGTTATACGTTATATAAACATTGTGTTCTCTAAATATACTATGATATACAGCAGAATGATAAATGTGGAATGTTTGGGGTCTTTAAGATAATATAAAGTAACCTTTCTCATGGTTTTCTTGACAGAATGCCCACTTAAGCTTGAAGCTGAACTTCTTACAAGTAGCAATGCAGTCTAAGCCTTGAAGCCTATATATACAGAGCTCAGCATAAATGAGTACACCCCGTTAGAAAAGTAGGATTTGAATTACTATCTCACTGAATAAGAGAAAAATTACCTACATTTTGACAAAACTGAGTTTCATAGCACATGTTAATCCATATGATAAAAGTAAGGTTTATAATATCACTTTTGTTACAAAATGTTCAGTTTTACTCAAATTAATTGATGCAAATATGAATATACCCCACTAATGTGGGCGACACTCATGCATGCCATTCCTCTGCAGTGTAATGCCGTATTATGTCACGGGAAACACTAAACTCGCTTCTTAATTGTGCTCAACCCTTCTGATCATAAGATACTTCTATTTAAAGGGTAACTTTAATAGTCGGCCTGGACATCTCTGTGAGATGCTGACAATTCCATCTTTGTTACATTTTTGTATTACGTCGTTTGCTAAAATATGCTGACTGATAAGTAAAGCTTTGCTGATCTACTTGTAGTAATGCCCATTTATTGTCAATTGTCTGTTATTTAATGAATTACACCTGTGTTTAATGAATTATACCTGTGGTTGGATTCTTATTAATTAGAAATTTAAAATATAATCTTTAGCTTTGCTACTAAGGGGCACTTTGCACACTACGACATCGCAAGCCGATGCTTGTGAAACCGAGCACGATAGTCCCCGCCCCCGTCGCAGCTGCGATATCATGGTGATAGCTTCACATGCACTCACCTGCCCTGCGACGTCACTCTGGCCGGCGAACCGCCTCCTTATTAAGCGACGTCGCAGGGCAGGTGGCCAATAGAAGCGGAGGGGCGGAGATGAGCGGGACGTAAACATCCCACCCACCTCCTTCCTTCCGCATAGCTGGTGTGAGCCGCAGGACGCAGGTAGGAGATGTTCCTCGCTCCTGCGGCTTCACACACAGCGATGTATGCTGCCGCTGGAACGAGGAACAACATCGTAACATCAGTCATTTCCAAATTATGGAAATGACCGACGCTACACCGATGATACGATTACAACGATTTTGCGCTCGTTAAACGTATCAAAAAGGCTTTACCCACTACGATATCGCCTGCAACGCCGGATGTGCGTCACTTTCAATTTCACCCCACCGACATCGCACCTGCGATGTCGTAGTGTGCAATGTGCCCCTAAGACTTTCATTGGAGTGTACTCATTTTTCCAACATAGTCTTGAATCAATTTGTTAGGAAAATTACTTTTTTGGGTGTGCAAAATAAATAAGACATCTCTTTTGAAATCAATGTCCCACATTTGAAGTAGAATTTTGTAGTATGGTATTAATATTATTTCTGAAAGGAGACGAAAGGTTTACCTACAAATCTGTTTGGGTGTACTCATGTATACCGAGCGATATATATATATATATATATATGAACAACGACAAGGCAGAGTCCAGCAATAACGTGAGCAATCCAGGATGCTGTTAAAAAATTTTTTCCTTTTTTTTATTCATAAATTCATTAAAATATAATGGTCCAAGCAATTCAGAACAGCATTATCGCAGGAAAATAGCGCAGATAGGACTACGCGTTTCAGCGGTAAAATCCGCCTTCTTCACGGTCCAGAATCTGATCTGCTTTCCAAACATAGAACCTTATATACATCTCACTCCCATCAGGGTAATTACAAACATGTGTGAGAGATTTAAAAACATGAGCTAGAAAAGCAAATCAAACATGTAAGCTATCCGCATATTAATCAATATACAGCATGCATAAGAGTTATAAGGAAAGGATTCAACATTTTGGAGAAAAATACAATCAGATAATCCAATAACCTGACCATAAAATTATTTTTCAAGTGATACAAAAGCCTAACACAATAGTAATAGCCAGCAACATATAATGCAACAATGTATCAATAGTGCATAATGATATCCATACGATTGTTAAAGCCCTGTGGCATGCGGGTCCCCAGCTCAAATATCCACCTACTCTCTCTTGCAAGCACTTTTTTATGAAAATCTCCCCCTCTCAATGGTTTTTTTACATGCTCTATCCCCATAAAATTAAAACCGCGTAAATCCCCATTGTGTTTTTTTGAAAAATGTCGGGATACTACTGATGCACCAACCATTGGCAAATTGCTAGCATCTGAAAGATATGTTTGCGGATTCTGGTTTTAAGGGGGTTCATCGTGCAGCCTACATATTGCATGCGGCATATATTGCAATTGATTAAATAAACTACATTCTCCGTATTACAGTTTATAAAAGAACGAACATTAAACTGTTTTTCATTGGAAACAGATGTAAATATTTTAGACTTATTAGCAAAACCGCAGCACTTACAAATATTAGCACCGCATTTAAAAAATCCTATTGTTTTTAACCAGTTGCTAGGGGAGATTTTGTCTGGATCTTTGAACATGCTAGGTGATAATAATGTAGCTAAGGTTGGGGCTCTTTTTGCCACAAAGGCAATATCATTATTTTCCACAATGTTTTTCAAAATATCATTCTGAGATAATAACGGAAGATATTTTCTGATAATTTTGACAACAGAATTAAACTGAGGACTATAGTTGGTGCTGAAAACTACCCCAGATTTTTTGGAGTCAAACTGTCTTTTTTTCTTAGTAGAATCCAACAGCTTAACCCTATCAATGCCTGCTACTTTTTTCTTGGCTCTCTCCAAAGACCAATTGGGATACCCCCTTTTTTTTAAATTGTTACAAGTTATTTCAATTTCTTCCTCCAATCTATCACTAGATGTGGTATTCCTTTTTAGTCTAATGAGCTCCCCCACAGGAATATTCTGAATGACATGTTTGGGATGACTAGAGGACGCCATTAAAATACTATTGCATGCAGTAGGTTTTTTATAGGGAGATATCAAGACCTTGTTGCTATCCAAATCTGCGGTCAATTTTAAGTCCAAGAAGTTTGTTGATACCTCATGACCACTGCTCGTAAATTTTAGATTGAAATCATTCAAATCCAAATAAGAAAAAAAACTCCTCGCAGACGAGAGACTACCCCTCCAGACAAATATCAGATCATCAATAAATCTACCCAGCCAAACAATATTATCCTTGTATGGGTTATCAATATTAAAAATATAATTTTCCTCCCATACGGACATAACCAGGTTAATTCTCAGTTTAATTCTATTGTCAAAATTATCAGAAAATATCTTCCGTTATTATCTCAGAATGATATTTTGAAAAATATTGTGGAAAATAATGATATTGCCTTTGTGGCAAAAAGAGCCCCAACCTTAGCTACACTATTATCACCTAGCATGTTCAAAGATCCAGACAAAATCTCCCCTAGCAACTGGTTAAAAACAATAGGATTTTTTAAATGCGGTGCTAATATTTGTAAGTGCTGCGGTTTTGCTAATAAGTCTAAAATATTTACATCTATCTCCAATGAAAAACAGTTTAATGTTCGTTCTTTTATAAACTGTAATACGGAGAATGTAGTTTATTTAATCAATTGCAATATATGCCGCATGCAATATGTAGGCTGCACGATGAACCCCCTCAAAACCAGAATCCGCAAACATCTTTCAGATGCTAGTAATTTGCCAATGGTTGGTGCATCAGTAGTATCCCGACATTTTTCAAAAAAACCACAATGGGGATTTACGCGGTTTTTCTTTTATGGGCATAGAGCATGTAAAAAAACCATTGAGAGGGGGAGATTTTCATTAAAAAGTGCTTGCAAGAGAGAGTAGGTGGATATTTGAGCTGCGGACCCGCATGCCACAGGGCTTTAACAATCATATGGATATCATTATGCACTATTGATACATTGTTGCATTATATGTTGCTGGCTATTACTACTGTGTTAGGCTTTTTGTATCACTTGAAAAATAATTTTATGGTCAGGTTATTGGATTTTCTGATTGTATTTTTCTCCAAAATGTTGAATCCTTTCCTTATAACTCTTATGCATGCTGTATATTGATCAATATGCGGATAGCTTACATGTTTGATTTGCTTTTCTAGCTCATGTTTTTAAATCTCTCACACATGTTTGTAATTACCCTGATGGGAGTGAGATGTATATAAGGTTCTATGTTTGGAAAGCAGATCAGATTCTGGACCGTGAAGAAGGCGGATTTTACCGCTGAAACGCGTAGTCCTATCTGCGCTATTTTCCTGCAATAATGCTGTTCTGAATTGCTTGGACCATTATATTTTAATGAATTTATGAATAAAAAGAAGGAAAAAAATTTTTAACAGCATCCTGGATTGCTCACGTTATTGCTGGACTCTGCCTTGTCGTTGTTCACATTTGTATGGATGGACTCCTACGTCCTGATCCGGGCACAACGGAGTTAACCAGGTCAGCTGAGGTTCCAGGTGATTCACAGGAGTGAGCTGGTCTACATTGTTGGATATATATATATATATATACTGCTCAAAAAAATAAAGGGAACACTAAAATACCATTGTGCTGTTTAAGTGTTCCCTTTATTTTTTTGAGCAGTGTACATATATATATATATATATATATATATATATATATATATATATGTATATGTACCGCCCCGGGGCTCGGCCAGCTGCCAAGCCGCTCGGATCCGTGCTCGTCGGTGGGTGGCTCGAGCTTCCCATGGGCATTAGGTTGTTGGGGAGTCGTTGCTTTGGCGCTACGAGCGCAGATGGGGTGGTGGTTTTGGGGATTAAGAGTTCGTGACGCCACCCACGGGGCTGTGGGGAATGGATGGACACCACCGCTGCCATTGGCTAGGCTCCCGAGTACGGTGTTATGCATCTTGGTGTTAACCCCTCTCTGGTAAACCAAACAAGATGGTGGACGGTGCCCGCAGCCGGCTGCGTTTCTCCCTTTTTTTTCTCGGGCGGGTGGTTGCCTCCTTTCTCCTGCACATTTTGTGTATGTGTTCGACTGCCTACGCTTCAGCGACGGTAGTCTGCTAACCAGCTGAATGTGTGCTGAGGAACCCGTTTGTCTGCAGACGCTGGCCGTTTTGGATCTCTATTCTATGCCTTGGCGGTGGCTTTCTATCCTTGTTGGATGGCTGTTGTCTTCAGTCAGGCCTTGGATGGGAAGGGAAGGGACCTCAAGTCCAGTCCTCAATCAGTTGATTCGACTCGGCCCAGTGGCTTCTGGGCCTCGTACTGGGTCTGAGTACCCATCCTGGTGCTCTGGTTTCCACCCGGTTCCTCGGTTCGGTACCGGCGGGCCACCGCCCGTCCCCGGTCCCTACGATTCCACCGGCTGTAATCCCAGCTCCTGCAGGCGGCCACCACCGTCTGCCTCCTGGCCACAGGGTGTCTGGGCTACAACCCAGACCTCTGACAGACGTTCTCTTCTCCTCTGTCACTCTCCCTACTCCTCTCCTTCCTTTCCCTTTCACTCTCTCCACTCCCCACGGGAACTGCTCTGCTTTTCCCGCCTCAGGGCCCTCCGAACTTCTCAGTGGGAGGAGCCAACCGCCTGGTTACTCCCACCTGGTGTGTACGTCAGAACCTGAGAGGGGTGACTCAGGGGTTTTTAGGTCGGCTCATGGTACCCTTTTTAGGGGAAGGTTGTTGTGCAGGGGTCTAACTGTGACTATCTGGCTAGTCCAGGGCATTTTATATATATATATATATATATATATATATATATATATATATACACACAGATCTGGCAAAAATTAAGAGACCTCTGCAAAATTTTTTAGATTTTGTGATTTTTCTATTTATAGGTATATTTTTGAGTAAAATGTAAATTGCTCTCTTATTCTATAAACTACTGACAACATGTCACCGAATTTCCAAGCAATACATTTTGTATTTATTTTCTGAAAATGAGAAATGGTCAAAATAACAAAAAAATGCATTGATTTCAGACCTCAAATAATGCAAAGAAAACAAGTTCATAATCATTTAGAAACAACAATACTAATAATGATTTAACTCAGGAAGAGGTCAGAAATCAATATTTTGTGGAATAACCATGATTTTTAATCACAGCTTTCATGCGTCTTGGCTGCTTTCCACCAGTCTTTCACACTGCTTTTGGGTGACCTTATGCCACTCCTGGCGCAAAAATTTAAGCAGTTCTTTGGTTGATGGCTTGTGACTATTCATCTTCCTCTTGGTAACATTCCAGAGGTTTTCAATGGGGTTCAGGTCTGGAGATTGGGCTGCCCATGACAGAGTTTTAATGTGGTGGTCCTTCATTCACACATTGATTGACCCAGCTGTGTGACATGGCACATTGATCTGCTGGAAAAAACAGTCCTCAGAGTTGGAGAACATTGCCTGCGCAGAAGAAAGCAATTGTCTTTCAATGATAACCTTGTATGCAGCTTGATTCATACATTCTTCGCAAACACCTATAGTGGCAGGTATTGGGAGTCTTAATGAGAGACCATGTGAGTATATAGACTTCTATCTGCAGCCGTTGATGACAAGCCCATTTGCAATATGCTGCATTTGTTGAACATTTTAAAGGAAATCAAGATTCCACCATGCACCCTCCTGATATCTTTGGATGTGGAATTCCATTATATGAGTATTGGGCATGATCTTGGACTGAAAGTTATTGCCACATTCCTGGAGGATCAACACAAAGGTATTACATCTCATAGTAGGTTTCTCCTGGACCTAATATCATTTATCCTAAGACAGAACTATTTCGTCTTTGATTGGTCCTTTTACAGGCAGGTCTCTGGAACAGCGATGGGTGCACGTTGCAGGCCTGCACCTGCTTTTGCTAATCTTTTCTAGGGTTGGTGGGAGGGCACGAACGTGTAGACCTCGCCCATGTATCAGAGGTTGGTACCGATACATAGACGATATTCTGTTCTTGTGAACAGGTATTGAAAGTTATGCCGTGAATTAATTTCTACATTAAATAGGAATGAGTACAACATTCGGTAAACTTATCAAATTACGTCTGAGTCAATGGACATCTTGGTCTTGAAGCTTATGTTGCCGGACAAGAAAACTATCACAGATCTACATTGTAAGGAGACCTCTAGCAATAGTTTTTTACACTTTGGTAGTTTTCACCCCAAGCATCTCAAAAATGGTATACCCGTAGGTCAGTTCTTGCAGGCAAAACAAAATTGTAGTCGTTATTCAGACTATGTTAGAGGCGGATCTATTCACGGACCATTTCAAGACAAGAGGTTACCCCTAAAAGGTTATCAGTCATGCTTTTTATTGGGCAGCACATGAAGACAGGGATTCCCTGCTTGGAGCTGGAAGCAAGAAACAGGACAAAGGAGGCGCCGTTTGGTTCGTGACTACATTTAACAACCAGTGGGGGGACATTTATTGAGTGCTTAACAAGAACTGGACTATCCTGTGGTCGGATATCAGATTACGTGTTATCGCCCCTTTTAAACTTTTGTTAACGGCATGCCGAGCCAAAACTCTCAAAGATCACTTAAGTAAGAGACACTTTAAGTGCCCTACAATTAAACTGGGAACTGGGATTAGTCTTAAGGGTTCTTACCACTGTGGCAATTGCTCGGTCTGCTAGTTCATGATTGTAACCAATTATTTTGTTAATCTCACAGATCAAAGGGAATATCCACTCGATCATTATATTAATTGCTGGACTACCAACGTCATTTATGCACTAGTATGCTCATGCAGGAAGACGTAGGTGGGGCAAACCTCCCAGGAGTTAAAGAAATAGATACAACACCATTTCTCCAACATTGTGTTGGCAGAAAAGCATTCAAAACAGGGCAAAGTTCTATCTACAGTAGCATCTCACTATCTCAGTCAACATGGCTGCAAAATTCGGGGAACTCAGATCTTTGGATTAGACCAGATACCAAACTATGTAAGGGAGGGGCAATATCTCTTTGCCCCTGCTGTGACTGGAATCGCGTTGGATTTTTAAACTCAGTTGTGTGGTCCCATTCGGTAGCAATAAAAATGTGTTGTTTACAGGATTTTATAAACAAAAAAAGTCCTTTTTGTCCCCCTTTTTGTATTTCAATGGGTACATAAATCTACTGCTGTAAGCACTTAAAAACAGGGAGTGTTATTGGACCTCTATTTTTCCCTGTTATGTTCTCCACTTATTTAATTTATTCACCTTTGTTATTTCTAGGTGTTTAAATAATTGTCTATGCTTGCCTTCTTTTGCCTTAAAAGTCTCCGGTATAATGATATAAATATTCATTTGATTCTGTTGTATATATATGACTCTTCATCCAGGTTTTGCTTTTTGTGTATGTACAAATGATCCTTGATAATACATGATAACACGTGTTCCATTCCTCCAGGTTGGGGTTTGATAAGAAGCAGTTCATTATGTGCTTTTTTACACCATGTGGCCACATGGGGGCAGATTACTCTCTGAGTGATATTGTTTCTCAGCTTTTTTTAGCGTTACTATCACTTTAAAATAAACTGCAGTTCATTTATGGTATTATTAATGCTGTCCCTTTTAAGAGCTTTGTGATAAGGATTTTCCTTCTTAAACTTTACAAACAGTAAAGATGGTTAACAAAATATTAGGATTAGGGACCATGTTAATTGAGTTTTATGGTCTGCAGCTTCCATTATGTAATATACATTATAGTATACAGTAGCATTTGTTCAAAACTTGCTCTTTTTGGCGACGGGACACGATTATGCCCCTGCGCACTCCTCTTCCAGATTCTATTTGTATGTAGCTCGTGCAGCCACACTATTTAGATGTTGAGTCCTGTGTTCCAGCTTGGAATGCATAGCGTGCGCCTGCGCGCAGCACTTCCGACCTGCAGGTCTGGGTAATATGTGGCAAGTGCCTTGCATTATGGGTACCAGTAGCTGTAGTACACAGCATATACACATACAGGGGCTTCCTCTGACCTTGTGTTCCTCTGTGGAACACACGGTAGCCGCACCTCAGCTCACAAGTGTCCAGATACAAGGTAATGCAATATTTAAAATGGCACAGTTCCCTGGTGGCCTTAATTACGCTCATTGTAATCATGAAGCACTTATGATTACAATGCAAACCTCACAAACCTCATTCTTATCACCTGTTTTGTATTATGTTTACTTGTTAAATATTTTGCATAGTGTACTGGCAGTTTACCCCTGAGGAAGCCTTTCAGGCGTAACGCGTGGGGATGTTTGGTCTTACTCATAGCCCTCTGACCCTCATATTATTATGTCAATCTATTCTTGGTCATACTGATCCTGGTCATGCCTGGTAAATATATCTAATGTACTGTGCATCATGGGCTTAGCATTTGATCTCTGTTATACACCGTGTGCAGAATTATTAGGCAAGTTGTATTTTAGCGTTGTTTTTATTATTGATCAACAACTATGTTTTCAATCAACCCAAAAGACTCCTAAATATCAAAGCTTAATATTTTTGGAAGTTGGAGTGGTTCTTTTTTAGATTTGGCTATCTTAGGAGGATATCTGTTTGTGCAGGTAACTATTACTGTGCAGAATTATTAGGCAACTTAATAAAAACCACATATATTTCCATCTCACTTGTTTATTTTCACAAGGTAAACCAATATAACTGCACAAAAATTAGAAATAAATATTTCTGACATGCAAAAACAAAACCCCCAAAAATTAGTGACCAATATAGCCACCTTTCTATATGATGACACTCAACAGCTTACCATCCATAGAGTCTGCCAGTTGCTTCATCTGTTTACTATCAACATTGCGTGCAGCAGCCACCACAGCCTCCCAGACACTGTTCAGAGAGGTGTACTATTTTCCCTCCCTGTAGATCTTACATTTTATGAGGGACCATAGGTTCTCTATGGGGTTCAGATCAGGTGAACAAGGGGGCCATGTCATTATTTTTTATCTTTTAGACCTTTACTGGCCAGCCACGCTGTGGAGTAGTTGGATGCATTTGATGGAGCATTGTCCTGCATGAAAATCATGTTTTTCTTGAACGATACCGACTTCTTCCTGTACCACTGCTTGAGGAAGTTGTCTTCCAGAAACTGGCAGTAGGTCATCCTCAACCCAAAAAGGTCCCAAAAGTTCATCTTGGATGATACCAGCCCATATCAGTACCCCACCTCCACCTTGCTAGCATCTGAGTCGGAGTGGAGCTCTCTGCCCTTTACTGATCAGCCTCTGGCCCATCCATCTGGCCCATCAAGAGTCACTCTCATTTCACCAGTCCATAAAACCTTTGAAAAATCAGTCTTATGATATTTCCTGGCTCAGTCTTGACCTTTAATCTTATGTTTCTTGTTCAAAGGTGGTCGTTTTTCAGCCTTCCTTATCTTGGCCATGTCCCTGAGTATGGCACACCTTGTGTTTTTTGATACTCCAGTAACGTTGCAGCTCTGAAATATGGCCAAACTGGTGGCAAATGGCATCTTGGCAGCTTCACGCTTGATTTTCCTCAATTCATGGGCAGTTATTTTGCACCTTTTTTGCCCAACTCGCTTCTTGTGACCCTGTTGGCTATTTGCAATGAAGCGCTTGATTGTTCCATGATCACGCTTCAAAAGTTTGGCAATTTCAAGACTGCTGCATCCCTCTGCAAGACATCTCACATTTTTGGACTTTTCAGAGCCCGTCAAATCTCTCTTCTGACCCATTTTGCCAAAGGAAAGGAAGTTGCCTAATTAGTATGCACCCCTTATATAGGGTGTTGATGTCATTACACCACACCCCTCCTCATTACAGAGATGCATCACCTGATTTACTTAATTGGTAGTTGGCTCTCAGCCTATACAGCTTGGAGTAGGACAACATGTATAAAAAGTATCATGTGATCAAAATACTCGTTTGCCTAATAATTCTTCACACGGTGTATGTTGAATTTCTTATTGAATCTGTTGTTTAGGTTGTGCGTATGATGTGTTAGGATGCTCTATCTTTTGGTTAAGTTCCTTTTTAAATGTTTTTAGGTGTTCAATTTGTTTAATAAAATGATGGTGTTTTTTTTTTATATAAATCTCTGTGTGGAGTCAATCTTTATTAGTTTTGGTGCAGCTAGAGCACTTTATTCCCCCTTTCGTCCCTGTGGCTTTGTTTTAGTGCTTGCACAAAAAACGTGATCACTTGTGATTATATTTTAGTGGTGTCGATCCCTCCCCTTATTCTTGTGCTTGAGTAGGAGTGATGCTCAGCCCTGTGCAAACCGCGTGCAATGTTTGGGTAAAATCAGCATGATCAAATGCAGTGTGCACACACAAAAAGAAAAAAATTAAAATCCTTCCCACCCTCCCCCAGAAGTGTTCTGCTTATGGCTGGCTGTATATGGCCCAGACACAAGCTACCCAATTATTGACTTCCATTGAGGTTCAGTTCAAGTCAGGGTCACAAACCAAACCTTATCTAAGGTTTGAATGTACCTGGCGAACCAAACCTCCAAAGGTTCAATCATCTCTACTCACCTCACCAGAGTATGTTCTTCCACATGTTAACTGTGTCCCCTATATGGCTACTTGCAAACTGCAAACAGGACTTCTTATGGCTAGCTTTCAAAAATGGCATTCTTGCCACTCTTCCATAAACGCCAGATATGTGTCGTATACAACTAATGCTTGTCTTATAGACAGATACTTACACCTGAGATGTGAATCTCTGCATCTCCTCCACAGTGACCATGGGCCTCTTGGCTTCTTCTCCAATTATTGCTCTCCTTCATGTGATGCCAGTTTAGGTGGACAGCCATGTCTTGGTAGGTTTGCAGTTGTGCCATACTCCTTTCAATTTTGGATGATGGCTTGAACAGTGCTCCGTCAGATGTTCAGAGCTTGGGCTATTTTTCTTTTTACAATCTAACCCTAATTTACTCATCTACACATCTTTATCCCTAACCTGTCTGGTGTATAACCAGTCTTGGTTTTCATGATGCTGTTTGATCCCTAATGTGTTCAAACCTCTGAGGCCTTCACAGAAAAGCTGTAGTTATACTGATAAACTACACTCAAGTTGACTCCATTTACTTATTAGGTGACTTCTGGAGGCAATTGGTAGCTCAGGATTTTATTTAGAAGTATTGGCGTACATGGGGCTGAATTCAAATACACATCTCAATTTTCAGATATATTTTTCAAATATGTAAAAAAACTACCGTAATTTCTTTTACACTTCACAAATACTTGCTACTTTCTGTTGGTATATCACATAAAATGCTGCTTTCTTTGACATAAAACATTTCCTTGCCTGTTTAAAAACATATTTTACCTCACAGAAAAAATCAGTTGAGAGCCTGTGCTGTAATGTCTGTATACTGTTTTGCTTCCTCCCTGACCCAGGAGATGTGGTGTGATCAGACCATGTTACTGTACATTCAGACATAGCCTTACACAGTACATAGCAGGGACACATATATAAGATTATCTCAGCACAGGAGTTGTGGTGTGATCAAACCATGTTCCTGTACGGTCAGACACTGCCATTACACAGTACATAGCAGGGACACATATATAAGATTATCTCAGCACAGGAGTTGTGGTGTGATCAAACCATGTTCCTGTACGGTCAGACACTGCCATTACACAGTACATAGCAGGGACACATATATAAGATTATCTCAGTCCAGGAGCTGTGGTGTGATCAAACCATGTTCCTGTATAGTCAGACACTGCCATTACACAGTACATAGCAGGGACACATATATAAGATTATCTCAGCACAGGAACATTTTTTTTAAACACTTTCAATTGTGAAACTTATTTTTATTCCAAGATCTATTGATTAAAATTTACTTTATTCATACATTTAGTCTGTGGGTGTAACGTGAAAAAAATGTGGAAAAGCTCACGTGGTATGAATACTTTTTTTAAGTCACTGTAAAAAGTTGAATAATAAGGTCCTTACCAACATAACCATTACAATTAAGTCTTTACACACTACAATTAAATGCCAAAAGACCTTACGGCACTTGTCAGCTTGGTAATACAGACATTCCTTCCACAGACAAGATGGACGCCTTGAACTAACTATAATAAAATCCAACCCACTACAAGCCAAAACAAGGATTTCTTTACACCATCCTGAAAACTAGAAAGGCCAACATCTTTTAAATGCAAACCATTGTGCTGTGAAAGAACCCTATTATCCTTCTCCAACTGCTGATGTCTCCCCACAATCTTTTTCCAGACTTTCACAAAATGGGGCGCCCCAATGTTCAATAACACAAGATGGCTTGTTACACTCCATTAGGGTCTTGCACTCCATGCGAAACAGCATGAGAAATAATTTCAGACCCCACAAAAAAAGAAGCAAAGAAATAAAGTAACAAAAAGCTAAATAGCTCATTAGCAAGATTAATTCCAACAGATGCATATGGCAGAGATCATTTCCTTTCTGCATGGACGAAAAAGGAAACTGCAGATAGCGTTGGCAATCCAGACCTCCTTCCAGACCCAAATCTTCCGGAAAAAGAAAGTGGTTCAACAGCATCAATGTGACTTTATTTTTATTGGTAGCAGTATATTGACGACCGTATTGACCCAGTCTTTATCGAGTGACACCAAAAAATATCAGATACATACTGGTAAACTATGTTATTTTTCTTTGCATGCACACACATCAGATATCATCCTAATGAACCTCAGATAAGCTCAGTTGACTACATTCAGGTCCAAATGTAGCCATCTGTGCTGCCCAAGGATAGGAGTGATCAAATGACATTAACCGAAGGTCTAAGCGAATTTCAAGAAGAGTCAAATGGTAATTATATATCTTGTATAGATATAGCAGAGCACAAGTGATCCAACATCTTGCATTCCATCTTAGATAAGCCAAATTCATTTGTCACCATTGCAGGATAGACACAGTAAGATTGAATAGCGAATTCGGCAGGGTTAAGGCTGAATAACAACTAACTCAAAGAAATACAGGTTGGAAAATGAAGATGCTTTTTAGTAAAAATATCAGTGGAGGGTTTAAAAGCTGTGAAGGAATATGGAAGTGCCATAGGAAAGGTGCAACCGAGTCCACATCTCAAAAAAAATTACTCAAGAGTGATAGACAAAGATGTCTTTTTCCAACCTCTACATATGTAAGTGGCCTGCCACGGAAAAGATAACCATGTCTTTACTTTTCAAAACTCCACCGTTATTGGGAAAAAAAGTAGCTGGCTCATGGAAAGCAATCCAGCAAGGTAGAGAATTAGGAACTGAAAATGTAAAGCATGAACAGCTTGGAGTTCTACCGGTCTCACCAACTTCAACTAAACCTCCAAAATCAACTCCTCTACTGCTTTGAGGGATACAAGTTGGAAACCTGTCATTGAAAGAAAGTCAATGCATTAGCTATCTAATTTTCTTCTTCTTCGAAATATTTATGTGTAAACAGTGCAATATGACAAGGTGGACCCAAAAGAGAGGCTAAGAAGTGGAAGAAAAATAATTAATGACCTGGACTACACTTAGGTTATCAGTCTCAAAGCACATTTTTCTATTCTTTAGTCACTCGCTTGACAGTTCACCATCCCCACCACAAACATAAAGAACAACTCCTGTACCAATAATCTGGAGAAATCCCTAAAGGCCCCGTTATACGCGTCAATTTATCGTGCGATCGCACCCGCGCCCATCGCTTGTGTTACGGGCAATTTTTTTCGCCATGTTTTTGTATGCTAGCCAGGTACAGCAGGCACCTACGGGCTGCCCCCAACCCCCAGCTGCCAATTTGTACCTGGCTGGGAACCAAAAATATAGGGAAGCCCTTTTTTATTATTTCACTTATTTCATGAAATAATTAAAAAACAAATGACGTGGGCTTCGCCATATTTTTGTGTCCAGCCAGGTACAACTAGGCAGCTGGGGATTGTAATCCGCAGCGCAAGTTGGCCTGAGCTTTCTGGGCCCCTCTGCTGCGAATTGCAATCCGCAGCTGCCCCAGAAAATGGCGCTTTCATAGAAGCGCCATCATCTGGCGCTGTATCCAACTCTTCCAGCAGCCCTGAAGCCGGGTGGCTTGCTGGGTAATTATGAGTTAATACTAGCTTTGTTTTACTAGCTAGTATTAAGCCAGAGATTCTTAATGTCAGGCAAGTTTGACCCAGCCATTAAGAATCTCCAATAAAGGATTAAAAAAAAGACACCACACAGAGAAAAAATACTTTAATAGAAATAAATACACAGACACACTTAGAGACTCCATGTTTATTACTCCCTCTTATCCCTCCACGATCCATGGTCTTCTGTCTTCTTTCTCCATTAACCCATGCAGCTCTGCTAAATCAGACAGCACTGCATGGGAGGAAGACGCTGCTGCTTCCTGTGCAGTCTTTTCACTCCGTGAGTGAGTGAGAAGAAGCTGCTGGTTGCAAGCGGTGACGTCACCGCTGACAGGCGCGTTGCTATAGCAACGGTGATCTCCGTTATTGACCGGCTGTGGCAGCCGGTGAATAACGGAATGGGGAAGCAGAACCGGGAGTCAACCGTGTGCCAGAGCATCTCGATGGTACACGGGGTGCACAAACGTGCACCGCGTATCAGAGAGATGCAATGACACGACCTAGCATGATGTTTAGCCATGTGACCAGTCTGTAGCCAATGAGATAATAGACACGTGACTGGTCACATGCTATTTTGATGTCACGATAGGTCCTATCATCAGTGCTGGTTACCGGGAGGACGCAGCGATTATCGGAAGGAAAAGCGGCGGGAGACAGAGTGCAGGACGCATCGCGGGGACAGGTAAGTGGTATGGCAATGTTTATTAACTGTATGTGTACATTTATAATGTGTTTTTATGTGTTTGTGTTTGCCTACCATTTGTTTCAATGGGGCTCGCTCATCTCTAGTCACAATCCAAAAACCAGCCATGACAGTGACATCACTTGAAAAACTAAAAAAGGGAAAGGAAAGGAAATAGACTTGGACATTTCTATTTTACCATCAAAGAAATTGCTAAGTAAGTGAGTGAAGGACAAAACTCACAATTTTATGCAGCCTAGTTTAGAGCCCTGTCAATTTAATTACTAGTCATAGTCCTCCAGGTTGAAAACAAAGTCCATTTAATTGAGACTGTCAGAAACATCCTTTTTTGTATTCATCTTAGTCTAATTTTGTATCACAGTCTCTTCCCAGAAGATAGTAAACAGACTTGTCTCTTCTGCCTCTGTCATCCACAATTACTAGCAATTTTCATCATTCTTTTGTTCTGTCCTTCTCATACTTTCCTCTTCAGCTCTTCCTGGCTCTCTTCTTTTTCTCAGTGTCACGCAAACAATATCACAGTGTAAACTAGCATACATTTTGTTCCCTGCTTGAGCCAATGGTAACTTTAGCATTTTAGTATTTCCACAGTAATTAATATATTCACATCTCAGTTAATATCTTTCCAAATAGTAAAATATCTGTATAGCATTTCACTTTGTATAGCAGCAAATTGTGGTCCAAAGCTGTTCTTCACGACATGACATTAAAAATTCCAAATACCAGTCATTTTGTAGGGTATTTATAGAGTTGAGTGAGTACCTAACTATTCGCATTTGCTATACTCATAACGAGTACTGTCTACTACTCGCGCATTCATTTCGAATAGCGTGTGGAATGCAATTCAATGGGGAAAACTCGCAAAGTAACGAGTAACCTGAATGCCATACTATTCGTTACTCGCAGGAATAGTGCGGAATTCGGGTTACCCATTACTTTGAGAATTTTCCCCATTGACTTACATTGCACATGCTATTCGGAATGAATTCACGAATATTAGACATTAGGTATATACTGGTTTTTTTGCCATCCTGAGGTGGAGGTGGGCCCATGGAGCAGTGGCTTAAAATGAGGGCAATTAAGATTGTTACTCAAAGCCTGAAGCGGGCTTTACACGCTACGATATTTCTAGCAATTGCTAGCGATATCGTACGCAAGAGCACCCACTCCCGTCGTGCATGCGATATCATGTGATCGCTGCCGCAGTGAACATTATCGCTACAGCAGCGTCACGCGCACTTACCTGGTCGGCGGCGTCACTGTGACTGCCGAACAATCCCTCCCTCAAGGGGGAGGTGCGTTCGGCGTCATGGCGACGTCACCGTGACGTGACTAAGTGGCCGGCCAATCAAAGAGGAGGGGCGGAGATGAGCGGGATGAACATCCTGCCCACCTCCTTCCTTCCTCATTGCGGGCTGGACGCAGGTAAGGTGAGGTTCCTCGCTCCTGCGGTGTCACACACAGCGATGTGTGCTGCCGCAGGAACGAGGAACAACATCTAGAAACAACCATTAACAATTTTTGTTTTTAGGACGACCTCTCCATGGTGAATGATTTTCACCACTTTGGAGGACATTTAAGGTCGCTGGTAAGTGTTACACGCTGCGATACCATTAATGACGCCGGATGTGCGTCACTAGTAACGATTGATCCCGATGATAAAACATTAACGATATCGTAGCGTGTAAAGCCCCCTTGAGAGTCTGGAAGTCCATTGACTAATTTGCCTTCATCATAAGTGGCTGCAAGAACGTATCCTCAGCTTCCTCCCTACTGCAGGCGGACAAGGCATGATGACATCAGCATGCTGTCTCTGTCATAGAGAAAGCATCCAACAAAGGAAGGAATCTACGCCTCGGGGGTACATCTGCAGAGGTGAAGTTTTTTTTATATAAAACAGTGGGGACAGGATGATGGGAAGAAAAGGGTGATAAGACACTTTGTAATGAATTTCTGAATTGGAGATGGATAATAACATTATCAAGGATTTGTAATATATTTGGTGGGTGGAGGATGTTGTACAGAGATTTATGATGATATCTGTAAAGAGCTCTGGAATTAATAGCGCTATATATGTGAATAAAATATATAATGAATTGTGGGGTTGGGGAGGATGCTATCACAGACTTATAATGAATTTTGAGTGGGTGAGGATTCTAAATCCCCTATAGCAACCTCTCCCAATTCACTATAAATCCATGTATACTTTTATGTCCAACTCTCAAATCATTATAATGCTACACAGTCACTTATAATAAACTGGGTATGGGGAAGGACATTATCAGGGACTTATAATGAATTGTGGAGTGGGGGAAAACAGAGGGACTTATCATGAATTATGTTGGGGGATCCTATACAGGGACTTTTAATGAATTTTGAAAGAGAGAACACAGGACAGGGACTTAGAATGAATAGGGGAGGTATCACGCTAGGTACGGGGAAGTACCCAGCGAACAGCGAAAAGGAATGGAGACCCTGTGTCTAAGGGAGGGGAAGATGGTGACCTCTGACCAAGCCTACTGATAGGCTCTGCTCTCCTAACCACCCAAGATAGGTTCCTACATGCCAAGCAGGAGACCTGGCCATAGGCTGATCCTGAACTGGGCCCTAGGTAGGGAATGGATGAGCTCTTCGGCAACAAATAATTTTTCTCCAAGAAGTTTCAGGGAGAGGGACTGCATCACGTAACAAAGTTATTCCAGATAAATGCAAGCCGACTGCTTGCACTCAAGATCTGTGGGGAGTTAGATCTATCACCAGCACAGACTAGAAGAGAATGAGTATTTAAAGGGAACCTGTCAGCAGAAATTTTGCACTAAACCTAAAAGATTCCCCTTCTGCAGCTTGTGGTCTGCATTCTTGCAAGGTTCCTGTTGTTATTGTGCCCACTTTTAGACCAAAATAAATACTTAATAAAGTGGTACCTTTTTGTATGCAAATCTTGTTAATCGTACACGGGGCGGGCTGTCTGTTGTCCGTTATTCTGCCTCTTGCTGCTTTATGCCGTACCCCATCGCTCAATTTGATACCTCAGGACGCCGCCCAGTGCGCCCGAGGTCTCGCGCATGCGCCGTGCCACTCTTGCGGGACTGTGCACTTTGCACAGTGTGACCACTGGTGACGTGTTGTGCAGACGTGAGATTATGGGCGGCGCTGTGATTTTCATCAGCAAGTACCCGCCCATAATCTCGTGCCCGCGCTTTCCCCTCTGCCTCCACCATTCTGCGCAAGCGCTGGCCAGATGACCCCACATCACCTCTTTCCCATCTTGCCCTGGAGCAGGAAATAGATGGGAGGAGCGGAGCAGCATAACGGTGGAGGCAGAGTGAATAGCGCGGGCACGAGATTATGGCCGGGTACTTGCTGATGAAAATCACAGCGCCGCCCATAATCTCACACCTGCGCAACACGTGACCAGCGGTCACACTGTGCACAGTGCAGTTCCGTTAGAGTGGCATGGCGCATGCGCGAGACCTCGGGCACACTGGGCGGTGTCCTGAGGTATGCAATTGAGCGATGGGGGACGGCATTAAGCAGCAGCAGGCAGAATAACGGACAACAGACAGCCCGCCCCCGTGTAAGATTAACAAGATTTGCATACAAAAGGGTACTACTTTATAGAGTATTTATTTTGGTCTAAAAAGGGGCACAATAACAACAGGAACCTTGCTAGAATGCAGCCCAGGAGCTGCAGAAGGGGAATCTTTTAGATTTAGTGCAAAATTTCTGCTGACAGGTTCCCTTTAAGGACACAACGTGAAAATAGCTGAAAGGGTGAAGAACTCTGCAGAGTACGAAAGGGAAAAGCATAAACACCAAGCAGAGGAGATACATATGATACCATATACACCAAGCAGAAATAATAGAAGGTCAGGGAGCAGTTTCTGCAGCCAAACACTGTGACCTTCTATAGCCAGGGTTGTCTGTCAACCGTGACAGGAGGAGAGTGACTGATTAATTTATATTTATTCAACTGCAGAAATTATAGTTAATACTGGCACAGTGCAGGTTTATCAATATATATTTTGAAAGGTGAAAAGCTGATATTATATTAATAGTGTGGTACATATTTCTATTATGGGACGCAGTGTGGAGGATTTTTTATTCAGGAGGGAAATACAATACTGTATATGTAACCTTGTTATTTTCAAGGCCGCGTTGACCAGTGTGACAAGATTAATCGTGGCTGTGAAATGTTGACATGAAGGTCTGACCAGATGAAGGAGAAACAACTGAAAATGATTAATCAGAAGACGTCAGTGGTAAGTCACTGGATGTAAATATTTATTCTGTTTCTATACTGTATGACTTTAAGTAATATTGTTGTTTGTAAAACAATCTCCTTTAGGCTATTCTCACGTCTGTGTGAAATGTCCGTGTGCTGCCAGTTTTTTTATGGGATGGCACTTCAATTCATGGAGTTTCATAGATGTATTCACATATTCATGAAAATCATGGATCCGAGAATTACATCTTTAAGACTCAGAGCATATCTTATTCCGATTTGATTTTGAGGCTCAGAATAGGACATACACAATGTATCTGTGTGACGCCAAAGAAAATTGGGCAGCACACTGACACTTCACACAGATATGTTAATGTAGTGTTATTATGTATCGCACAGTCCCTTAGTATATAGTTTACTCATGTATTATATATAGCTCTGTCCTTTATTATATAGGTTACTTTCTTGTTATATATAGCGCCATCCCTTAATATATAATGTACTTTTTTGATCCTTAATTACATAGTTTCTTTTTTTATTATGTATAAAGCCATCCCTTATTACATAGTATCCTCTCTTGTTATGTACAGCACCATCCCTTGTAACATATCATCTTCTCTAGTTATGTTTGATGCTATCCCTTATTATATAGTGTCCTCTGTTGTTTTGTATAGCGCTATCCCATTAGCAGGGCCGTATTTACCATTAGGCACCCGTGGTCCGGTGCCTGGGGCGGCAAGTTGCGGGGGGCGGCACCTTCTGGCAGCAAAAAAAAATAAAAAAAACATTTTTTTTTTTTTTTTACTTTTTTTTATTTTTTTTTTTACAGATCCTCTCCCCCTTCGTTAGACAGTCGATTAAATCCGCTGTGTTTTCGGAGGGGGGAGGGGGGAAGAGGCGCATTTCCATTTATTTGTGTCCGCGTCAATTAAGACGCGAATGCAAACAAACTGCAGCCGCCGAGCACAGCTGATTGACCCCGGAACTGCCGGCGCCTGCACTTCCGGGGTCACATGCGCGCGCCAATCAGCTCCTTCCTCTGTTCTGCGTCCACTGCTGTGTGGACATCACGTGCAGAGCTCACAGCAGGACGCCGCGATGGAAGCCGGTGTCAGAAGAGGATACTCATGTGAGCCAGGAAGATGGCGGCGGACACTGGATCAGGTAAGTGCTCGCAGAGCTGAAGATTCATAAGGAGCGTGGGGGTGTCTCTAATGCAGACCGGAGATCTGCGCATGCGGGGGGGAGAGGCAGAGGCTTATACTGGGGGGAGGCTGGAGGGAAGCAGAGGCTGATACTGGGGGGAGGCTGGAGGGAGGCAGAGGCTGATACTGGGGGGAGGTTGGAGAGAGACAGAGGCTGATACTGGGGGGAGGCTGGAGGGAGGCAGAGGCTTGTACTGGGGGGAGGCTGGAGGGAGGCAGAGGTTGGACGGAGGCAGAGGCTGATACTGGGGGGAGGCTGGAGGGAGGCAGAGGCTGATACTGGGGGAGGCTGGAGGGAGGCAGAGGTTGGAGGGAGGCAGAAGCTGATACTGGGGGGAGGCTGGAGGGAGGCAGAGGCTGATACTGGGGGGAGGCTGGAGGGAGGCAGAGGCTGATACTGGGGGGGAGGCTGGAGGGAGGCAGAGGCTGATACTGGGGGGAGGCTGGAGGGAGGCAGAGGCTGATACTGGGGGGGAGGCTGGAGGGAGGCAGCGGCTGATACTGGGGGGGAGGCTGGAGGGAGGCAGAGGCTGATACTGGGGGGAGGCTGGAGGGAGGCAGAGGCTGATACTGGGGGAGGCTGGAGGGAGGCAGAGGCTGATACTGGGGGAGGCAGGAGGTAGACAGAGGCTGATACTGGGGGGAGGCTGGAGGGAGGCAGAGGCTGATATTGGGGGGAGGCTGGAGGGAGGCAGAGGCTGATACTGGAGGGAGGCAGAGGCTGATACTGGGGGGAGGCTGGAGGGAGGCAGAGGCTGATACTGGGGGGAGGCTGGAGGGAGGCAGAGGGTGATACTGGGGGGAGGCTGGAGGGAGGCTGAGGCTGAGACTGGGGGGAGGCTGGAGGGAGGCTGAGACTGGGGGAAGGCTGGAGGGAGGCTGAGACTGGTGGGAGGCTGGAGGGAGGCTGAAGTTGAGACTGGTGGGAGGCTGGAGGGAGGCTGAGACTTGGCGGAGGCTGGAGGGAGGCTGAGACTGGGGGAGGCTGGAGGGAGGCTGAGGCTGAGACTGGGGGGAGGCTGGAGGGAGGCTGAGACTGAGGGGAGGCTGGAGGGAGACTGAGGCGGAGACTGGGGCAGGCTGAGGCTGGGGGAGGGAGGCTGAGGCGGAGACTGGGGCAGGCTGAGGCTGGGGGGAGGCAGAGGCTGAGACTGGGGGAGAGGCTGATGCTGAGGGATGATAGAGGCTGATGCTTGGGGAGGCTGGGGAGAGAAGGTGAAGCTGAGGGAAGAGAGAGGCTGATGCTGAGGGAAGAGAGGCTGATGCTGAGGGAAGAGAGAGGCTGATGCTGAGGGAAGAGAGAGGCTGATGCTGAGGGAAGAGAGAGGCTGATGCTGAGGGAAGAGAGAGGCTGATGCTGGGGGAGAGAGCCTGATGCTGGGGGAGAGAGCCTGATGCTGGGGGAGTGAGGGGCTAATGCTAAATCGATTGGGTGGGGGGAGTGTAAGGACTCAGAATAAGAGGGGGGCAGCATTGGGAGCTCATTATGGAGAAGGGGCAGCATGTGTGGGATCAGTATGGAGTGGAGCAATGTAGGGGAGTCAATATCAAGAGTGGAGTAGTGTGTGTGTGTGGGGGGTGTCTCAGCATAAACGTTAGTGTGGTGGTCTTAGCATGAGTGGGGCAACATGGAGGTGTCATTATGGAAAAGAGGAAGGCAGCATTAGGAGCTCATGGAGAGGGGCAGCATGCATGGGACATTGTGAGAAGGGGGCAGCATGCATGGGACATTGTGAGGAGGGGGCAGCATGCATGGGACACTGTGGGGAGAGGGCAGCATGCATGGGACACTGTGAGGAGGGGGCAGCATGCATGGGACACTGTGAGGAGGGGGCAGCATGCATGGGACACTGTGAGGAGGGGGCAGCATGCATGGGACACTGTGAGGAGGGGGCAGCATGCATGGGACACTGTGAGGAGGGGGCAGCATGCATGGGACACTGAAGAGGGGGCAGCATGCATGGGACATTGTGAGGAGGGGGCAGCATGCATGGGACATTGTGAGGAGGGGGCTGCATGCATGGGATATTGTGAGGAGGGGACAGCATGCATGGGACATTGTGAGGAGGGGGCAGCATGCATGGGACACTGTGAGGAGGGGGAAGCATGCATGGGACACTGTGAAGAGGGGGCAGCATGCATGGGACACTGTGAAGAGGGGGCAGCATGCATGGGACACTGTGAAGAGGGGGCAGCATGCATAAGACACTGAGGAGGGGGCAGCATGCATGGAACACTGTGATGAGGGGGCAGCATGCATGGGACACAGTGAGGAGGGGGCAGCATGCATGGGACACTGTGTGGAGGGGACAGCATGCATGGGACACTGTGAGGAGGGGGCAGCATGCATGGGACACTGTGAGGAGGGGGCAGCATGCATGGGACAATGTGAGGAGGGGGCAGCATGCATGGGACAATGTGAGGAGGGGGCAGCATGCATGGGACATTGTGAGGAGGGGGCAGCATGCATGGGACACTGTGAGGAGGGGGCAGCATGCATGGGACACTGTGAGGAGGGGGCAGCATGCATGGGACATTGTTAGGAGGGGGCAGCATGCATGGGACACTGTGAGGAGGGGGCAGCATGCATGGGACACTGTGAGCAGGGGGCAGCATGCATGGGACATTGTGAGGAGGGGGCAGCATGCATGGGACATTGTGAGGAGGGGGCAGCATGCATGGGACATTGTGGGAAGGGGGAAGCATATATGGGACATTGTGAGGAGGGGGCAGCATGCATGGGACATTGTGAGGAGGGGGCAGCATGCATGCGACATTGTGAGGAGGGAGCAGCATGCATGGGACATTGTGAGAAGGGGGCAGCATGCATGGGACATTGTGAGGAGGGGGCAGCATGCATGGGACATTGTGAGGAGGGGGCAGCATGCATGGGACACTGAGGAGGGGGCAGCATGCATGAGACATTGGGAGGAGGGGGCAGAATGCATGGGACATTGTGAGGAGTGGGTAGCATGCATGGGACACTGTGAGGAGGGGGCAGCATGCATGGGACATTGTGAGGAGTGGGTAGCATGCATGGGACACTGTGAGGAGGGGGCAGCATGCATGGGACATTGTGAGGAGGGGTCAGCAGGCATGGGACATTGTGAGGAGGGGGCAGTATGCATGGGACATTGTCCTCACATCATGCTGCTCCCTCCTCACAATGTACAGATCATATTTCATAATCGAGGAAGGTGTGGTGGGTATAATTTATAAGGGAGGACAGTGTGGTGTTTTAGTTTATTAGGGGCAGTGTGACAGTCACAATATATAAGTGGGGACGGTGTGGTGGGAATATTTTATACTCATGCTATGTTTTGATGTGCCTGTGGTGATCCCCATGGGGGGGTTAGTGCCCTTCGTTTCTCATTGATACTTTTTCAAGTGTTTTACAGAGTAGATCTGCCTTAAACAGATGTCGTGTGTGAAAACTGCGTTTTACGTTGTCACTAAGGGGCGCGACCACTTAAAGTGCCTAGGGCAGCATGAAGGCAAAATACAGCCCTGCCCATTAGTATATAATATCATCTTTTGTTATGTAAATCCTTACATAGTATATTCTCTTGCTATTTTTATTCATAGCTCCCCCTCTTTTTTTTACAGAGTCCTCTTTAGTTTGATCTAAAATAAAATATATGTGGATGGGGGAGTATCAGAAGACAAATCCATCAGCTTCATCCATTAGATAAGAAGCTTTCCCATATTGCTTAAGGAGCCACAAAAAAATGTGATGCTAGCAGGGGTAATAGAATTCATTGGGACAGAGGCTTGGGAAGTGCTCCAAATATACCCAGAGCACTTCAGACTCAAATAATGCTTTTTCAGTAATGCAGTAACTGACTGCAGAAATGAATATACAGATTGTCTTATGTTTCAAAGACCTAGTGTACATGCCCATATACTGTAAGCAGTTTGGAGGGGTGTAATGCTTTGATAGATATTAAAGTAGAATAGAAACATGTGCACCATTTCTGAGTTTTTCACACACTCCTGGGTTTTGCTTAGAAATACTGATGTAAAATAATCACCAAATACTGAACATAGTCTGCAAAACTACATGGACATGTGAACAGCTAAATAGACTATAATAGAAGAAAAAAACAAAAAGCCAGCACTAAATGTGCACTTCAGCACTAAAAATTCCAAACTTTACTTATAAAAATTTTGAGATTTTTGGCAAAAAATTGCAATTTCTTGAGCTACCCTGCCACGTCACGGCAAATCTCATTTGAGACAGTCCTACACTAAAATATTTTTATAAAATGTGCCATACGGCCTCACATATGAATAGTAGAACTGCTCTTAGTAGCACTCACCTGATCTATTTCAATCCCGTACCCATGACTGAGTCATGGCTGTGGGCGGGACAGGTCCAAGCAAATGCTGCATGAAGTAAATAGCCTGTGGACAAGGCCTGATGACTGAATGTGAACAGTCACCAACCGCCAAAATCTAGACAGGTGGAATACATCCCAAATTGGGGTGCATAGCAAGGTGGGGGTCAGCCACCGACCAATTCAATGAATAAAAAACAAAAAGCCAGCACTAAATGTGCACTTCAGCACTAAAAATTCCAAACTGCACTTATTATAAAAATTCTCTTGGAAACTTGTAACAACAAAGTAGTAAAAGACAGGTTTTCCAGGGTGTTTTGGTGAAAAAAATGTTTTCTTTAATCCATATGCAACGTTTCGACCATGCGGTCTTTTTCAAGTATACATAGTAACAATCTCTTTTACTACTTTGTTGTTGTTCTTTGTTTCCTATCTTTTATCCAATTCCTTACCCATCTGCTTATAGTTCCCCCATAGTCTTTGCATCTGGAGCTTCAGTATAAAGCTATTATGTCACACAGTATCAAATGCCTTTTCAAAGTCCAAATAAATCACATCAGCTGCATTGCCAATATCCAGATTTCCACTTACCTCCTCATAGAACCCCAACATATTTGTTAGACACAAATTATTTTTCATTAATCCATGCTGGTTATCACTAATTGTATTATTCTCTCTAATATATCGTTGCATGCTATCTCTTAAAATGCCTTCAAAAACTTTGCACACCACTGATGTCAGACTTACTAGATGGTAGTTGCCTGGATCCACCCTCTTACCTTTATTAAATATTGGTACCACGTCAGCAGTTCTCTAATCCCAAGGTACCAACCCTGTTAGAAGAGAGTCTAAGGGGTACTTTACATGCTGCGACATCGCTACCGATATATCGTCGGGGTCACGTTGTTAGTGTCGCACATCGGGCACTGGTAGCGACATCGCAGCATGTAACACTAATGAGCGACGATCAATGATCGCAAAATCATTCCAAAACAGTGATTGTTGACACGTCGTTCATTTCCTTAATATCGCTGCTGCCACCGGTACGATGTTGTTTTTCGTTCCTGCGGCATCACACATCACTATGTGTGACACCGCAGGAGCGACAAACATCTCCTTACCTGCGTCCACCGGCAATGCGGAAGGAAGGAGGTGGGCGAGATGTTACGTCCTGCTCATCTCCTTCCCTCCGCTTCTATTGGCCGGCCGCTTAGTGACGCGGCAGAGACGTCGCTATGACGCCGAACGCCCCTCCCCCTTGAAGGAGGGATTGTTCAGCGGTCATAGCGACGTCGCTGTCAAGGTATGTGCGTGTGACGCTGTTGTAGCGATAATGTTTGCTACGGCAGTGATCACACAATATCGCACAGACGATGGGGGCGGGTGCTATCGTGCGCAACATCGCTAGCAATTGCTAGCGATGTCGCAGCGTGTAAAGTACCCCTAAGAAAATGAGATACAGCGGTCTGTCAATTACTGAGCTCAATTCCATCAATATCCGTGGATGAATGCCATCTGGTCTATGGGATTTGACAGTGTTTAATTTACTCAGACACAGGCGTACTTCTTCTGTTAAATTAGTTATATCAGGGGGGTACTCTGACTTTTGCCTTGTTGAATGATCCCTGCAACAGTCAGTTCCTTGGTGAACTCCATTGAAAAGTGGCTGTTAAATATCTCAGCATTTTCTTTGTCCTCTATAACTATCTTATAATCTTTTAAGGGTCCGATAACCATCTTTTTTTTCCTTTTAGCATTGATGTATTTATAAAAAATGTTGGGGTTTATTTTAATGTCTTTGGCGATTTTTGTTTCAGTAGTTAATTTTGCTTGCTTGATTTCATGTTTACATTTCCTATTAAGAATTTTATACTCCTGAAATGCTATTTCTGTATTTTCAGCCTTCAGGATTTTAAACGCCCTTTGTTTTTGTTTTATTATACTTTGTACTGTTTTATTTATCCATAGTGGTTTCTTTTTATTCCTGGACATTTTATTACCTGAGGGTATAAGTTTTTTAACACTAGAAGTCCCAGAGAGGCGTCATTTAACATTTCTACCTTTGGAACCCAGAGACGGGTCGAATGACCTGAAGGATTTTAGCTAACATCCTATAATCACCGTCTTTTGTTCTGTAATTAAGGCCATTGCTGTCGCACCACAGGAGATTGTTGTTTTCCATTGAGTTTAGCCATTTAGTTTCTAGTTAGTTCTATTCAGTTTATTGTATTTGTCATTTGACCCTCTTTCGGGACTTCAGGGGGAGCTCGAAATTTCTGGGACTTCTAGTGTTAAGATTCTAGTAGTATATAACTAAACTTACCCCATTTATTTTTGATATCCCCAGTTACCATGACATTGTCCGAATCTACACGGTTAAGCTCTTCCGTTAATTTGTTCAAATCAACTGTTCCTGGCCTGGAGCTTTGTCCTTCCCTGTATCCCTGAGCAAGACTTCTGCAGATAGGTTTTCAGTTTTTGCCTTGCTTTCTGGTTTACACCTTAGGGTGTTGTTTTTCCTTGTTTCGCTTTGTGTCTGTTTTCTTGCAGGTGACGTTTTGTTTCAATTGTGTTGTGAGCATGGGGGGGTTCCTCTGTGCTAGCTCTCCTCCAGGAAAAGGGATTTTATCCCTGTCTGATTTGATTATTTGCTCTACTGTATTTTTGTGTCCTTTTTTGGTATTTTGTTCTCCCATTATTTTACCTGATATAGTGGGGGTGAGGTCGTATGACCATCAGGGCCTTTTCTACTATTAGGAGTTTGGTATGTTTCTACAAAGATTTTGTACTGACCACAATCAGTTCCTTTCCTTTTCTTTATATGAAGTTAGCTGGGCCTCGCATTTGCTAATTATTTTTTTCCTATCTGAGTATTGTGTTTTCCTATATCTCCATAATCTTTGTATGTGGGGGGCTATTTACTCCTTTGGGGACTACTCTGAGGCAAGGTAGATTTCCTCATTTCATTCTGTGAGGCGTAGCTAGTTTCTCAAGCTGTGACGTGGCGTCTAGGTTTTTAGGAACGCTCCATGGCTACTTCTAGTGTGGTCTGATAGTCAGGGGATTGCAGTCAGCCCAGGTTCCAACTACTCCTGTTTCTTGGTGTTTTTTTCACCAATGGGAGTTTTTTGTAATCTTCCACGGTTACCGGATAATAACAATTTCCCCTTTCAAATGTTCTATTGAATATTACATTGAAGCTTACCCAAATGCTCCCAGACCTGTATATCTGAAATTATATCTGGTCTATTTGACAGGACCAAATCCAGCAAATTATCTCCCTGGCTGGTCCATCTACCATCTGAGAGAGGTAATTGTCTTGAATTGTAGATAAGAACTTGTAGTTTTTAGCGCTTTCTGGCAAAAACATGGACAGAGCTCTTATGTGAAAACTTGACATCTGAATAAACCCTTATTAAAGAGTGTCAAAATCGGTCTTTATGCCTTATGCAAGGGGGTTGGGTGGTTAGGTGTTAAGTGTTGGTTTCCTTTACAATGCATTATTATCATCACTCAATAATATTATTATCACTTGTTCTAGATTAAAAGCTTTGACGATTGATGAAACATGTTTATGGACCTCTCGCTTTATCTGTCTTATACTGCCATCCGCGCTATAGTTGACTAAGATCAAGGAATGAAATCTTGGCCATCTTGCTTTAAGAGGTATTGCCTGTCCTGTATAGAGTTCCTCAGGACTTGCAAAAAAACCTTTTGTAGGACAATGCTAAATCCAAGCACGCAATGAGAACACTGTATAAGGGTCACACGGGCAGTAATGGCTCTTCGGAAAAATCAGCAAGTTTAGTGTTTTGTTGGTCGTATCCAACCCATGTTATTGTTCCTTTCCCACATATATCTGTCAGCTAGAAATTATTGTTAGCTTTTCAGAAAGAGCTACATTCCAGTTTTGACAGATTCTGGTTTGAAGTAAAATAATTAGCTCTATATATGTGATACTACCCTATATTATTCCCCTTATCTTTATAGAATTTCCGATAAGTAGACATTGGCTGAAAGACAGTTATCAGTGATTTAGCTGGGTAATGAAAACTCCCAGACAGCAACAAATAGTCCTTCTTTGGAAAGGAAGGTTCTGCTGTACCTTGGACTCCACTGTGTGTGTTTGTCTTTCCATAGAAAAGAGCAGTGGTCAAAGAAAAGCAATGATTTATTTCAATACAGTCAACATATACTGCAGCGATGTATAGTGACCGCTACCATTTACGTCAGTCCCTGTCCTCAATGACGTTTACAAACTAATTTATCTCTCTCAGACCTACATACACTTTGGTCAATATCACAAGGAGCCAAACAACCTACTAAAGGGAGTTTGTCACCCCCAAAATGTATTTTAACTAGGGATGGACGAACCCCCTGATGTTCGGGAGACTCGCTCGAACGTTTTGTAAAGTTCGCGTTCGGGTTCTGATATAACGCGAACTTGCATCCTAACCCCAAACTTGGACTTTACAGTTATGGGATGGGGCGGGGGGGCTGTAAAATAAAGAATACAGTTAATAATAAACATTGTCATTATACTTACAGGTCCTGTGACGCGTCCTGCAGACTCTGTCTCCCACCACTTCTCCTTCCGAATACGATCATCGCTGTGCCGCCTGGTAACCAAAGGACCTTCCATGACGTCACAGCATGTGACTAGTCACGTGTGTATTAACTCATTGGCTACAGACTGGTCACATGGCTATGATGTCATGCTAGGTCCTGTCAGTGCATCTCGCCAGTACGCGGTGCTCGCCCAAGCATCTCAGTACTCAGTATATCCGGCGAGCGCCGTGTACCCGCGAGATGCTCGGGCACATGCTTGGCTCACCGTCCCTGCAGGATGGTGCTCTTTACAGAGTCAGCCCACATGCAGGGATTGGCTGCCACAGCCGGTGAATCGCAGCGCCGGGAATCAGGGGATTGAAGATAGTAACCCACCCATCAGGTTACTATGGCAATGGTGGCATCGGTGACGTCACCGCTTCCCATCCTGCAGCTTCTGCTCACTCATTGAGTGATTACACAGCACAGGAGAGCAGAAGCATTCTTCCTCCCTCATGCTGTCTGATATAGCAGAGCTGCATGGGTTGAAGAAGAAAAAAGATAGAAGACCAGGATCGTGGAGGGGTGACAGGGAGTAATAAACATGGAGTCCCTGAGTGTGTCTGTGCATTTATTTCTAATAAAGTATTTTTTTCTATGTGTGGTGTCTTTTTTTTTAACCCTTTATTGGAGATTCTTAATGGCCGGGTCAAACTTGCCTGAAATTAAGAATCTCTGGCTTAATATTAGCTGGTAAAGCAAAGTTGGTATTAACCCCTTATTATCCAGCATGCCACCCGGCATCAGGGCCGCTGGAAGAGTTGGATACAGTGCCAGAAGATGGCACTTCTATGAACGCGCTATTTTCTGGGGCGGCTGCAGACTGCAATTCACAGCGGGGAGGGCCCAGAAAGCTTGGGCCAACCTGCACTGCGGATTCTAATCCCCAGCTGCCTAGTTGTACCTGGCTAGACACAAAAATGGGGCAAAGCCCATGTTGTTTTTTTGTTTAAATTATTTCACGGGTACAAATAGGCAGCTGGGGGTTGGGGGCAGCACGTACCTGCCTGCTGTACCTGGCTAGCATAAAAAAATATGGTGAAGCACACGTCTTTATTTTTTTAGTTTTTTGGCAAAAAACAAACAAAAAAAAAAGCCTTCCCTGGATTTTCCATTGCCAGTGAAGGTAACACCAAACAGTGGGGATTACCCTTAGCTAGCAATACAAAAAATGCAGCGGGAGCCCATGCATTTTTTTTTATTTATTTAAATACCTAAAAAAAAATGGGCTTCCCTGTAGTTTGATTGCCTGACATCACAATACTGTAAGAATAAATAAATCATTAAAAAAAAATGACGTAGCGCTCCGCGGTATTTTTGATTTTCAGCACAGATAAAGCAGAGGGCTACGGGCTGCCACCCCCAACTGCCTGGCGTTACCTTGGCTGGCAATCAAAATACAGGGAAGCCCATTAATTTTTTTTATTTAAAAAAATAATAAAAAAAAAATGCGTGGGCTCCTGCCATATTTTGATCGCCAGTCAGGTAAAGCCAGGCAGCTGGGGGCTGGGATTCTCGGCAACCTGTAAGCTGCCCCTGGAAATGGCGCATTGTTTCTTAGCGCCATTTCCAGGTGCTTTACCCAGCTCGTCCAGCGGCCGTGATAGCGATGGCTCGTTGGGTAATAAAGGGGTTAATACCAGCTTTGTAGTCTCAGGTGGTATTAAGCACGAAATTCATGGTGTCACTCTAAAATAGACGTGGCCACCATGAATTTCTAGGAAACAAAGACACAACACAGAGAATTAAAACACAAAACATTTAGAGACTCCATCTTTATTATAAAAAAAATCCTTAGTCCGACGTAATCCACTGGCACAGCAATGTCAGCTTCATCACTGTGTACAGACAGTGTCTATACACAGTGAGAAGCAGAGTGCTATGTGAACTCTGCTTCATCACTGTGTATAGACACAGTCTATACATAGTGAGAAGCAAAGAGTAAAGTCAACTCTGCTTCATCACTGTGCACAGAGTGTCTATACACAGTGAGAAGCACAGAGAGCCATGTCAGGTCTGCTACATCGCTCTGGACAGAGCGATGCAGCAGGCTGACAGTGAGGGGATGATTGCACTTGCGTCTCGCAGTGCACTCTCCCGACAGCAGCACCTCAGCTGTGGAAATACATGCAGCTGAGTTGTTGTCGTCAGGAGATTGTGCGCCGTGATGCAATGATCGGACGGACACGGAAGCTGAAGCGCTGTGAGACAGAGTCTGCAGGATGCGTCGCGGGACCTGTAAGTATGATCAGAATGTTTTTTTAATAACGTGCTTCTTTTTTCTAACAGCCCCTGGACATGAACTGTAACACGAACTGTAACACGGATGTCCCAGAAAGCTCGTGTTCGGGGTCGAGTGCACGAACACCATGTGTTCGGTACGGACCCCGAACTTTACAGTTTGGGTTCGTCCATCCCTAATTTTAACCCCTTCCCCACCTGGCGATATTCCATTTTTCGCTTTTGTTTTTTCTTCCCTTTCTTCCAAGAGCTATAGTTATAACTTTTTTATTTTTCAGTTAACATGGCGGTATGAGGGCTTCTATATTGGGAGGACAAGTTGTACTTTTGAATAAAATCATTCATTTTATCATATAGCGTACAGGAATATGGGAAAAAAAATCCAAGTGCTGTGAAATTGGAAAAAAATGCAATTCCACAATTGTTTTTTTGGATTTTTATGTTTACCATGTTTCCTATATACCGTATTACAAGTGACCTGGTAATATGATTCCCCAGGTTAGTGCGAGTTCATAGATACTAATTATGTATAAATTGTTTTTTATTTAATTGATAACAAAAAAGTTTCCAATTTCCTAGAACTGTAGCATTCTCACTTTTGTGATCCGGGGCTCAGTGATGACTTATTTTTTGTGCCCTGAGCTGACGTTTGTACCGATACCATTTTTGGGTCTATGCAATGTGTTGATCGCCTCTTATTGCATTTTATTGTAATGTTGCCGTGGTAAAAAATTATTGTTCTGGTGTTTTGATTTTTTTATTACACTGTTTACCAATCAGATTAATTTATTTTATATTTTGATAGATTGGAGATTTCTGAACACGGCAATACCAAATATGTGTATTTGTTTTATTGTCAATGGGGCAAAAGGATGGTGATTTGAACTTTTGTGTGGGGTTTTCACATTTTTTAAAACTTTTTTTCCCACTTTTTACTGTTTCTACTAGTCCCAGTGGACTTGAAGCTGCATCATCCGATCGCTTGAGCTGTACAGAGCAGTGACCGCCGGCTGTCATGACAACCCATCGGCGCCCCACAATTATATCACGGGAGCATCGATGGGAGTGGTAAATGAGGCGACAGAGATTGACAGTAGGATTTAACTAGTTAGCCACGGGTGGATCACCAATCCACACTTGTCTGTCAGAGGCACATATAGGCTGATCAGATCAGCAGGCATGTGCACGAAAAGATGCGGGCTTAGTGGGTGAGCCCACATCAAAGGCAGGGACACGACCTATGATGTATACATCGAATGTGATTGGCTGCAATCAGACATGGGTGGGGGCGCGGTCTGACTGCAACCAATCAGAGATGCAGAGTCTGCTGGTGGATGGGGAAGGCAGTGCATATGCATGAAGTATAATGAGCGGCCCCAGAAGTAGTATTAGCAGCCCCGGAAGTAGTATGCACAGCCCAGAAGCAGTGTTACAAGCCGCACAGGAGACTCAGTAAGTATAATGTGTCTGCTTTCTCCTTTTTTTCTTTATTTTTACAGTCCGTTCTGCCCATCACTACTAGGAACAACTAAAATGAGCACCAAGGTGGGGCTTAGCGTTCAAATTGAGATGACTTGTGATATTTTGCCTTTTTATCTTGCTCTCATTACCTTAAAAAGTAGCTGTCACATTGCCCAAAGTGAAAGTCTGCTAGGCAGACGTATATAAGAAGTGAAAAAACCCTGTCACAATTCTATATTAATAGGGGGTTAAGTAAACAGTGGGGAAGTATTGGGGAATATTTAAAGAGGTGTCCAATATAACAAACATTTCACAGCACGTTAATAAACTTGGCGCATAAATGACAATGCAGCCTCAAGGAAAGGACTTTTACTTTTCTTGGTAGCCATATAGGAGGGTCATTATTCTTTTTTATCCGTCTAGACTAGGGATGATCGAATACCTCAAATACTCGGCTTTGCGAATATTTTCCGATTAGGTCGCCGCTGTTCGACTATTCGCGAATATTCGATGCGCAATGTAAGTCTATGAGAAACCAGAATAACAACTATTCGGAACTATTCGGGATTCCCATAGACTTACATTGCGCATCGCATATTCGCATAGCTGCGACCTATTCGACGAATAATTGAGGTACACGGTCATCCCTAGTCTTGACCTTTTCACTGTATTTAATAATTTGATCCATTACATTTCAAGGTTGAATGATATGTTCTCAAATGAATAAAGAGGCTTTCATCAATGAATATTCACGGATGATGATATAGTCTGATTTATACGAGTTATTAAACCTCCAAGTCTGCAAAGAGAAAAACAAATGTAATTTGAATGCTTAATTTTATCAGTTTTTGTTTTTACATTGAAACTCACATTACGTCCTGCACAATATTTCTTTGTTTTATTGGAAGGACTTTTCATTCGTGTTAAAGAGAGATTTCACACTGGAACCCAATCACCTAACATATAGAGGAGTTTCACTCAAAGCAAAACCCCAACACACATTAGTTGCCCTAGTTACATTCTCAAAAATGGAAGCTATTTGGGCGATAGCTCTACAGCTCCTATTCTGGTGTCACCAGGAGAAGACACAAGTACTTACAACTATGTAAGGCATCTTCACGCAAGATCATTTGACTGGAAGTCCCTTTAAAGGTTTTCATGTGCTCCAATGGGAAATGAAGAAAAAGGCTGTGACAATGTGCTGAGGGCTTTTATTCTAACACTTTCCTCTCTCTATTCAGAGTCTAATATAATTGGTGGCTTTATTCTGTTCATAGCAAAAAGAGAGCAGTCACAAATAATTCAAATCCCATGCTGCAATTCTATACATTTAGAAACAATAGAGATAATAGTAGAGATATAACTTGCGGCTCTTATTAGCCAATGCAAACTGTTCAACAGCATATCTGAACATGTTTTTAGGCTTAAGGCTTAAAGCGCACCAATCACCAGAATTTTCCTATATAACTTAAAGCCAGTGCTATACTGGCACTATCAGGCTGATTCTATACATACCTTTAGTGGTCAGCTGGCATGTATAGGTTTTGAAACACAAGCAAGTAAAGTTTTTAAAATGAACAGTTTTTTGATTGGTCACTGGGTTGGGTATTCATAGCTATTCCTGCACCTCCTGCCTGTCTGTTCTCCCCTACCTATTATTTATGCTAATTCTTTTATAGAAGTTTGTGGCTATAAATCATGGTGGCTAGAAGGACCTTGCTGACATCCTACCCATGTGACCAGAATGGGCAGGCCTCAGCAAACAGAAAAATAATGTTGCTTCCTGGTATCAGCTATGTTGGGTGAGACCTCACCCCTTCTGGTCACGTGGGTATGACGTCAGCACAGGTCCTTTTAGCCACCATGATTTGTAGCCACAACCATTAGTAAAACTCTTCTATAATGGAATTAGCACGAATAACAGATACAGGGAGAACAAACAGGTCAGGGGATGGGAATCACTATCAAACTCCACCCCAGCTACTAGCTGCTGCAGCTGCTGTCAATCAAAAAACTGTTCATTTTACAATCTTTACTTGCTTGTGTTTGAAAACCTATACATCCAATCTGACAGCTAAAATCTGACAGCTAAAGGTATGTATAGAATCAGCCTGATAGTGCCAGTATAGCACTGGCTTTAGCTTATATAGGAAAATCCTGGTGATTGCTGCGCTTTAATACATGGCAAACAGATCTTTAGATCCTCTGGGTCTTTATTTCTCTGTATTTATCCAAAGAGAAACTGAATAGCCAGCCGCACCAAATAAATTGCCGTTGTGGAGGTGGAAACACTTTAAGCTTTGCTTTGAGCTATCAATGAACAGTCGCCATTCATTTGAGTTATAGATTGGAATACCCAATTCCTCAATTAAACCATATATGTTATGTCAATATACAAAGCCACTGTCACTTCCAAAGTATTGCAGAAATGCACTTTCTCTGGATCAAAAGAAGAATACCTTTGCTACTTTTTCAAGCATGTTTTTCTTATGTAGCCTTGATGCTAGGAGTTCTGAAGCCTTTTTTAATCATCCCAAATTTCATCACAAATCGTTCAATTCATGTAGGTCAAATTCCTTACGAACTGAGACATCTTAAATTTCAAAAATCATCATTGCTGTCACTTTGCTCTTTACCATAATTTTCTTCAAAGGAGAGTAGTTCAAGGAAATCTGTCATTGGGATTTCATCTGAATGTGCCACTGGATGTATAGCTGATGGTAGACTAATATATTCTATTTTATGTTTATTTTTCATGTTTTATACTGAAGCTTTTACTAGATAAAATTAGCAGTCACTGGAATGAGCTCTTGGCTCTGGCCAAAACATAGGTATAAAAAAATTGGCATCTTATCTGTTCCATTTGTCCACATCCGTAAACTCTCAACACATTTCTTGCACACCTTGTGAGGGGCCCAAAACGTATTTTGATCAAACTTTGAAATATACAAAATAGGCTAGCTTCACAAATATGCTGAGGTTTGTCCTTTGACTGGGAATGTTGAAACTGTCACAGATATATCAAACAGAATCAGGGCTGTAGGCATTTACAATGAACAATAGCAGACACAGACATAAAGAAGGGAAATAAGTGTGTAAATAAAAAATAAATTCTGCTAACCCATTGAAGTCAAACGTTCGGAATATGTTTCACTATATAGAGGGGCACACAACCACTCGCCAAACTTTGCATGCGTCAAAAAACATTCTTTATACTGATGGATTTATTTTCATGTGATATTTTAAAGCATAGCTAATCTTTCATTGTTTTGTTTTCATTATTGTGTCCAGCTTGGAAAGTTACAAAAAAATGCAATTGACTTCATTGGGTGAGCTGAAGTGTCCCTGAAACCCTCTAGCTTTCTTCAAGCTTTTCTTATTGTTATGCAACATGTACAGTGTTGCATGCCCTATTATAAAGGATGGGGTAACACAGGTGCAGAATACCCATGAGACAACCATGCACTAGCAGGATGCAGCAGGACCCTTATGATGAAGGCGGGGGCAACACAGGTGCAGAAAACCCATGAGACAACCAACATGGGTATTCTGCACCTGTGTTGCCCCCACCTTTATCATAAGAAGCCTCCTGCATCCTGCTAGTGCATTTGCTGTTTGACTGTTTTTGGCTAATGGCTGTTTCTGGTGAGTTGTTTTTTTTTTTTTACTTCTTTCACATTTAAATTGATGTTAAATAGTAGTATGTACGCAGCTGTCACCATTTACAGTGATTCTGATTAACTCCAAATAAAGTTCAGCTTTTGTAGTAGGATTTTCCTGACGTAGTTTAAGTTACAATTTCTAGTAAAAGTCATGGTTTGTAAACAGCTTACAACGCAGCAAAGGCATCTCTTTGTTGAAAGCTATCAGTGAGGAGAAGGGTACACATTTTTTCCAAGGCATTAGATCTATCATGGAACACTGTGAAGATAGTAAGATTTTTTTTTAATTTTTATTTCACAAATTAATAGTACACATGAAAATAAGCAACTTTGTAATATATCATATCAGACAAATTTGCTTATTTCTCTGCCAAAACCAATCAGTCATTATCAAAATTCTGAGGTAAAATCTGTATTAAGTGAAGACAGACTTTCCCATAACGGAGATAGGAGATTATTTTAGGAAATAAAATTTTAAATGACGGTAACACTTTAAATTTAGCACAACAGTGAACTGGATGGCCTTCAAAAATTGATTAAAAGATAATAAACAAATGGTCTAAAAGACTGCAAGAGGCCTATATCAGCATTAAAGGAGCTGCAGGAATTTCTGGTAAGTACTTGGTCTGTATTGTATGTGACAACAATCTCCCCTATTCTTCATATGCCTCGCCTGAGGGGTAGGGTGCAAAGGCGAATGTCTTTTCTAACAAAGAAAAACATCAAAGCTGTCTCCACCAGCCTACCCAATGTGAAGCATACCAGATTAATAGCCCAATCACAATAGTGCCAACTCTAAAGTCAAAGAATACCGATGAAGTAACCAGAGTAGATGGCAATAAGTAAAATCAAAATTATTTTATTGAAGACATAATTTAAAAGACATTTATTTAAAAAAACAGAACAATGAAGGGGATTTTGCCAATAAACAGTCCTTCCATTCACCACTTTACTCCACGTATGTATGTACCACAAAAAAACACAGAAATTCTCTTAGGTTATAATTTTTCAATATGCAAAAAAGATGTTGAGAGTAAAAAGATCTCATAAAGAGTATAATACAACCCCAGGGGGAATATTGCACAACCCCAAAGAAAAGGAGGTATAACCCCAGAGGGGAATATTGCACAACCCAAGAGAAAGAGGAGAAGAGGAACAAACAGTGGTTTGTAAAATCTCAGAATAGTGAATAAATATTGCACTCTCCCGACGGCCGTTTCGCCTAGGGCTTCTTTGTGACATTTTTTTTTTCCAATCTGAAGCATGTTGGAGGCAGAATTATGCTTTGGGGTTGGAACTGGGGTTTTATTCAAGGATGAGGGAATTAGGAACAGACTGAAATTTCCGTCAATTTTGCAACCGTCCTTTCAGGTCCCTGCTAAACAGCTGAAGACTAAGAGAAATTTCACCTTTCAACGCAACAACTCTAAGCATACCTGCAAATTAATAAAAGAATGGTTTCACTAGAAGACAATAAGAATTTGGGAAATGCCAAGCCAGCGCCCTGACCTCAACCCAATTGAAAGTCTGTCTGTTGACCTGAAGAGGGCAGTACACAGGAGATATCCTTGTAATTTTACAGATTGGGAGCTGCGTCAAAGAAAAGTGGGCAAAGATTGCCAATTCTACATATGCTGTGCTGATAGACTCCTACCTAAAAAGACTGAGTGCTGTCATAAATTCAAAGGGTACTTGAACAAAGTATTAGTTTTCCACCTGAAAATATTTCAGTTTATCTTTCAATTGAATTCTATTGATCATTATGGATACCATTAAAGGTCAAAAACGTTATGAAATGATTTGTCATGGTATGATTTTTGTACATGACAAAACCTGGCATTTTAAACCTAGCATTTAGACTTTTCATATCCATTGTAAATATATACGGGTCATAGTGGGTTACAATATGTAGTTCTTCACAATATACACTAAATGTCCACGTTATGAGTTGGGAATAACAACAAAATAGATCAGAAGAAAACATCAAGAATCGTAGTGAGAAACAGGTGGTGCACTGTCATGCTCCCAAATATCAAGGTCATGCACCAACTCATTTGCCTAAACACACAATAACTCATTCCTTAGGACAGATGCAATATATTGCAGATAACATAATTATTGCCATCTATGGAAAAGAATAAGAACAGATTCTATTGGGCAAAAGAGCAAATCATTGCCTTGTCAGATAATTGCAGATTTCAGGTGCTTCATACTGATCAGAGAGAAAGACCTTCTACTGGGAGAAGACGCGCCCATACCCAACTGGTCTCTGTACAGACTAGTAATACCCTAGCCATACAACTAACAACACCACCTCGGACTTGTCTCCCTAAAAGACCATTGAGAGGTTTCTCGTACCTCCTAAAGGTCCAGAGGGGAGGCCGCCACACACTGCTTAGAAGGGGAAAGGAGGATGTGCAGGAGGATACAAAAACCCAGAGTGAGATAACTAAAAATGTTCATACAAGGTGAAAGGAATAGGTGCAGGGAAGGAAAACAAACTGACTCACAGCAGGCACTCAAAAGGTAAACCCCTCAGCTGAAGTACTGGAACTTCTTGAAACAAGTTCACCCAGAGATATAACCAGCAAGGAAGTGCAGTGAACGGTGAACATATATAACTGAACCCAGAATGTGATAGGGCATACCATAATGGGGAAATTAGAAACACCTGAAGAGGAGAAGACCAAGAAGGGAGGACAAAGACAATAGGAACCATCAGCATTTGAACAGTGAAGAAAAAGGCAATAGCCCAGTGTCATGATTCGCCTCCCTATCCACATGGCTAGGGGGCGGAGCCTTCTCTCGGGCCTCACTTCCGGCCCCTGGATGCCTTAAAAGCTGACACTTCCAGTGAACCAGCGCCGGCTATAAGCTTAGCTCTGCTTTGCCTGTGATTGCTGGTCCTGTGAGTGATATCCTGATCTGTCTGTTCCTGTGTCCCCGTGCCCTTGTCTGTGTTCTAACAAATAGGAATAACGTTTGGAACACCATTCTAAGTCTGAACTGGGTGCAAAAACCTAAAAAAACATCACTATGGGGAGATAAGGTATGCACACCAGTGACTATGTAAGGGGAATACATGAAATAGCAGAAACTGCTGTGTGAATACTGACTTGAAAAATCCAATAGCTATATGCAAGAGTGAATATGTGAAAAATGGAATCTGCATTACTGCCATGAACATATGAATCAAGAGAAATTTAGCTACTGAATTGATCAATGCAATAGAGCCCCAACACTACGCCAAAGTATTTCTCTACGTTGGGGTCCCTAGCTTGTGTGTGTCCTCTCATGCAGTTAAAAAACCTACCGTGTATGGGAAGCTGAGACCCAGGCTATTTATGCGTATGATATGGATTGGCAATAGGTGTGGTTGGGGAGGGTTCACAAACGAAAAACTACTAACAATAAGGAATAACGTTTGGAACACCATTCTAAGTCTGAACTGGGTGCAAAAACCTAAAAAAACATCACTATGGGGAGATAAGGTATGTACACCAGTGACTATGTAAGGGGAATACATGAAATAGCAGAAACTGCTGTGTGAATACTGACTTGAAAAATCCAATAGCTATATGCAAGAGTGAATATGTGAAAAATGGAATCTGCATTACTGCCATGAACATATGAATCAAGAGAAATTTAGCTACTGAATTGATCAATGCAATAGAGCCCCAACACTACGCCAAAGTATTTCTCTACGTTGGGGTCCCTAGCTTGTGTGTGTCCTCTCATGCAGTTAAAAAACCTACCGTGTATGGGAAGCTGAGACCCAGGCTATTTATGCGTATGATATGGATTGGCAATAGGTGTGGTTGGGGAGTGTTCACAAACGAAAAAATACTAACAAATAGGAATAACGTTTGGAACACCATTCTAAGTCTGAACTGGGTGCAAAAACCTAAAAAAACATCACTATGGGGAGATAAGGTATGCACACCAGTGACTATGTAAGGTGAAAACATGAAATAGCAGAAACTGCTGTGTGAATACTGACTTGAAAAATCCAATGGCTATATGCAAGTGTGAATATGTGAAAAATGGAATCTGCATTACTGCCATGAACATATGAATCAAGAGAAATTTAGCTACTGAATTGATCAATGCAATAGAGCCCCAACACTACGCCAAAGTATTTCTCTACCTTGTCTGTGTTCTGTCCCCTGGTCGTCCCTCCTGTCCTGTGTCCCCCCTCCTATTCCCCACTCGGTTGCTTCCTTCGGTACTGACCTTAGCCTGACTTTGACTTCACTTCTGCTTGCTCCTCCGGTCCTGCTTCTGCCCGTACGGTGTTTGACCCAGTCTGTTTGACTATTCCTCACAAACCCTGCAGTTCTGCCTCTCAGCTGTGCTGATTAGGCAGTACATGAGAACGCTGTGCATTTCCTTCCTGGTTCTCATTGCTCTGTGTAGTGTTGTCTGCTGCAGAGCTCTGGCTCCCCCTGGTGGCAGCATTACACCCAGCATACACAGAAACCAACCAGGCAACACAAGATTGCCGAATCGAATCCTGAAACTGAGCCATGACAGAGTGTCTGTAATAATGAGGCTATTCTGTCTATAATGAAAATCAGATGATGGATCACTGGCTATTTTCTACCTTAACATCTATTTTTACAGCCACTATTAATATAATTAATTTCAGATTTTGTTTGCTAATTTTTAGATGCATTTTGGTGCCCTAGTAACATCATTATGCCGTAGTAGTAACAGCAATAGTTCACATATATCACAATATTATTATGCTGATGAAGGCTTTTTGTTTAAGAGTGTTCTCATTCTTTGAAAGCTCAAAGAGTATTTATAGAGCTGCTGAAATCAGAATTCATCATCACAGGGTAATATGTTAATTGAGCTGTAGTGTTATTTTTACCAGCTACTTCTCCCCATTGCTTTGAGCTATTTAAGTACACTGCAGAAGAATCGATTTGATAGGAATCTCTTTGTAAAATATGGCTAAAACTAATACATACAGGGGGAAATTAAGCATTTGATACGCTGCCAATTTTGAAAGTTTTCCCACCTACAAAGAATGGAGAGGTCTATAATTTTTATCGTAGGTATACTTAAACTGTGACAAACAGAATCCAAGAAACAATCCAGAAATTCACATTGTATGTATTTTAAATAATTAATTTGCATTTTATCACATGAAATAAGTATTTGATACAAGAGAAAAACAGAACTTAATATTTGGTACAGAAACCTTTGTTTCCAATTACAGAGGTCAGATGTTTCCAATAGTTCTTGACCAAGTTTGCACACACTGCAGCAGGGATTTTGGCCCACTCCTCCATACAGATCTTCTCCAGATCTTTCAGGTTTTGGGGCTGTCGCTGGGCAACATTAGGTTTCAGCTCCCTCCAAAGATTTTTCTATTGGGTTTAGGTCTGGAGACTGGTTAGGGCACTACAGGACCTTGAAATGCTTCTTATGGAGCCAATCCTTAGTTGCCTGGACTGTGTATTTCAGTCATTGTCATGCTGAAAGACCCGACCATGACCCATCTTCAATGCTCTTCCTGAGGGAAGGAGGTTGTTGGCTAAAATCTTAAAATACATGACTCCATCCATCCTCTCTTCAATACAATGCAGTCTTCCTGTCCTCTTTGCAGAAAACAACAAAATTAACAAGGTGCACATCTCAGAGAAATAACTCATTAGTCATAAAGCCTCTCCTTTAACCCCTTAACGACCCTTGACGTACTGGGTACGTCATGGTGACATGGTGCTAAACGACCCATGACGTACCCAGTACGTCATGGCGAAATCGCGGTCCCAGAGCCCCGGGGAGTCCAATTTGTTTAATTAAACAGTAGATTCGGGAAGGAGGGGACCTCTGCCTGACCTCAGGAGGGGTGGTGCCTCCTCCCCAAACCTACAGAGGCTGTGATTGGCTGACGAACGCCGCTGAGCCAATTACAGTCACTGTAATGTTCCAGCCATTGAAAATGGCTGGAACATTGAAATCCAGCCCTGATCAGTGCTGCTGTAGCACTGGCCATTGGCTGGAGCTGGGTGATCGGTGCTTCACCTGCCCCCAGCTCTGATTGGAGAGACCGGTCTTGTGACCGATCTCTCCAATCACCGTGGATCTGGTGCCGGTGACGTGTCCATCCCTGAAAGCCGAGGAGAGCGGTCTCTGCGGGTGCCCATCGGTAAGTTGCTGCCCCCGCCGCCCGCCCCTGTCCCCGATCGCCCTGCCAGCCCCGCCGCTGTCTCCGATCGCCCCGCCAGCCCCGCCGCTGTCTCCGATCGCCCCACCGCCAGCGCCAGCCCCGCCGCTGTCTCCGATCGCCCCGCCCGCCAGCCCCAGCCCCGCCGCTGTCTCCGATCGCCCCGCCCGCCACCGCCAGCCCTGCCACTGTCTCCGACCGCCCCGCCCGCCACCACCAGCCCCGCCGCGGCTCTGATCGCCACCGCCAGCCCCGCCGCTGTCTCCGATCGCCCCGCCCGCCACCGCCAGCCCCGCCGCCGTCTCCGATCGCCCTGCCCGCCACCGCCAGCCCCGCCGCTGTCTCCGATCGCCCAGCCCACCACCGCCAGCCCCGCCGCTGTCTCCGATCGCCCCGCCCGCCAGCCCCAGCCCCGCCACTGTCTCCAATCGCCCCGCCGCTGTCTCTGATCGCCCCGCCGCTGTCTCCGATCGCCCCGCCCGCCACCGCCAGCCCCGCCGCGGCTCCGATCACCACCGCCAGTCCCGCCGCTGTCTCCGATCGCCCCGCCGCTGCGCCCGAACCACCGCTGTCCCCGATCGCCCCGCCCGCCACTGTCCCCGCCGCCACGTTTGCCACTGTCGCCGCCGCCACATTCGCCACTGTCCGCTGCTGCCCCCGAATCGGCCCCCACTGTTCCCGATCGGCCGCCGCTACCCCATTCATCGGCTGCCCCTTTTCCATCGCCACTACACCTCCTCCCCCTCCATGTGCTGCAAGCCACCCTCCCCCCACATGTGCTGCAAGCCACCCTACCCCCACATGTGCTGCAAGCCACCCTCCCCCCACATGTGCTGCAAGCCACCCTACCCTCTCCATGTTGTGGGGGCCCCCCCTCCCCCTGGGGCCCCCCCTCCTCCATGTGCCATCTCTCTCTCCCATCAGACTCTGCCCCCCTCCCCGATCTGCTGCCTGCTCTCTCCCATCCTCTTCATCTACTGCCCCCTCTCACACTCCTCAATCTGTTGCCTCCTTCATCTGCTGCCTCTTCTATCTGCTGTGATCCTGCTGCCTAGATACATCCTGTAAGGTAGGTATCCCCATCTCACCTCCCTCCCCCCATCCTCCGCCGCTCCTCCATCCACTGCGCCATTTCCCATCATCCATCCGCTGCGTCCTTTCCCATCCTCTGCCGCTTCTCCATCCGCTGCGCCCTTTCTCATCTGCCGCCCCGCCCTCTCGCATTGCATTATCTAGCGCAGTTGCTTGCTTCCAGACTGGAGTGGATGATGCGATGCGTGACTCGTGCATTGCTCTCACGTTTGGCACTGGTCTTAGTGGCAGGCACTCATATTTTTTTTTTATTCATTTTATTTTTTTTTACTGATGTCTGCATTTTTTATTTCGCCAAACTAATTTTTTTGTATGGGGGGGGTCTAGTTTCCAAAATGGGATCACATGTGGGGGAGCTCCATTGTTTAGGCACCTCAGGGGGTCTCCAAATGCAACATGGTGTCTGCTAATAATTCCAATCAATTTTACTGTGAAATGACGCTCATTCTCTTCTGAGCCCCGCCGTACGCCCAAACAATTGATTTCCACCACATATGAGGTACCTGTGTACTCAGGAGAAATTGCACAATACATTTTATGGTGCATTTTTTCCTGATACCCTCGTGAAAAAAAAGCTACCTGTTTGAAAAAACAATTTTGTGGTAAAAAAAAGAATAAAATATTTTCACGGCTGAACATTACAAACGTTTCTGAAGCTTCCAGGGTTTCAAAGTGCTCACTAAACAGCTAGATAAATTCCATGAGGGGTCTAGTTTCCAAAATGGGGTAAATTGTGGGGGAGCTCTATTGTTTAGGTACTTCAGGGGGGTCTCCAAACGCAACATGGCGTCCGCTAATAATTCCAACCAATTTTGCTGTGAAATGGCGCTCCTTGCCTTCCGAGTCCTGCCGTGTGCCCAAACATTTGATTTCCACCACATATGGGGTATCTGCGTACTCAGGAGAAAATGCACAATACATTTTATGGTGCATTTTTTCCTGATACCCTTGTGATAAAAAAGCTACCTGGTTGAAGCAACAGTTTTGTGGTAAAAAATTTTTTTTTTCTTTTCACGGCTCAACGTTATAAACTTCTGTGAAGCCCCCAGGGGTTCAAAGTGCACATCAAACATCTAGAAAAATTATTTGAGGGCTCTAGTTTCCAAAATGGGGTCAATTGTGGGGAAGCTCCATTGTTTAGTCACCTCAGGGGGGTCTCCAAAAGCAACATGGCGTCCGCTAATAATTCCAACCAATTTTGCTGTGAAATGGCGCTCCTTGCCTTCCGAGTCCTGCTGTGTGCCCAAACATTTGATTTCCACCACATAATGAGGTATCTGCGTACTCAGGAGAAAATGCACAATACATTTTATGGTGCATTTTTTCCTGATACCCTTGTGATAAAAAAAGCTACCTGGTTGAACAACAGTTTTGTGGTAAAAAAAAAACATTTTTTCTTTTCACGGCTCAACGTTATAAACTTCTGTGAAGCCCACAGGGGTTCAAAGTGCACATCAAACATCTAGAAAAATTATTTGAGGGCTCTAGTTTCTAAAATGGGGTCACTTATGGGGGAGCTCCATTGTTTAGGCACCTCAGGGAGACTTCAAACCAGACATGGCGTCCGCTAATGAGTGCAGCTAATTTTGCACTCAAAAATTCAAATGGCGCTCCTTGCCTTCCGAGTCCTGCCGTGTGCCCAAACATTTGATTTCCACCACATATGAGGTATCTGCGTACTCAGGAGAAAATGCACGATACATTTTATGATGCATTTTTCCTGATACCCTTGTGAAAATACTAATTTTTATGGCTAAAGTAACATTTTTGTGTTAAAAAAGTAAAATTTTCATTTTTTCTTCTACATTGCTTTGGTTGCTGTGAAGCTCCTAAAGGGTTAATAAACTTCTTGGATGTGGTTTTGAGCAGAGTGAGGGGTGCAAATTTTAGAATGGGGTCACTTTAGGGTATTTTCTGTCGCCTAGGTTTCTCAAATCACTCCAAATGTGATGTGGTACCTAAAAACATTTTTTTTGTAAATTTTGTTGGAAAAATGAGAAATTGCTGATGAACCTTGAACCCTTCTAACTTCCTAACGGAAATTTTTTTTTTTTCAAAAATTGCACTGGTGTAAAGCAGACAAGTGGGATATGTTATTTAGTAACTATTTTGTGTGACATATCTCTCAGATTTATGGGCATAAAATTTCAAATTTTGAAAATTGCAAAATTTTCGCCAAATTTCCAAAATTTTCACAAATAAACGCAAAACATATCGACCTAAATTTACCACTGACATGAAGTACAATATGTCACGAAAAAACAATCTCAGAATCGCCAGGATCAGTGTTCCAGAGTTACAGTGCCTACAAGTAGTATTCAACCCCCTGCAGATTTAGCAGGTTTACACATTCGGAATTAACTTGGCATTGTGACATTTGGACTGTAGATCAGCCTGGAAGTGTGAAATGCACTGCAGCCAAAAAGAATGTTATTTCTTTTTTTATTTTTTTTTTTAAATTGTGAAAAGTTTATTCAGAGGGTCATTTATTATTCAACCCCTCAAACCACCAGAATTCTGTTTGGTTCCCCTAAAGTATTAAGAAGTATTTCAGGCACAAAGAACAATGAACTTCACATGTTTGGATTAATTATCTCTTTTTCCAGCCTTTTCTGACTAATTAAGACCCTCCCCAAACTTGTGAACAGCACTCATACATGGTCAACATGGGAAAGACAAAAGAGCATTCCAAGGCCATCAGAGACAAGATCGTGGAGGGTCACAAGGCTGGCAAAGGGTACAAAACCCTTTCCAAGGAGTTGGGCCTACCTGTCTCCACTGTTGGGAGCATCATCCGGAAGTAGAAGGCTTATGGAACTACTGTTAGCCTTCCATGGCCTAGACAGCCTTTGAAAGTTTCCTCCCGTGCTGAGGCCAGGCTTGTCCGAAGAGTCAAGGCTAACCCAAGGACAACAAGGAAGGAGCTCCGGGAAGATCTCATGGCTGTGGGGACATTGGTTTCAGTCAATACCATAAGTAACGTACTCCACCGCAATGGTCTCTGTTCCAGACGAGCCCGTAAGGTACCTTTACTTTCAAAGCGTCATGTCAAGGCTCGTCTACAGTTTGCTCATGATCACTTGGAGAACTCTGAGACAGACTGGTTCAAGGTTCTCTGGTCTGATGAGACCAAGATCGAGATCTTTGGTGCCAACCACACACGTGACGTTTGGAGACTGGATGGCACTGCATACGACCCCAAGAATACCATCCCTACAGTCAAGCATGGTGGTGGCAGCATCATGCTGTGGGGCTGTTTCTCAGCCAAGGGGCCTGGCCATCTGGTCCGCATCCATGGGAAGATGGATAGCACAGCCTGCCTGGAGATTTTGGCCAAGAACCTCCGCTCCTCCATCAAGGATCTTAAGATGGGTCGTCATTTCATCTTCCAACAAGACAACGACCCAAAGCACACAGCCAAGAAAACCAAGGCCTGGTTCAAGAGGGAAAAAATCAAGGTGTTGCAGTGGCCTAGTCAGTCTCCTGACCTTAACCCAATTGAAAACTTGTGGAAGGAGCTCAAGATTAAAGTCCACATGAGACACCCAAAGAACCTAGATAACTTGGAGAAGATCTGCATGGAGGAGTGGGCCAAGATAACTCCAGAGACCTGTGCCGGCCTGATCAGGTCTTATAAAAGACGATTATTAGCTGTAATTGCAAACAAGGGTTATTCCACAAAATATTAAACCTAGGGGTTGAATAATAATTGACCCACACTTTTATGTTGAAAATTTATTAAAATTTAACTGAGCAACATAACTTGTTGGTTTGTAAGATTTATGCATCTGTTAATAAATCCTGCTCTTGTTTGAAGTTTGCAGGCTCTAACTTATTTGCATCTTATCAAACCTGCTAAATCTGCAGGGGGTTGAAGACTACTTGTAGGCACTGTATAACCTGTCAAAGTGACACTGGTCAAAATTGCAAAAAATGGCCGGGTCTATAAGGTGAAAACAGGCTGGGGGCTGAAGGGGTTAAAGAGATATCAAATACAGCAAGAAAAACTGGAGATTGACTGGCTAGGGTAAAAATGATTATTTTATTGATTATTGTATTAAAAATAGATAGAAATATATAGAAAAAACACACAATTAAAAACAAGGTGCTGTAGATGTTCAAGGAGAAGAGAGGGGGAGGGATAGGGAATGGAGAACCAACCCTATCTTAATCCCACAAGCGGCAGATACATCAGTATGAATTCAGGGGGTATATGGGGAGTACCATATATAACACTCTAAATAAATAAATAGATATAGATAAGAGGCAATAAATAGAGGAAACAGGGCTATTGCACATGTTGGCTTATTAAGTTCATTATATTGCCCTATGTCCCAGCCATAAATTAGGCAGCATGTGAAAAGGCTATTGCCCAACAAAGCAAGGTTAATAATAGAGACTCACCCATAAAGTAGCCCCACTGATGTGTCTCTTACTGCCTGGAAACCTCCGACGCGCGTTTCACGATGTTATAGTTGACTGCTTTGTCCGGGAGAATGATCTAAATTGCAAGTACAGGACATTAAGTATACGGTCACATGACCGGATTGGTTGCGTACAACCAGGACCTATCCGGTCCAACAGCCAATCCGCGCCCGCCGTCGGCGCATGCGCGCCGCGTGTGCTGCGCCCGGAACACCCACACCAGACATCATGGAGATGCGTGAGGGGAGCGAGCACAGCGTCACAGGTAACAATGGACACTGCACTCACGCCCACATCTCCATAAAGATTCTGATAAAGGACACTGCAGGCACGCACAGGCGGCAGGCACGCGCACTGGTAACGAGAACGGATGTTGTCACACAATACAATAGTAAGGTAAATCAGGATATCATAATAATAAGCCAACGAAGGTAACGATTTTTAATCAGAAAATATTCAAAGATGCACAAAAACATAGAGTTTTTCTTGGCTTTCCTCCTCCATTCTGTACATATCATTTGTTTTCCTCCATTTATGTATGACTACTCCATGGAATTCAATGAATTTAAGTGACCAGAGAATCATTGAGGTTAAACCTGCAAAGATCATATAGGGCAGAGACAAAAGGAATCTTTTTAGAAATGATAATTATAACATATAAAAATGTCTATAGCACCATATAGTTACATAAGGACAAAATTAAAACACTTTAAAAGCTGATGGGAGGTGTCTGTTGCTCGTCGTGCTCGTTCCTGGAGCTGCGGAAGGGACCGGAGAGTTCAATATGTCGTCTTGGGTGAAAGTCACTAGGGATCAGCCGCAGAAACCCGCAGCTGGTACAAAGAAGCCAAGCTGGATTCCTCGTCTCCTAGACATTAATCCATACAAGCCAAGCCAGAAGGCCTCGTTCTCGGAGCAGTATAGCAGAGATTTGGATGAACAGAGCAACTTTGAGGAACTTTTTGGAAAGAAACATATCTTTACTTCAGGAACAGAGGAATACTGTGAGCGATATCAGTACTCACAAAACAGCAAACAGTTCAACTCTGATGATCGCAGAGAGAAGCTTTATCTGAAGTTTTACCAGCAGATACAGGATGAATACCACAAGGAGAGACCTTCCGACTGTGTGATAGTTGCTATCAGCAAGGATCAGATGGAGTATGCCACTGCCATAGGCCATCGATTACAGGATCATGGCCTTGTGGTGGAGATGATATACTTGACATCAGAGTCTGGTCTCACGCGCGCCCTCCAGGAGGTTAAAAATGATGGCTCCCCGTTTTGCATACTAGTTGAACATTCAAATGTAGCTCTGTCCTCTTGCACCGCAATCATTCTTCATGACTGTATCAAAATACACCGTAATATGCCCATGCAGGATGCCCTTGGTCTGATAGTTAAGGCATTTGGGAAAATGTTTGGCGAGCGTGAACAGCAGGAGCGTAATGAGATTTCACACAAAGCGGCTGATCTGGCGGATGACTACCTTGAGAGGGAACTCTATCAATCTTACAATGTCCCTCTGGACATTAGACACCTTCTCTTCCTCTTAAGCGAGGGCAAATATTTAAATTCTGAAGAGCTGAACTCAATCAGCGCCTACCTGAAGACCAGGATAACTGAGCTGGAAGGTTTTGAAGAGGCGGACACCACTGAAAAGGGAAATGCTGCATATGACAGTCACTCCGGCACTAAAACACATCTCCTGGAGAAGCCTCTCCGCTCCTCCCCACTCCTGCCCGAAATTCCTATGTCACACAGCCCAAGCCTTCTCTGCTCGGTGACCGACCTGCAGGCGCCGGGCTCCTTCCGACACCAGGCTTTAAGACGGATCTCTCAGATGACGGCATGAGTGCTGTGTACGAAGCTAATATACAGGCAGTCGCTGCTGTGGCTGATGCCCTGGCCAAGCCTCCACCGCTCCTCCCTACTCCCGGCATGACCCCACTAATGTCAATCGGGAAACCATCCCTCCTACGTGACAGACCCTCCGCTGGACTTCTCCCTACACCAGGAATCTCTGCACCAAAAGGCAAACCTCCACCTCTCTTGGCAATGCCCCCTAAAAGACCACCACTTCTTGGGTTTCCACCTCATTCACCAGCAAAACGTCCATTGCTTGGGGAGAAACCTGGTCTCCTTCCAACACCACCGGTATCTAAGAACTCCACGTCTCTTCTCTGGCCACCTAAACCCAAACCTTTGCTGCAGTAAAGGCAGAAGATCTCCTGTCAGCATCTATTGTATACCCAGTTGTACTTGTAATTCAGTATTAGAGCAGTGCAGCAAAATTGTGGTATTTGTAAAGTCCCCTACATTCCTGACGGAGTTTTTCTTATTTTTTTTTTGTTTTTGTTTTTTCAATTATGTGATATATACGGTTCCTCTTTAGATTGTTACAGAGTGGGAAGCTGAAGGTCAATATCAAGTGCAACGCCAGCCATCGAGAGAACTACTTTGTATATTTTATTTTCCTCATGAGCTTTTCTTGAAAAATAATACATTTTTTGTTTTACAAAAAAAAAAAAAAAGCTGATGGTAAATACACATTTTTGTGGCATGAAAAGATCATATTATAAAAAGCAAGAAAAACTCAGAGATTCATTTAACTGTTTTGGAGACACCGTATCTAAAACCGTAATCCACCTCGCCTCCCTTTGAGCCAGGAGCTTTTTAATGTCGCCACCCCGTATACCCATATGAACCACATCAATCCCCCTAACATTAAAGGATTTGGGATTACAGTCATGGAAGGCCTTAAAATGTCTGGGGATGGTCTTGAGTTCTGCCTCATTGGTCGCCATTTTAGTTGCGCCAATATCCCTCACATGTTCTCGTACTCTCACCCTCAATTCTCTGCAGGTGAGACCTATGTAGATTTTCCCACAACCACATGTGGCATAATAAATTACATTAACAGTGCCACAGGTGATGTGTTCCCTAATGTCAAAACATCTCTGACCATCACTTGTTTTGAAGGTGGAGCTGCGAGGGATATTGGCACAGGAGACACAGCGACCGCAGGGGAAACAGCCTTTAATTGGACCCCTGGAGCCAAAAGGGTTGGTAGATTTTGGCCGAACGTAATGACTCCTGACCAGGTAGTCTTTCAAATTCTTGCCCCTTTTGGCCACCATCAAAGGATTCACAGGGAGAAAAGATTTTAAAGATGGGTCTGATTGTAGCACTGGCCAGTGCTTAAGAAATATACCTCTTATATCATCCCACCTCTCATTATATGTTGAGATAAACCTTATCTGTTCAGCATTCTCATCCTCCTCAGTATTCTTGTTACATAACAGTTCACATCTTGGTGTCGCTTTGGTCCGATTATATGCTTGTTTGAGGCATCTTGAACCATACCCCCTCTCTCTAAATCTGGATCTCAGATCCCCAGCATGCTTCTCAAATGAACGGTCTGAGGAACAGATGCGCTTGACCCTAAGATATTGGCCGGTTGGGATGGCTCTAATAGTGGAGTGTAGGTGGGCAGAGGAGGCATGCAACAATGCATTAACCGATGTTTCCTTCCGATATACCTCCGTCTGCACCATCCCAAAGTTGTCGACATTGATTTTAATATCCAAAAAATCCACTCCATTTTGGCTGTATTTATACGTCAATTTAATATTGTACGTATTCTGATTGAGCTGGCCCATGAACTCCTCGAGCGATGTAGAAGTACCCTGCCAGATGAAAAGCAAATCATCTATGTACCTCACCCACAACTGCACCTTGGATGTGGCCTGTGCCCCCCCGTCACCAAACAAACCCCTCTCCCAGTAACCGAGAAAGAGGTTTGCGTACGAGGGCGCACAGGCCGTACCCACTGCGGTGCCTCGTCTCTGCAAATAATAATTATTTATTATTACATAGAACATAGGGCAATATAATGAACTTAATAAGCCAACATGTGCAATAGCCCTGTTTCCTCTATTTACTGCCCCTTATCTATATCTATTTATTTATTTAGAGTGTTATATATGGTACTCCCCATATACCCCCTGAATTCACACTGATGTGTCTGCCGCTTGTGGGATTAAGATAGGGTTGGTTCTCCATTCCCTATCCCTCCCCCTCTCTTCTCCTTGAACATCTACAGCACCTTGTTTTTAATTGTGTGTTTTTTCTATATATTTCTATCTATTTTTAATACAATAATCAATAAAATAATCATTTTTACCCTAGCCATTCAATCTCCAGTTTTTCTTGCTGTGTTTGATACCCCTTTGCAGAAAGGCACACCCAAAGTATGATGTTTACAAACCCATGTTTCACGGTTGGGAGGTGTTCTTGAGGTTGCACTCATTCTTCTTATCCCTCCAAACACGGTGAGTGGAGTTGATACCAAAAAGTTCTATCTTAGTCTCATTTGACCACATGACCTTTTCTCATGCCTACTCTGGATCATTGGCAAACTTAAAATGGGTCTGGACTTGTGCTGACGTGAGCAGGGGGAACCTTGTGTGCCATGCAGGATTTTAATCCATAATGGCCTTGTGTGTTAATAATAGTAATCTTTGAGACTGTTGCCCCCGCTCTCTTCAGGTCATTGTGTCCCGCCCCCGTACCAGCAGCCGGGCTGCTCGGATCCAGATCCGCAGAGTGGCTCGAGGGATTCTACCGGACCCGGGGGTTGTGCGAACAATTCAAATAAAAGGGGACATATTTGTACGGGATTTGCCGTAAACAGTCTGTGAAGCCACCCACGGTGTGTGGTGAAGTGTGGCACCACCGCTGCTATTGTGGGGCTCCCGGGGGCGATAGTGTGGCAGCTGGATGTTAACCCCTCCGTGGATAGGGATGGATGCCCCGGGGCCCAGTGTCTCTGTACTGAGGGTGGTGATTGCAGGGGCTGTCACGCCCGGTCAGAACGGGGGTTGTTAGTTTACTCACGATTGAATGAATCACACAAGTCCAATGGTAAACCAAAGTGCTGGTGGCCGGCCGCTGCGGCCGGGTGTATTCTGGTCCCACACCTGGGCTGGTGGTCTGTGTCACTTTCCTCTGCACTGTGTTTTTGGTATGGTGGACTTCCCAGTGTGAAACGCGGGAGTCCGCTCCCGGTACTTTGGTTGGGAGCCGTGACCGCTGACGCTGGCCCTTGGGATCTACAGGGCCCTGGCTGATGCCCTATCCCCCGCGGTGGGCTGTTGTCTGCTTTTGGGACTTTGGTTGGGACAGGACCTAAAATCCTGCCCTCAATTGGTTAATTAGCTAGGCCGTTGGTTCCGGTACTGGCTTCAGGGTCCAAGTACCCCCTCTGTGCATGGTTTCCGGGTCGGTTCTCCGGTATCGGTTTCGGCGAGCTACAACCCTGCCCTGGTCCACCTCGGATCTCCGGCAGCCGTCTTCCCGTCTCCTGACAGACACGGACCACTGTCTGCTACCTAGCCAGTACGCCGGGGCTCCAACCCCGACGCCTTTCCTTTCTGACTCAGCACTTCACTTTCTCCTCTCAACTCCTCCACTCCACTAATCTGACTCCTCTCCACTTGAATTCCAACTTAGAACTTCACTGACTCTTTTTCCCACCCCGGGTTCTCCAGACCCCTAGGTGGTCTTTCTCCATCCGCTTGGTCCCGCTCACTGGTGTGCCTTTCCTACCCTGGGGGGGTGACTAGGGTTTTGTTGGCTGAGTGTAACCCTGTGTGGGAAGGAGTTGTGCGGGGGCCTATTCTGTGTGACCACCTGGCGGCGCCAGGGCGTCACAATTGACCAGGTCCTCATGTGTAGTTCTGGGTTTATTCTTGATCATTCTCAGAATCATCATAACCCCACAAGGCAAGATCTTGCATGAAGCCACAGACCAAGTAAGATTTACAGTCATCTTGTGTCTCTTACATTTTCTAATAATAGCGCCAACAGTTGTTGCCTTCTCACCAAGCTGCTTTCCTATTGTCCTGCAACCCATCCCAGCCTTGTGCAGATCTACAAGTTTGTCCCTGGTTTCCTTAACACCTCTTTGGACTTGGCCATGGTGGAGAGGTTAGAATGTGATTGATTGTGTGGACAGGTGTCTTTTATACTGTACAGGTAACAAGTTCAAACCGGTGCAATTGATACAGGTAATGAGTGCAAAGTGGGAGGGCTTCTTAAAGAAAAAGTAATAGGTCTGTGAGAGCCAGAAGGCTTTGATGTTTGGTAGGTGATTAAATACCTATTTCATGCAATAAAATGCAAATTAATTGTTTAAAAAATCATACAATGTGATTTTCTGGCTTTTTTTTAGATTCTGTCTGTCACAGTTGAAGTGTACCTGCGATAAAAATTAAAGACTTCTCCATTCTTTGTAGGAGGGAAAACTTGCAAAATCGGTTGTATATCAAATACTTATTTTCCTCACTGTATCTACTTCCCATCAAACTGGTTTTCTCAAGATATATTTTCAGGTGTTCTGTTTCCTTACTCCTGACTTTCTGATCGCTGTGGGCACTGTGCTCTTAACCCCTTCACGACCATGGACGGAAAGATCCGTCATGGTGCCCTGGGCCTTAACGACCGAGGACGGATCTTTCCGTCATGACGTAATCGCGGCACCGGATCCCCCGGTGACTGCGTTCGGTTAACACAAACCGCAGATTCGGGGAGGAGGGGACCTGTACCTGATCTCAGGAGGGGTGGTGCCTCCTCCCTGGACATACGGAGGCTGTGATTGGCTGACGAACGCCGCTCAACCAATCACAGCCACTGTAATGTTCCAGCCATTTAAAGTGACTGAAACATTGAAATCCAGCCCTGACCAGTTCAGCTATAGCACTGGCCATTGCCTGGATCTGGGTGACCTCACTGGATCACCCTCCACCAGCTCCAGTAGCTCTGATTGGAGAGATCGGCCTTGTGACCGATCTCTCCAATCACAGTGGACCTGTTGCCGGTGACCGCCCCCATCAGCTTCACTTGTCGGTCCCTGCAGCATGCCAGCACAGTGAGTGTATACAGTGCAATGGCAGGGCGACAAGCTCCGGTCCCATGCTGTTATGTGACCGGAGCATGGGACCCGGAAGTTGCCGCGCTGCCATTGCACTGTATGAAACCGACGAAAAGCCTCCCGATCCGCCGCCGCCGCCCTCCATCTGCCACAGTGCCACCGCTCCTCCCGATCTGCTGCCCGGCCCCTCACCTCCGTGATGTGCTGCCAGCCCCCTCCACTCGTGATCGGCTGCCCGCCCCCTCTCCTCCCTTATGTGCTGACCGGCTCCGCCCCCTCTCCTCCGTTATGTGCTGCCCAGCCCCGCCCCCTCTCCTCCGTTATGTGCTGTGCGCCCCCTCTCCTCCGTTATGTGCTGCGCGCCCCCTTTCCTCCGTTATGTGCTGCCCAGCCCCTCTCCTCCGTTATGTGCTGCCCACCCCCTCTCCTCCGTTATGTGCTGCGCACCCCCTCTCCTGCGTTATGTGCTGCCCGCCCCCTCTCCTCTGTTATGTGCTGCTCGCCCCCTCCGTTATGTGCTGCTCGCCCCCTCCCCTCCGTGATGTGCTGCCCGCTCCCCCCCACCTCTCACCCCCGTGATCGGCTACCCGCCCCCTCCCCTGTCACCCCCGTGATGTGTGCTCCCTCCCCTGTCACCCCCGTGATGTGTGCTCCCTCCCCTGTCACCCCCGTGATGTGTGCTCCCTCCCCTGTCACCCCCGTGATCTGCGCTCCCTCACCTGTAACCCCCGTGATCTGTGCTTCCTCACCTGTCGCCCCCGTGATCTGCTGTCCGCTCTCCCTCACCTCTCACCCCCGTGATCTGTGCTCCCTCACCTGTAACCCCCGTGATCTGTGCTCCCTCACCTGTCACCCCCGTGATCTGTGCTCTGCTCACCTGTCATCCCCGTGATCTGCGCTGCGCTCCCTCTCCCACCTCTCACCTTCCCCGATCTGCTGCCTCCTTCATCTCCTGTGATCCTGCTGCCTAAATCCATCCTGTAGGGTAACTATCCTCAATCTCACCTCCCACTCCCCTTCCCTCCCATCCCCCCATCCCCCCTTCCCCCCCATCCTCTGCCGCTCCTGCCTCCACTGCGCCCTCTCCCATCCTCCCCCACCCTATCCCAGCCGCCGTCTCACATTCACAGATGCTCCCTTTATATGCCGCTGCCCCCCCCATCTGCCCCCCCCATCTGCCGCTGTTCTGATCCATCCTGTAAGTACTGTTCGTGGCTCTTTTCTAACTATCCCCAATCGCATCTCCCACTCCCTCTCCCCCCCTCCTCCCCCACCTGCTTGCCACCAAGTGCTGATCAGCTACGTGATTGGCTGATCAGGTACGTAATTGTTGCTCTAGTTTTTGCTTTTTTTTGTACACCCCAAATAAAAAAAAAACCCAAAACAAAACATGAACAATTAGGTACTTGATCAGCAATCGTCCTACAGTCGTACTCGACTTTGGACAGGACTTCTTTTTTCCATCCCACCTAGTCCCCCCCCCCTTTTTTGCAGAACATTCGTACGTGCGCCCTGTTTTTTTTTCTATGCCATGGGGGGGTCTAGTTTCCAAAAGGCGGTCACATGTGGGGGAGCTCCACTATTTTGGCACCTCAGGGGGTCTCCAAACACAACATGGAATACGCTAATTATCCCAGACAATTTTGCATTTGAAACGTCAAATGACGCTCCTTGCATTCTGAGCCCTGCTGTGCACCCAAACATTTGATTTCCACTACATATGAGGTGTCTGTGTACTCAGGAGAAATTGCACAATACATTTTATGGTGCAATTTTTCCTGATACCCTTGTGAAAAAAAAGCTACCTTGTTGAAGTAACAATTTTGTGGTAAAAATTTTTTTTTTTATTTTCACGACTCAACTCTATTAACTTTTGTGAAGCCCCCAGAGGTTCAAAGTGCTCAATAAACATCTAGATAAATTCCATGAGGGGTCTAGTTTCCAAAAGGGGGTCACTTGTAGGGGAGCTCCACTGTTTCGGCACCTCAGGGGCTCTCCAAACGCAACATGGTGCGGCTAACGATTCCAGCTAATTTTCTGTTCAAAAAGTCAAATGACGCTCCTTCCCTTCCGAGTCCTGCCGTGTGCACAAACAGTGGTTTTTCGCCACATATGAGGTATCTGCGTGCTCAGAAGAAATTGCCCAACAAATTTTGGGGGTTCATTTAATCCTGCAACCCTTGTGAATATGCAATATTTGAGGCAAAATTAACATTTTTGTTGCAAAAAGTAAAATGTTCATTTTTTCTTTCCACATTGCTTTAGTTACTGTGAAGCACCTGAAGGGTTAATAACCTTCTTGAATGTGGTTTTGAGTAGCCTGAGGGGTGCTGTTTTTGGAATGGTATCACTTTTGGGTGTTTTGTGTCATGTAGACCTTTCAAAATCGCTTCAAATGTGATGTGGTCCCTAAAAAAAGTGGCTTTGTAAATTTTGTTGTAAAAATAAGAAATTGCTCATAAACTTTGAACCCCTATAACTTCCTTAAATTTTTTTTTTTTCCCAAAATTGTTCTGATGTAAAGTAGACATGTGGGAAATGTTATTTATTAATTATTTTGTGTCAAATGTCTCGTTGGTTTTAGAGCATAAAAATTAAAAGTTTGAAAATTACAAAATTTTCAAAATTTTCCGTTTTTTTCACAAAGAAACGCAAAAAATATCGGCCTAAATTTACCACTAACATGAAGCCCAATATGTCACGAAAAAACAATCTCAGAATCACCGGGATCCGTTGAAGCGTTCCAGAGTTATAACCTCATAAAGTGACACTGGTCAAAATTGCAAAAAATGTCCTGGTCTTTAGGGTCAAAATAGGCTTGGGGCTGAAGGGGTTAAAGACTGACACTTCAGACCAGTAGCATGGTCACACCGCTAGTCTAAACTCTGTGTTTTCCAAAGCTGCTAACTGAGGCAGCCTTACTTCTGAAGCCAGGGAGAAGCACAAACGCATTGAGACTGACTGGTTCCAGCCATGCGGCAAACTTAAGAGTACTATGTGCAGGCTCAAAAAGCATAGATCTTGCTGGTACTCTGTGCTCTCTCTCCAGGTAACATCCTAATGGATTTGGTGCATCTCTCAGCTGCCATGCACCACCACAAGTACTGTACTTAAGACTGTGACTTAACTGGAGTATAAGTCTGTCGTAATTTACCCCATGTTTGCGGCAAACATGATGTTGAATTTGTAGGCTTTGCTTGGCAATACAACACCTGACCCCACCCCTGGCTAAGCTTCACATAGTTTTCAAAAAGTTGGTGAAGCTGGCGTAAAAATGCTAAATGTAGCCAAAATGTGGCAACATTTCAAACAGTTTTACAGCAGAATTCTGGCAAAAAAACTGTTTGATAAATTGGCCTGTTTATATCTAAAGTAAAACATATTTTCAGAATTTGCTAATCTGATCTACTGGAGTCACATAACAACATGTCACATCTGTTTCTCTTTTCACTATAATCTTCCAATGTATATTTTCAATGTTCTCTCTACAATATCGGTTCTTAACACCATATGCAAGGGCAACAACTACACTGGAGATCAAAAATAGAGACCAAGACACAAATTCCTAAATGTTAAGGTCATTGTGTAGTCCTATGTGATTATATCTGAACATGAGTACACTAGCCGTATTTTAAGCTTATATCACAAATTTAATTTTTCCAAACGCACATAATAAAAATGTAAATGAGAAATGAAAAAGAACACTGATCAAAATTAGAGAACACTTTCAGATACCTGCAAATTATTGGTGTTAATCTGGCACCTGGTGCTAATTTACTTAATTATCTGACAAACCCAATTTAAGTGGCAGCCTAAACTTTCCAGTTTGCACTGACTTTTCAAACATGATGTGCCGCTCCAAAGTGACTGAAACCCTCCATCAGCAGGTTGTTCAGATAAAGGCCAAGGTCATGACCCTATCAAACATAGCACCAATTCGAGAATATTGCATCATTACAGCATCACAAATTCTTTCAAGTCCCCCAAGAAGTTTGGTCACCCTTAAAACACAAACATATGAGAGGATAGGATAATGCACAGAATCTCCATGGGTAATCATTTCAACACTGCAGTTGGAATTACTCGCCAGTTCAGCACTAAACATTGGAAGGATTTGTCTCATCATACAGTGTCATGACATTTAAGAGCGTTTTGACTGAAAGCCCACTCTGCAGGGACCAAACCTCTCATTAGCAGAAAGAATCAAAAGGCTAGACTCCCCTTTGGTAAGGAGCATGTTGTGTGGACAGAAGAGAAGTAGTGCACAGTTCATTTTAGTGATGAAAGCAAGCTTAATTTATTAGGGTCTGATGGGAAACATTATGTTCATTGGCAAACTGGGGAAAGACTGAACCCAAAGTGTTAAGAAGTCATTGAAAGCTGCTGGATGAACTTTCATGGTTTGGGGAATGTCACACAGCAAATTAGGTAAAACAGAAAACATTGAAACAATGAAATGCTCAGCCCAGAATCCTGATCTAAACTCAATAGAAAACCATCCTTGGTGACAAAGTTATGGCCAACAAACCAACAACAGTCAAAGAACTCTGGAAGAGACTGAAAGAAGAGTGGTTCAAAATCACACCAGAGCAGTGTGCTAGACTAGGGATGTCCCTTGGCTGCAGATGTGAAATCATTCAAATCAAAGTCCTGTACACTTCCTACTGATTGGTGACTGTTGTTACCTTTAGAAAATTTACTTATCTTTCTGTGTGCTACAGTCATTGTTGTTCTCCAACTGTGATCATCATGTTCTGGGCAAAATAAAGGTTTCATGTTGGTAAACGTTGGATCTTTTGTAAAACACTGTTCTAGTAGCATGGTGTACCCCTTACAAAAAAAACTTTCAAATGTTGATCAAAGTAGATGTATAGCAGAGCATGGGAAAGCTGGGTGCTGAGGACAGTATGACTATAAGAATATAAAAAAGCTGGACCCTGAGTGATATCATTGCATGGGAGAGCTGGGTGCTGAGTTAAAGATGTATAGGAGAGCATGGGGAAAGCTGGATGCTGAGGGAAAGATGTGTAGTAGAGCATGGTAAAGCTGGGTACTGAGGGAAAGAGCTTCATTCCCTCAGCACCCAGCTTTCCCATCCCATGCTTGTATCTTTGTCCACCCACCATCCTGGTATATAGCCCCATCCATTTTTTTTGCTGTACATTATATTTGTGCTATAAATAACATTATTGTAAAGTTAGAGGAAAGAAAAAGCCAGCTCACCACAGCTTCTCAGTCCAGAGTTGATCACGATGCTCGCACAGAGATACTTAGGCCAGTTCTAGTAGATCCAGAAGAAACAAAATCCAGAGAACTTACGCATGAATAGATGATTTCCTATATTACACCATGTAGTATTATGCAGCCCTCATAAAGTAGTATACAGCCCTTATATTCCATCATATAGTAGTATGCAGCTCCCATATAGTAGCATGCAACGCCCATATAGTAGTTTGCAGCCCTTATATTCCTCCATATAGTAGTATGCACCACTTATATTCCTCCATATAGTATTATGAAGCCCCCATATAGTTTTTTACAGCACCCATATTCCTCCATATAGTAGTATGCAGACCCCATATAATTTAATGCACCCCTGTAGTCTTCTGGCTACCATGATTAAATACATAAATACTCACTTCTCCTCGCTCCCCCGGTCTCATCAGCGTGACCACTGTTCTGCCACTCTGCACATCTCAGCACAGTGGGGCGCAGTAGTGACATCATCGTGCTCCACTGTGCTGACACATCAAAGCGCTGCAGACACAGCGGGAGAATCATGAGAGAGGGAGTGTTCTCCCTCTCATCATTGCTTTCAATTGTATCGCCATTTGCGATGCTGATACAATTGAAAGTGCGATCCTTACGGGGGGAGGCCCCCCTTACTCACGGGCTCTATAGTGGTCGCATGGCCTGCCGCCATTGGCGGTATGCCACTGGCTGAGGTCCTTGGGCCCCCTGAACACCCAGGGCTGGTCATGATCATGACCCCTGCGACCACGATCGTTTTGCTCCTGCACTCCAACGATTTTATGCTCTTCCTGCCCCCCTGCATTCACTCTGCACATAGTAATGGTAATAATGGGAGCACTCCTCTTTTCTAGCTGACTTTTCTTTCATTCGGCCTTGATAGCAGGGAGAGCTCTTAATATTATGTACAAAATATTGTACATTGAAGGGCAGAATGCTAACAAGCCATATTCTTCATGTTGGAAGTGTTTGTCAGATTTCCAAGCTTATTGTGAAATACCCAGTTAGAAAAATAAAGTCTTGGAGGAGGAAGTTCATCACTTATTTATTATCAGAGAGATCTATAAAATCACATATGGTGTTCAAGGATGTTGAAATCTAGCCTTTAATAAAGGAAAAATATATCCTTTCATCTAGTCATGGCAAAAGGACCTGTACGTTACCTTCTCAACATATGTTGCTAGTTTAGCCTTTTCTTACATTCTTCAAGGAATATCATTAGTTTACTAATAGGTTTCAGAGCTAATTTCTATTAATAAGGGAGAACAATCTTTTCTGAAGAGAATAAAATCCTCATTTCCCCTCAGTGATGGAGGCCAAGGGCCATCAGGAGATGGAAACTGATGAACCACTGGTCATGCTGTTTCACACATGACCAGCAGGGTTGCCAACCATACAGAAATTCTTGGACAGTCCGTAAAAATAAGGCGCTTTTTTGCCTCATCCATAAAAAACATTTCAGACATCTGTGAATTTTTTTGAAGCTGAAGAAATTGATACAGATTATTTTGACTTTAATCATCATAATTTTACAGTTTATAGTGAATGCAACTAATGTCTTCATATCGGAGTTATGGGAGGCTGCAGGTATGGATCACTTATAAATATAATTGTAATGATTTATTATGGTTTTCCAATTCATAAAAAAATATTGTTGGTCAGTGACTTTTTCATAAGCTGTCCAGACAAAATAAAAAATTAAGTTGCCAACTCTGGTGACAAGTTACGAAACCTGGACAAATCCCAGATCCAGATCCGGAGGGACATTATAATACCATTAAACAACTACTCTGGAGGAATTATAATAAGGCACAATGAGGGCATTATTGCAATAAAGAGGATGAGGGAGCATGGTTATAAGAAGACTCAATTAAGCGTGTTACACAATGGGGAGGCATTATAATTAGGAGGCACATGGGCATTAATGTAAGGAGGCATAATGGGTGGCATTATTTTAAAATAATTGGATGGACTTCATTTTGTATTCTTCCAACTGTTATGGCACTCACATGATACAGTTTGCCAAGTTTTTTGGCAGTGATACCGCTATCGATGAGCTGGAGGATGCTGTTACACTTTTCTCAGGAATTCTTCATGGCTGCTCCTCGATTTGAACCAGTGACCTCTCACTTGGGAAGAAACCTAATAACACACTGAGCTTTTAGGGAATGTGAGAACATATTGTAATTTCTAGTATACAGGAAGAAAAATATTTTTTTCCACCACAAGGAGCAAAACAGTAACAATGTAGGGACATGACAATAATCTGCAGAATTAATCATATGATAAACAGTTGCAAGTCAAATTTATGTATGAGATAGTCAAGATAATTGTCTATAAAATGATGGTAGTCTCACATTGGTAGCTGTAGCGGAATGGTGAGATATGGAGCCTGAAAGGCAAACGTTCAAAACATTGTTACCCCTTTTCTCGTGAGTGTATATTAGCATTGCCTCAAAGTTCAAGTCCCCCATACATCTTTCCATCAGACGTTGGAACTTACCTGGAGCATTTGTGAGCCTGAACGGCATCCGACTGAATTCAAAAAGCCCCATGGGAAGTATGAAAGCTGTGTCAGCCGAGCTTGCTCAGCCATGGGTACCTGCCAGTAGCTGCTAGCCAGATCAAGGGAAGATAAATATTTAGCTTTTCCCAAGGCAGACAATTACTTTTCTAACCTTGGCAAGGGGTATGAGGCTTGAACTGTGCAACCATTTATTCATCTCAAGTCTACACAGAATCTGAGTGTTTCGTTCTTCTTCCAGTACAGGGGTGCATCCCAGGTACACTGATTCTTCCCTATTAAGCTGGCTTTACACGCTACGATATATCTAATGAGATGTCGGCGGGGTCATGTCATGAGTGACGCACATCCGGCATCGTTAGTGATATCGTAGCGTGTGACAGCTATGACCGAGCAGAAATACTCACCTTCTCGTTCATTGCTGACACGTCGCTCATTTTCTAAAAATCGCACGTCCTGTTGTTCATTGTACCCGGGGCAGCACACATCGCTCTGTGTGACACCCTGGGAACAATGAACACAGCTTACCTGCGGCCACCGGCAATGCTGAAGGAAGGAGGTGGGTGGGATGTTTACGTCCCGCTCATCTCCGCCTCTCCGCTTCTATTGGCCGGCCGCTGTGTGACGTCGCTGTGACGCCGAACGTCCCTCCCCTTCAGGAAGTGGATGTTCGCCACCCACAGTGAGGTCGTTTGGAAGGTGAGTACGTGTGACAGGGGGGTTACAGCATTGTGCGACACGGGCAAGAAATTGCCTGTGCTGCACAAACGATGGGGGCGGGTGCGATTGCAAATGCGATCGCACGAGAAATTGTAAGGTGTAAAGCAGCCTTTACCCCATTCTGTAACATGTGCACCAGGCAATCTTACTTCTTGGTACATTTGAGGTGGGATCTGCCAATACATTTTTCGGATAGGAGCCATACCTTCTAAAGGAATTTCTTGTTGAATGGCTCTTGTGCAGCTGATATCATTGTCATGATGAGGAAACACCTCTTGATAGTGTTTTAAGAACTTTTTCACCTGACCCACTTGTTGAGCAGAGAACTTAGTCAAATTTGCTTCCATCTGTTCCAGGATATCTCAGCCAGCTCACATCTCACTCCTCTGCTGCTTTTGCTCAACAGACACTTCCAAGGTCCATGGATCCCCCTTAACAGACATCATTCTATAGCAACAGTCTATGTGAGGTCTTCTGGCATTACACAGACTTCAGCCACTTCTTAGGAATTAACTGCAGACTCAACCCACTCAAGTTCAGACACCTTACCAGCCCTTGTCCCTGCCACATGATGGCCAGTGTGTGGGCAGCTATAAATCCTGGTATCTCATCTCCTTCCTCTGGAAGTTTGACTTGCACTTCTACTCCTTCCAATGGTACTTGGACCCGAACTGACAAATGGGGCACGGTCTATCCCAGAGGCAGGGTCACAGCATTGTTGGAAGGCAACACCACTTTTTCCAAAGGTTTTAATGCGGCAACTAATTTCTGAATTTGGCTAGTCTGAATGAGCTACTGGAATAGCTTTTTACTCAAGCAATAACGAGTTGCACACACTCAGCCACTTCTTGTTGACCATCTGCCAGAAAATATCCCACTTCTCTCAGAACTTTCATTCCTACCTAGAATCATGGTCTAGAGTCCGACCCCACCAGAGTCTTTCACAAGCACAACCTCTGTTCTGTCAAGGTTCTTCCCACAAATGCATATCTTTACCCACACCATTCCTGCGACAGAAATTGGCAACTGGTTGGCAGAAATCAGCCGTATGGTAAGTTCTTTCCTTGAATGGGTAACTTCTGGGAAATGCTGTACTATTTCAGACATGGTGGTCACCTGAGAGCCTGTGGCCATTAAACAATGTATTCAATGTCTATTAAACTCGGCTCAAGTTGTAGTCTCTCAAAAACTATATCCTTGGATTTTCCTTTCCCTTCTTCAAAAGTATCAGACTCCTTCGCATGCTCCTTGACTGTTGAGTGCTTTAGTTTAATGAACGCCCTTCTGCTGGTTTTCCTATGTTGGACAAATGTGCCCTATTCTTCCACAGGTCAAACATTCGATGTCATGTTCCCCAGGTCTGCGGCGTGGCCAGTATTGTTGACTTCTAGATGGGAGAAATTCTCGTTCTGGTCTCTATTGATATCGATGGGTGACGTTTGGTGCAACTGAATTTGCACTAATTCTTCTGATGCCGTATAATTTTCCCCTGATTTCTTGTATCTCTAGTAGCAACTCTCAAGCCCAGTCTGCTTCAACTTTAGGCGTTCCAGAAGCGAATACTTCATGGCTTCAAACCACACATGTCATAATGGGTGCTTCTCACTCTCGGACCCTAGCTTTCACTTCAACTTCGAGAAAGCTCATGTTGAGGTTGTTCCGTAAACGTTCCTTCAGCACCTGTCTCAAGTAAGGATCTCTCATGCCTGCAATTAGCTGATCCGATAGCACTTTCTCCAAAAATCTCTGTCCCTGGTATTCATCAGCTTTCTTGGAAGTGTGAGCCTTTACTTCCTGCAAGGAGTTCACATACTGGACCACAGTCTCTCCTTCCCTTTAAACTCGACAGAATAACCAAATGTGCAGATAGCCTAAGTCAGTAGTGTCCCCATGTATATTCTCCAAAATCTCAATTACTTTATCTACCGTATCATGGCCTCGGGGTTGTAGGAACATAACCGTCTGTCGGGCTTCTTCATTTAGGGTGAGCAGCGCCATTTCCGCCTGTGAAGCGGACATAATGGGAAGTTTGTGTGACATACTTTTCATTCCTTCTACTCAGCCCCCAACAACAGATTGTTCCCCATAACCAGGGCCAGTCTTAAACAAAATGGGGCCCTGGGCAAAAGTTAAAAGTGGGGCCCCAACTGCTAACATATTGCACCATCACACACAAACATTTAAGTTGTATTTACAGGAGCCAACTTCAGACCTTTAAACAATCGACATCAATTATATTAGTGTCATCCAGCGATTGTGTATAAGCCTCCTCCCACAGACTGATAACGTACAATGGGGTTAGAATGATCACTAATAGCTCCTTCTGACCTCATACAGATCATGTTATGCACATCTAAACATTTCCTGTTACACTGGGCGATGTGCTGCCGAGAACAATGGTCCTGATTCATTAAGGCGGGCTTTGCACGTTGCGACTTCGCAAGCCGATGCTGCGATGTCGCACGCGATAGTCCCCGCCCCCGTCGCAGGTACGATATCTTGTGATAGCTGGCGTAGCGAAAATTATCGCTACGCCAGCTTCACATGCACTCACCTGCCCTGCGACCGTCGCTCTGGCCGGCGACCCGCCTCCTTCCTAAGGGGGCGGGTCGTGCGGCGTCATAGCGACGTCAAACGGCAGGCGGCCAATAGCGGCGGAGGGGCGGAGATGAGCAGGATGTAAACATCCCGCCCACCTCCTTCCTTCCACATTGTGGCCGGTGGCAGGTAGGAGATGTTCCTCGCTCCTACGGCTTCTCACACAGCGATGTGTGCTGCCGCAGGAACGAGGAACAACATCGTACCTGTCGCAGCACCGGAATTATGGAAATGTCGGAGCCTGCAGCGATGATACGATAACGACGCTTTTGCGCTTGTTCATCGTATCATCTAGGATTTACACACTACGACATCGCAAGTGACGCTGGATGTGCGTCACTTTCGATTTGACCCCACCGACATCGCACCTGCGATGTCGTAGTGTGCAAAGCCGCCCTAAGACTGGCGCTGTGCATGAAAATCTAAAAGTGAACCTGTCAGGTCCAATATGCACCCAGAATCATGAGCAGTTCTGGGTGCATATCTAGAATCCCGCCTAACTGTTTCAGGCTATAGTAGCATAAATAAAGAGATATTCAGAAAAAGTATTTCTAAAGATCCTTTATGACATGCTAATGAGTGCAGGGACTAGTCACAAGGGCGTTATTTACCCAGACTAGTCTGCCCTCTTAGCATGTTAGCACGCCCACAGGGGCTTGCTAACATGCTATTCAATGCCCAGCGTCATCAGCATAGATACACGTACCCATACCTCCCAACCGTCCCGGATATAGCGGGACAGACCCGATTTTATACTCCAGTCCCGTTCTCACGCCCGGATTGACCTGGTGCGATGGCAATCGGGGTAATAAGGAGTTAATGGCAGCCCAGAGCTGCCACTAAGTCCTAGGTTAATCATGGCAGGCGTCTCCCTGAGATACCTTCCATGATTAACCTGTAAGTTAAAGAAAATAAACACACACACCTGAAAAAATCCTTTATTTGGAGTAAAAGACAAAAAAACCCACCCTCTTTCACCACTTTATTAATCCCCAAATACCCCTCCAGGTACAACGTAATCCACGTGAGGTTCCGCGATGCATCCAGCTCTGCTACATGAAGCTGACAGGAGCGGTCACAGACCAGACAGCTCTCTGTCAGCTCCACACAGCAACTGAAGTGAGCCGCACGATCAGCGATGACGTCACTCAGGTTACCCGCGGCCAACTGTTACAGTAAGGTGCCCGAGTGACTGAAGTGAGCAGCGCGATCAGCGATGACATCACAGGTGAGTTACGGTCTGAGATGGAGGACTCCAGCTGGCCGCGGGTAACCTGAGTGACGTCACCGCTGATCGCGCTGCTCACTTCAGTCACTCAGGGGATTTGCGGTCACCGGTCAGTCCTTCACGGGTGACCGCTAACCAGGACGCGACAGACAGAGCCGCAGGGTGACAATGAAGTTGGGTGAAGTTCATCCGAGTTCATTCTCATCGCGCGACTCTGTCTGCTGTCAGCGGGCATGTAGCAGAGCTGAATTGACGGGGGAACACACTGCCAAAAATGTATGCAAAACACATGGAAAATGCATCCAAAATGCATGCGTTTTGGATGCATTTTTTTTTTACAAACACAGTGTTTACATTTGTCCAGTTGGCAGAGGGTGCATTCTTTTCCGCACTGCACAAAATGCAACGTGCGCACATACCAAGCTGAGGTCACACTGGCATATCACATGTGATGCGATATAATGACCCTCGGCTCCTGCTGTGCTATGAGCGTGAGCCATTACACTGTGATCTGATCCTGCAGTCGAATCACAGCTGAGGAGGAGAGGGAGGGATTAAGGATGTAAGGCGTACAGTTGGGATGAGCCCTGAGCCACGCTGTCTTTTTAAAGGCGACTGGATCAGCGGACGAGAGCACCCACTGACCCCTGTGTCTCCACAATTGAACAGTAAGTCGCCCGTATTCACTAATTCCTCCCATTAACCAAAAGCACAGTATTACAGATATTTTTTCTAAAAGAGCGGTTCTGTCATGAAGTCTGCAGTTTTGTACATGGGGCAGATTTAGGGAAAAGATCTGCTGTAAAACAGAATTTTGTGGTCTAAAATATTCTATTTTAAAAGTAACACGTTCAAGTTTGCATTTATATTTTAATTTACTACTTAGAAATAAATCTATGTATATTTTTTTAATTATTGTTTCTAAAACAATGATTGTCACTGCTGACTGGGTGTGGTTAGAGGCGTGGTCATGGGCGTGGCCTAAAAATTTGCCTCGGCGCGCTCCACGTGCGGCAAACTTTGTCCCTCTTTCCATTCTTTCAAAGTTGGGAGGTATGCATACCTGTGTCCGCTGTCACCACCTCAGACACTGGGTTTAGGCACTTACAGTCTCAGCATTTCCAGTTATGTGCACTATGAAGTGCCGGCACATCTGATCATGCGCACTAAGCCTAAACTCGGAGTCTGAGGTGGTGACAGCAGACACAGGTATGCGCGTTTATGGCGATCACAGTGGGTATTGAATAGCATGTTAGCACGCCACTGTGGGCGTGCTAACCTGCTAAGAGGGCGGACTAGTTGAGGGAAATAAGGCTCTTGCAACTAGTCCCTGTGCTCATTGGCATCTCATAAAAGATCTTTAGAAATACTTTTTCTAAAGATCTCTTTATGTATGCTAGTATATGCTGGGAAAGTTAGGCAGGGATTGAAATATATGCACACAGAACTGCTTGTGGTTCTGGGTGCATATTGGACCTGACAGGTTCACTTTAAAGGGAACCTGTCACCGGTTTTTCGGCATATTAGCTGCGGCCACCACCAGTGGGCTCTTATTTACAGCATTCTAACATGCTGTATATAAGAGACCAGGCCTCTGTGTAGAATATAAAAAACACTTTATAATACTTACCTAACGGTCGCGCTGCTGTGGAGTTGGGCCATATGGGCGTCTCTGTTGTCCAATGCCGGCGCCGCCTCTTTCGGCCATCTTCGTCCTCCTTCTGAAGCCTGTGTGCATGATGCTTCCTATGTCATACACATTTGCCGATCCTGCGCAGGCGCACTACAATACTTTGATTTTCCCTGCTCAGGGCAGATCAAAGTGCGTCTGCGCAGGACCTCACAGTGAAGCCACTGCAGTAATATTCACTCAATTCATATTCATTAAAAGGAGCACAGCACTTAATGAATTAGGAATCTTACACACGTGTATACATCATTCCTAATTCATTAAGCGGTGTGCGCCTTTTAATTAATTTAAATTGTGTGAATATTCATGCAGTGGCTTCATTTATTAAAAGGGGTTTACTACTAATAGAACATCCAGTTCTGATTCTGATTCCACGTCTTTCCCCCAGTAAAAATAATAGACCCTGTGCTCACCTCCCGTGCTGGCACAGTTCCAGCTCTGTCAGTAATCTCGGTTTGGGGCTCATGGGACATTGTGACGTCATTTGAGCCCCGTGTCCAATAACTTCTGGCTTCTGTCTCCACGTCTTGGGACCAAATGAACAATCAACAGCACATGAGCAGCAGCCGCAGCGTTATTTCCTGTTGATTGCTCATTTAATTCGAAAGCGGAGACACAGAAGCCGGGGGTGATTGGACGCAGGGCTCCCGAGACGTCACAATTTCCCCTGAGCCCCAAACCACGATTGCTGACAGCACTAGAACTGCTCTATTTTCAGCAGCCCTTCCCAACCCGGTGCCCCTAAAAATAAAAAAGTATCATTATACTGCCCCTGAAATATAAATATGTCCTATGTTTTGTCCCTGAATAAATAATTGCCCCTCATGGTGCTTCCTGCACAAAGTATCCCCCCACACACTACGTTTCTCCAAAATAGCCCTACAAACTGCCCCTTTCCATACTGTTCTACCAAAACATACCCTCTCTATAATATAAAAGAGGGCTCCTCATTATATGCCGTCTTTCACAATCCCCTCCCTATTGGCCATAATGTCCCAATTTGCTCCATAATCTGCCTCATTGCCTAATAATGTTCCTTCATAATTGCCCCATAATGTCCCCATTATATCCCAATTTGCTCCATAATGTCCCTATGCCCCATAATGTCCCAATTTGCTTCAAAATGTCCCTCATTGCCCCACAAAGTCCTCCATTGCCCCATAAAGTCCCCCATTATCCCATAATGTCCCAATTTGCTCCCAAATGTCCCTTATTGACACATAATATCCGTCTTCGCATCATAAAGTCACCCATTGCCCCATAATGGGGACCTTTATGGTGCAATTAGGGACATTATGGAACAAAGTGGAACATTATTGAGCAATAGAGGACATTATGGAGCAACGTGGGACATTTGGGGCCACATAATGCATCACCTTGCTCTATAAAGGCCCCCATTGACCCATAATGTTCCAATTTGCTCCATAATGTCCCTCATTGCCCCATATACTGTAGGAGAATGGGGAACTTTATGAGCAATATGGAGCAAATTTGTACATTATGGGGCAATGGGGGATTTTATGGTGCAATGCGGGACATTATGGAGCAAATTGGGACATTATTGGTCAATGGGAGACATTATGGAGCAACATAATGTCCTAATTTGCTCCATAATGTCCCCCATTGCCCCATAATGCCCCTTGTAAAGACAAACCAATCCTCCCAACACATTGCACCTCATCTAAAATTATTCTACGTAGCATCTTCGGCTCCTAGCAGAGCGCTTACCAGTTCTGCCGCATCCTATTCATCTCTATAGCTACAGCACCGGTGGCAGTGTGATCACTGCTGCTGCATGTCGGGCTGAGGAGCTCTCCTGCCCCAGTCTTGGCGGCAGTTGGTGAGGGGCCCTGTATGTCGCTGCAGAGCTGAGGAGTTCTCCTGTCTCAGTCCCTGGGCCACACTGCTCAAATGTATATAAGTCTGAAAGGCACAAACACATTTGAATATGAGAGGCGGGGTTCCAGGTTCTATACATCGTATAGTGTGCAGGCCGGAACTACCGCAGTTCAGGAGGACCTTTGAGGGAGGACCTTTGCTGAGTCACGTGACTGTGATGTCATCAAAGGTCTTTTTGCAACTGCGTAAACTGCAGTGATTGTACAGAATGGGTACTATCACTGCAGTTTGTGATAGAAACAGTGAGGGCCCCTCACAGGGTGGGAGCACTGGGCAGCTGCCCAGTCTGCCCACCCCTTATGCCTCTCAGGAACACCCATTATGACGGCACTGCCTGTAACTAAGCATTGTCCCCAGAGGAATGCTGCCCTTGGTGGACTCAGTCAATGACTACGCAAAAAAAAGAGATACAGCAGCACTTTGTAAACACTAATGTAACGCCCTGGAAAACCAGGTATAGATACATTTAGGCCCCTGCAGAACACCAGTCCCACAAAGGGTTACAGGAGCTGACCCGAAACCCTAGTCACCCCCCTTAGGGCAGGACAGACACACTAGTGGGTGAGACCAGGCAGTTGGGAACACCCACCTAGGGGTCTAGAGAGCCCGGGGTGGGAAAGCAGTTAGTTGAAGTGTGGAGTTTGAAGTGGAAGGTCAGACTAACTGACAGGCGTCGGGGTAGTGGCCCTGACATCCTGGCTAGGTGGCAGACGGTAGCCATAGTCGGCAGGAGACGGGAAGATGGCTCGGCAGATCCGAGGTGGACTGGCACAGGGTTGTAGCCCGCCGGTACTGACACCGGAGACCCGACTGGAAACCGTAGCACAGAGGGGGTACTCGGACCCTGAAGCCAGGACCGGCACCGACGGCGACCAAACTCCTGCGTTACACACCGGGAAGTCCATTACACTACAGAACAGTGCAGAGGAGAAAGACTTTTGGCTATCCACCCGGGTGTGGGACCCGATACACCCGTCTACGGCAGCCGGCTACCATCACCTTGGTTTACCACAGGACTTGTGTGTATTATTTGACCGTGAGTAACATCCCCGGCCTGGCCGGGTGCGCCGACCCCTGCAATCACCATCCTCAGCACAGAGACACTGGGCCCCAGGGCATCCATCCCTGCCCACGGAGGGGTTAACATCCAGCTGCCATCACATCTCCCCCGGGCTCCTCATAACAGCAGCGGTGGTGCTACATCTCACCACACACCGTGGGTGGCGTCACAGACAGTTTCCTACCATCTCCGTACAAATGCATTCCCATTTTATTCGGAGTATCCGGAGAACCCCTTGAGCCGTACCGTAGATCCGGATCCGAGCAGCGGCGGCTGCTGGCACGGGGGCAGCACACTAAGACATATGCAAACATAGAATATATGAAATTTAAACTGCATTAATTGTTATGATCCGGAACCATGGAAGACCACCAAAATCATTGGTAAAAGGTGACAAGAGCATTGGCAACTAATCTGGCCGCCATCCCCTTACTAACCATCAACACTAGAAGTAGCCGAGGGGTGAGCTAACATCCTGTGCACCGCGGACCCAGCTGGAGAACTAACTATCCTAAAGGAAGGAAAGATGAATAACTCTCTGCCTCAGAAAAGAGACAAGAATAGCAAGCCCCCCACATTCAAAGACTGCGGTGATATAGGAAAAACACAATACACAGATAGATGACAGGATTAGCAAAAAGGTGAGGCCCCCACTGACTAAAATAGGAAAGGACAGGAAAGAAGCTGATGGTAGCCAGAGAAAATCCCTACAAAACTCCAAATTCCTGATAGTACAAAAAGGCCCTCAGATCGCACGATCTGAACTCCGTCCTATACCAAGTGCTCTTGTCATACCAATGAACAGAAAACAAGAATCATAACAAATTCAACAAGCCACATACAAATGGACTCAAAGGAGCTATACTCCAAACAGAACTGCAGTGAGTTCCCCAGCCAAGCAACTGAAGGGGGAAATCCCTGCATGCAAATAAACTGAAAACAACCACAGCAAAAGACAAACCCAGATAAGAACAAAAGAACCAAACAATAAATAAAGAGCAAGCACTTATCTGGGGTAGATGTGGTGTGGAGCAGAATGAAGAAGGCTGGTGGATACAAAGAACAACTAACATCTGGCATAGCCTGCTATCAGACCAGGATTTAAATAAGCAGAGAGTTAGCAAAGGAAACGCCCATTGCACAACACACCTGGTCCAAATCCAAACCATTCCTGGCCACCAGAGGGAGCCTTCCAGCAGCCAAAACATAACTAACATTCACAACAATTAATGCTATATAAAATATACTGACAAAAGTGAAGGTTCTTTGAGCAAAAATGGCAAATTCTTGTATGCCCATCAACAGTGGCAAGGTGACCTTTGTTTGATGGGACTCTATACTAGTGTTATGCCTTTCCTGGACTACAATATATGTGCAGATAGGATCTAAAACTAATTAAAACCACCCTGTAGCTGATGGGCAGAGAACACAGTCAGAATAGGAGGCTGTCTACACCTCCAATATACTGCGGGTATGGAAAGTATTCAGACCCCTTTACATTTTTCACTCTTTGTTTCATTGCAGCCGTTTGATAAATTCAAAATAGTTATTTTTTTTCTCAGTAATATACACTCTGCACCCCATATTGATAGAAAAAACAGATATGTAGACATTTTTGCAAATGTATTAAACAAAAAAACTGAAATATCACATGGTCATAAGTATTCAGACCCTTTGCTCAGACACTCATATTTAAGTCACATGCTGTCCATTTCCTTGTGATCCTCCTTGGGATGGTTCTACTCCTTCATTGGAGTCCAGCTGTGTTTAATTAAACTGATAAAACTTGATTTGGAAAGGCACACACCTGTCTATATAAGACCTCACAACTCACAGTGCATAACAGAAAGCACAAGAGAGAGGTGTTCAATGCCGCGCCAATAGATCACTTCAGCAGATGTTCAGATCAGTGTCACTTTATTGTTATTCAGGTCGACGCGTTTCTGGAGCATCTGCCCCCTTCATCAGGACCACCAGGAATAGAAATAACATCCAATCCAATTTCTATTCCTGGTGGTCCTGATGAAGGGGGCAGTGGCTACAGAAACGCGTCGATCTGAATAACAATAAAGTGACACTGATCTGAACATCTGCTGAAGTGATCTATTGGCGCGGCATTGAACACCTCTCTCTTGTGCTTTCTGTTATCTACCGGTTTTGGTGGCTGCAGCCCTGGATCTATGATATATGCGGTTATAGTAGTTGTGGCTTCTCACAACTGCAATTGGTGAGTAATTTTACTCCCCCCTCCCTACCCCTCACATATTGGGGTAAGACCCTATTGCGCTTGTTTTTCCACAGCCTTTTCTCCAACTCACAGTGCATGTGAGACCAAATGAGAATCATGAGGTCAAAGGAACTGCCCAAGGAGCTCAGAGACAGAATTGTGTCAAGGCACAGATCTGGCCAAGATTACAAAATAAGTACATTACTTAAAGTTACTAAGAGCACAGTGGCCGCCATAATCCTTAAATGGAAGAAGATTGAGACCACCAGAACTCTTCCTAGACCTGGCCATCCAACCAAACTGAGCAATCGTGGGAGATGAGCCTTGGTGCAGAGTAGAGTTGAGCGCGGTTCGTGGTTCGTGGTTCTCCAGTTCTAGGCTCGAGTGATTTTTGGGCTGTTCGAGATCGAACTAGAACTCGAGTTTTTTGCTAAAAGCTCGATAGTTCTAGATACGTTCGAGAACGGTTCTAGCAGCAAAAAGCAGGGCTTTTTACAGCTACAGTGAGCAGGAGCCATCGCTGGCAGCCTGCCACAAGCTGGTAACCAAGATAAACATCGGGTATCCAAGCAAAGCGCTTTGGTTAGTAACCCGATGTTTATCTTAGTTACGTGCAGGAAGCCCACACTTTCCCGCTCAGCTCGCTCCACCCCCTCCTGCCCGCGGCATGTACACATACATACACATACACAAACACACACACACACACACACATCCACCCCCCCCCCCCTCGCCCGCCCGCTCGCTCGCTCGCTCGGCTTACCTGCGGTGATGAAGTCCCGCCATCCCGACCTCAGCGCTGTCACTGTCCTCCATGGCCGCCGCTTGTCACATCACCTATCGCTTCCGACCCGAGACTGACACTGGCGGTGACGTCACGGACCTCTCGCGATACTTGATGTGAAGGCGCCGGTCATTGACCTCAGTGACAGGGGCTGTCAGTGTGCTGGAGATCAGCGCAGGTAATGTACCTCACTGACAGCAGCACTTGTCACCCCCCTGCAGTGACCTGGGCTGACCCATTGATGTTAGCTCAGGTCACTGCACTGCTCTCCCAGCCAATGGGGAACATCCTGCTCTTCATTGACTGGGACAGTGTGCATCGTCATGGCAACCCCTTGGATTACACCAGACCTGGATTTGTTTTTCAATCTAATAAATTGGTTAAAGAGGGAATGTTTTGGGGAGTGTTTTTTCAAATAAAAATGTGTTTGTCGTGTATTTTTTTTTTATTACTGACTGGGTTGGTGATGTCGGGTATCTGATAGACGCCTGACCTCACCAACCCCAGGGCTTGATGCCAGGTGACATTACACATCTGGTATTAACCCCAAATATTACCCCGTTTGCCACCGCACCAGGGCGCGGGATGAGCTGGGGCGAAGCACCAGGATTGGCGCATCTAATGGATGCGCCACTTCTGGGGCGGCTGCGGCCTGCTATTTTTAGGCTGGGGAGATTCCAATAACCATGGACCTCCCTAGTCTGAGAATATCAGGCCCCAGCTGTCTGCTTTACCTTGGCTGGTGATCCAATTTTGGGGGACCCCTACGTGTTTTTTTTTTTAATTATTTATTTAATTTAAAATAACAGCGTGGGGTGCCCTCAGTTTTGGATTACCAGCCAAGGTGAGGTTGCCAGCTGTGGTCTGCAGGCTGCAGCCGTCTGCTTTACCCTAGCTGGCTACAAAACTAGGGGGAACCCTATGTCATTTTTTTTTTCATTTTTTTGGGTAAATACAAAGCTAAGCACCCCTTAGTGCCACATGAAAGGTACCAAAGGGTGTTCCACTTTTTCTCCATTTTTTTCTCCACTTTCTCTCCACTTTTTCTCCACTTTTTCTCCATTTTTTTCTCCACTTATTCTCCACTTTTTCTCCTCTTATTCTCCACTTTTTCTCCACTTTTTCTCCACTTTTTCTCCTCTTATTCTCCACTTTTTCTCCACTTTTTCTCCACTTTTTCTCCATTTTTTTCTCCACTTTCTCCACTTTTTCTCCACTTTTTTCTCCACTTTTTCTCCTCTTATGCTCCACTTTTTCTCCTCTTAATCTCCACTTTTTCTCCACTTTTTCTCCACTTTTTCTCCACTTTTTTCTCCACTTTTTCTCCTCTTATGCTCCACTTTTTCTCCACTTTTTCTCCACTTTTTCTCCACTTTTTCTCCACTTTTTCTCCACTTTTTCTCCTCTTAATCTCCACTTTTTCTCCTCTTATGCTCCACTTTTTCTCCACTTTTTCTCCACTTTTTCTCCACGTTTTCTCCACTTTTTCTCCTCTTATGCTCCACTTTTTCTCCACTTTTTCTCCACTTTTTCTCCACTTTTTCTCCACGTTTTCTCCACGTTTTCTCCACTTTTTTCTCCACTTTTTCTCCTCTTATGCTCCACTTTTTCTCCACTTTTTCTCCACTTTTTCTCCTCTTAATCTCCACTTTTTCTCCACTTTTTCTCCACTTTTTCTCCACTTTTTCTCCACTTTTTCTCCACTTTTTTCTCCACTTTTTCTCCTCTTATGCTCCACTTTTTCTCCACTTTTTCTCCACTTTTTCTCCACTTTTTCTCCTCTTATGCTCCACTTTTTCTCCACTTTTTCTCCACTTTTTCTCCTCTTATGCTCCACTTTTTCTCCACTTTTTCTCCACTTTTTTCTCCACTTTTTCTCCTCTTATGCTCCACTTTTTCTCCACTTTTTCTCCACTTTTTCTCCACTTTTTCTCCTCTTATGCTCCACTTTTTCTCCACTTTTTCTCCACTTTTTCTCCATTTTTTTCTCCACTTATTCTCCACTTTTTCTCCTCTTATTCTCCACTTTTTCTCCACTTTTTCTCCACTTTTTCTCCATTTTTTTCTCCACTTTCTCCACTTTTTCTCCACTTTTTTCTCCACTTTTTCTCCTCTTATGCTCCACTTTTTCTCCTCTTAATCTCCACTTTTTCTCCACTTTTTCTCCACTTTTTTCTCCACTTTTTCTCCTCTTATGCTCCACTTTTTCTCCACTTTTTCTCCACTTTTTCTCCACTTTTTCTCCACTTTTTCTCCTCTTAATCTCCACTTTTTCTCCTCTTATGCTCCACTTTTTCTCCACTTTTTCTCCACTTTTTCTCCACTTTTTCTCCACTTTTTCTCCTCTTATGCTCCACTTTTTCTCCACTTTTTCTCCTCTTAATCTCCACTTTTTCTCCTCTTATGCTCCACTTTTTCTCCACTTTTTCTCCTCTTATGCTCCACTTTTTCTCCACTTTTTCTCCTCTTATGCTCCACTTTTTCTCCACTTTTTCTCCACTTTTTTCTCCACTTTTTCTCCACTTTTTCTCCACTTTTTCTCCACTTATGCTCCACTTTTTCTCCACTTTTTCTCCACTTATGCTCCACTTTTTCTCCACTTTTTCTCCACTTTTTTCTCCACTTTTTCTCCTCTTAATCTCCACTTTTTCTCCACTTTTTCTCCACTTTTTCTCCACTTTTTCTCCACTTTTTCTCCACTTTTTTCTCCACTTTTTCTCCACTTTTTCTCCTCTTATGTTCCACTTATTCTCCACTTTTTCTCCACTTTTTCTCTACTTTTTCTATGGTTGGTCTACCCATTAGCTCTGCCATGCATAGTGTAGCTCTACACCTACTGCACATGTTACTTTATGATTGACATCTCTTTCGTACCAGAGCTGTCTAAGTCTACTCTGACCCCATATTTGTCATTACTATATTGTCCTTGTACTGTATTATGACATTTGTATCATGTGTTTCATTTCTTGCTGTGTTGCAATTTTTTTGCTGCATCCCAATTGTACCTCTACATTGTTCGAGTTTATGTTATTGTTCTCTCACTCTTATGTGATACTGATTATTGTCATTTTTCATGATTACATGCAGATAAGTCCAATCTGACGAAGGCTCAGGCCGAAACGTCATTTGTAACTTGTTTTGGACAAAAACATATATGCTTATGAAAAAAAAAATTTCTTAATACGGACCAATAAAGAGTGATTTTGCATTACTATCCGTTGTGACTTACTGACTTAGTCTGGGAGATATAGAGTGCCGAGGTTACTCACTAATTTTATCTATTATTACCTCTGAGCACCTATATACCAGTGAGCAGAGCTTCCTCTACAGTAGTTCTCCTGATTAGGCATGCCCTTACCTCATGAGCAGGGCATTGCAGCTTTGGTAGCAACCATTACGACATGGACTCTGCTGCTGTGGACCCGGGGAGAGTGAGTGCAGATTCATTGCACCCACACTCCTCACATGAAGGGTCCGCACTCCTAGAAAATGGGGGATACGTTCCCTGAGTGTCTCCCCCCCATATTCTAGACGGTCCAGAGTCGTCGTGGGACCCCTTTATTTTTTTTCTTACAATAAATTGGTGAAAGAGGAAATGTTTTGGGGACTGTTTTTTCAAATAAATTTCTTTTGTCGATTTTTTGTTTTTGTTAGTACTGACAGTTTATGATGTTGGGTATCTAATAGACGCCATGACATCACAAACTGCTGGGCTTGATCTCAGGTGACTTTACAGCTAGTATCAACCCGATTTATTACCCCGTTTGCCACTGCACCAGGGCACGGGATGAGCTGGGGTGAAGCGCCAGGATTGGCGCATCTAGTGGATGCGCCACGTCTGGGGTGCCTGCGGCCTGCTATTTTTAGGCTGTGAAGGCCCAATAACTATGGACCTTCCCACCCTGAGAATACCAGACCACAGCTGTCCGCTTTACCTTGGCTGGTGATCCAATTTGGGGGGTCCCCTACTTTTATTGTGTAATTATTAATATTTATAAAATAATTATAAAAAAGAGCCTGAGGGGACCTCCACATTGGATCCCCAACCACGGTAAAGCTGCCAGCTGTGGTTTTCAGGCTACAGCCGTCTGCTTTACCCTAGCTGGCTATCAAAAATGGGGGGACCCAACGTAATTTTTTTTTTTTAACTATTTTTTAAATAGAAAAAATTAATGGGCTTCCCTGTATTTTGATTGCCAACCAAGGTAACGGCAGGCAGATGGGGGTGGCAACCCATAGCTGTCTGCTTTATCTGCGCTGAGAATCAAAAATACCGCGGAGCGCTACGTCATTTTTTTAAAGATTTATTTTTACAGCACTGTGATGTCCAGCAATCAAAATACAGGGAAGCCCATTTTATTTTTAGTTATTTAAATAAATAATTAAAAAAAATATATGTTAGCTCCCACTGCATTTTTTGTATTGCTAGCTAAGGGTAATCCAAGCAGCTACTGGCTGCTAACCCCCACTGCTTGGTGTTACCTTCACTGGCAATGGAAAATCCAGGGAAGCATTTTTTTTTTTTTTTGCCAAAAAGCTACAAAAAAAGGACGTGAGCTTCGCCATATTTTTGTATGCTAGCCAGGTATAGCAGGCAGGTGCTGGAAGAGTTGGATACAGCGCCAGAAGATGGCGCTTCTATGAAAATGCCATTTTCTGAGGTGGCTGCAGACTGCAATTCGCAGCAGTGGGGCCCAGAAAGCTCAGGCCAACCGGTGGTGCGGATTCCAATCCCAGCTGCCTAGTTGTACCTGGCTGGACACAAAAATGGGGCAAAGCCTACGTCATTTGTTTTCTAATTATTTCATGAAATTCATGAAATAATAAAAAAAGGGCTTCCCTTTATTTTTGGTTCCCAGCCGGGTACAAATAGGCAACTGGGGGTTGGGGGCAGCCGTACCTGCCTGCTGTACCTGGCTAGCATACAAAAATATGGCGAAGCCACATAATTTTTTCAGGGGGCAAAAAACTTCTGCATACAGTCCTGGATGGAGTATGCTGAGCCTTGTAGTTCTGCAGCTGCTGTCTGTCTGTATGGAGAAGAGCAGACAGCAGCTGCAGAACTACAAGGCTCAGCATACTCCATCCAGGACTGTATGCAGAAGTTTTTTGCCCACCAAAAAAATGACGTGGGCTTCGCCATATTTTTGTATGCTAGCCAGGTACAGCTGGCAGCCACGGGCTGCCTCCAACCCCCAGTTGCCTATTTGTACCCGGCTGGGAACCAAAAATATAGGGAAGCCCGTTTTTTTTAATTATTTCACTTATTTCATGAAATAATTAAAAAACAAATGACGTGGGCTTCGCCCTATTTTTGTGTCCAGCCGGGTACAACTAGGCAGCTGGGGATTGGAATCCGCAGCACAGGTTAGCCCGAGGTTTGTGGGCGCCTCTGCTGCGGATTTCAGTCCGCAGCCGTCCCAGAAAATGGCGCTCTCATAGAAGCGCCATCATCTGGCGCTGTATCCAACTCTTCCAACAGCCCTGGAGCCGGGTGGCTTGTTGGGTAATCATGAGTTAATACTGGCTTTGTTTTACCAGCCAGTATTAAGCCAGAGATTCTTAATGTCAGGCACGTTTGACCCGGCCATTAAGAATCTCCAATAAAGGGTTAAAAAAAGACACCACACAGAGAAAAAATACTTTAATAGAAATAAATACACAGACACATTAGAGACTCCATCTTTATTACCCATGTCAGCCCTCCACGATCCTGCTCTTCTGTCTTCTTTCTTTCTAGTGTAGTAGTAGTGACGATTGTAGTGAGGGGCATCACTTGGGGCTGGGGAACCTCCATCCTAACTACAATGCTCACTACAATCGGGAAGCAGCGTGCAGCCTTCACTCCGTGAGTGATCACTGCTGGCTGCTAGCGGTAACGCTGACAGACGCGTTACCATAGCAACGGTGCTCCCGGAGCCGCGGTTAGCGGTGACGTCACCGCTAACTGCGTTGCTATGGCAACGGTGATCTCCGTTAATGACCGGCTGTGACAGCCGGTCCCTAACGGAACGGGGAGTCGACCGTGTGCTAGAGCATGTCGCCGGTACACGGCGATACACATATGTGCACCGTGTACCGGAGAGATGCACTCGCAGGTCCTACATGACGTGTCATAGTCATGTGACCAGTCTGTAGCCAATGAGATAATAGCCACGTGACTGGTCACATGGCTATTTTGACGTCACGATAGGTCCTGCTTCTCTGCTGGCAGTGCAGGTCACCGGGAGGATTCAGCGATCATCGGATGGAATAGCGGCAGGAGACAGAGTGCAGAAGGGATCGCGAGGACCGGTAAGTGTTATGGCAATGTTTATTAACTGTTTGTGTACATTTATAATGCATTTTTATGTGTTTGTGATTGCCTCCCATTATAGCCTATACGTTCGAGTTCGGTTCGTCGAACGTTCGACGAACCGAACTCGAACGGGACCCCCGTTCGGTGAACCGGCCTCGAGCCGAACCGGGACCGGTTCGCTCATCTCTAGTAGGGAGATGGGAGAAAGTTCCACAAAGTCAACTATCACTGCAGCCCTCCACCAGTCGGGCCTTTAGGGCAGAGTGGCTCGATGGAAGCCTCTCCTCTGTGCAAGACATATGAATGCCCGCATAGAGTTTTAAAAAAAAAAACACACAAAGGACTCCCAGACTATGATAAATAAGATTCTCTGGTCTGATGAGACGAAGATAGAACTTTTTGGTGATAATTCTAAGTGGTATGTGTGGACAGAATCAGGCACTGCTCATCACCTGCCCAATACAAACCCAACAATGAAACATGGTGGTGGCAGCATCATGCTATGGGAGTGTTTTTCAGCTGCAGGAAAAAGGACGACTGGTTGCAATTGAAAGAAAGATGAATACGGCCAAGTGCAGAGATATCCAGGAAGAAAACCTCTTCCAGACTGCTCTGGAGCTCAGACTTGGTCGGAGGTTCACCTTCCAACAAGACAATGACCCTAAGCAAACAGCTAAAATAACAAAGTGTTATGTCACCACTGGAGTCCACTCCAGCGACTTCTACTTCGATCACCAGGCGACGCTGTGTTCCTGCCGTGGATAGTGCTGGTGATGGGAGATGAGTCGATGCCAGCGGCGCCGGTGGGCGCAGGCTCTGTTGGTCCACTGGGCTAGGTTTCCTTGGGATCTGCAGTACCAATGACTGACTGTAGGTGGCGTGTGTTTCCAGCTGAAGTTACCATCATTCAGCTACAACCAATGGGAAGACACCACACCCTTCTTAAAGGGGTGGCTCACCCATTTTTTTTATTTTCTGTAGGAGTTCTACTTACCTTTCTAGGCGTTTTCTCCATTGGCTTCTGTTTCCAGTTCTGGCACTGAGCGGCGCTATCCTGCACGCTCAGTGCTGGTCACATGACCCCCTGGAGCTGTGGCCGCCAGCATCCTCTGACGTCCCGGCATTTCCGGGCTCTCAAACAAGACGGGTACGTCAGAGGAGGCTGGCAGGGCTGTGGGCGGTGACTACCGCACATCACAGCCCAGTATCGAGGGGAGGATCCGGAGGACGTCAGTGTGGAACCAGCGTCCTGCAGATGGTGAGGCACGGGGCGCCAGTGTGCAGTACAGGGGGGGGGGTTCTTCAGCTGAATCCCCCCCTGCACGTAAGTATCTGATCACACTCTCCACCCGCCCGCTCTGCTGCGATGTCAGGAGAGCGGCCGGTGTCGGCCAGTGTGATCATCTGCTCCTCCCAACAGCAAGACACTGACAGGCATGTCACCGCTGTGCTCTGCCATCTGTCCTGCTGCATGGGACCAAATGTCTGCACTCTGTCACCTGCACCACAAGTCACAGAGTGGAGACAGTTGGTGACAGAGCACCTCTGCCCCCCCTTCTTTCCCCACTCTCTTCTCTCCCCCCACTCTTCTCTGCCCCCCTCTTATCCCTCTCTCCTCTCCCCTCTCTTCCCTCGCTCTCTAATCCCCCCTCACTCTCTTCCCCCTCCCCTCGCTCTCTCCCCCCCTTGCTCTCTTCCCCCCCCTCGCTCTCTTCCCCCCCCCTCGCTCTCTTCCCCCCCTCGCTCTTCCCCCCCGCGCTCTCTTCCCTCCCCTCGCTCTCTTCCCCCCTCGCTCTCTCCCCCCCTCACTCTCTCCCCCCCCTCGCTCTCTTCCTCCCCCTCGCTCTCTACCCCCCCTCGCTCTTCCCCCCCGCGCTCTTTTTTCCTCCCCCCCGCGCTCTCTTTTCCTCCCCCCGCGCTCTCTTTTCCTCCCCCCTGCGCTCTTTTCCTCCCCCCGCGCTCTTTTCCTCCCCCCCGCGCTCTCTTTTCCTCCCCCCCGCGCTCTTTTCCTCCCCCCCACGCTCTTTTCCTCCCCTTGCGCTCTCTTTTCCTCCCCCCACGCTCTCTTTTCCTCCCCCCCGCTCTCTTTTCCTCCCCCCTGCTCTCTTTTCCTCCCCGCTCGCTCTCTTTCCCCCCTCGCTCTCTTTTCCTCCCCCCCTCGCTCTCTTTTCCTCCCCCCCTCGCTCTCTTTTCCTCCCCCCCACTCTTTTTTCCTCCCCCCCGCTCTCTTTTCCTCCCCCCGCTCTCTTTTCCTCCCCCCCTCGCTTTCTTTCCCTCCCCTCGCTCTCTTTTCCTCCCCCCCTCGCTCTCTCTCTCTTTTCCCTCGCTCTCTCCTGGCATGGTCAGTACAGAAATCTCTCCATCGTGGAGGGGTGAGAGGGAGTAATAAACATGGAGTCCCTACTGTGTCTGTGTATTTATTTCTAATAAAAAAAATTTCTCTGTGTGGTCTTTTTTTTTTTTTAAACCCTTTATTGGAGATTCTTAATGGCCAGGTCAAACTTGGCCTGACATTAAGAATCTCGGGCTTTATACCAGCTGGTAAAACATAGCTGGTATTAACCCCTTATTACCCAGCGTGCCACCTGCCACCAGGGCCACTGGAAGAGTTGGATACAGCGCCAGAAGATGGCGCTTCTATGAAAGCGCCATTTTCTGGGGCAGCTGTGGACTGCAATTCGCAGCGGGGGGCCCAGAAAGTTTGGGCACCCTTCACTGCGGATTCCAATCCCCAGCTGCATTGTTGTACCTGGCTGGACTCAAAAATTCGGCGAAGCCCATGTCATTTTTTTTTTTTTTATTATTTCATGAAATTCATGAAATAAAAAAAAAAAAAGGGCTTCTCTATATTTTTGGTTTCCAGCCGGGTACAAATAGGCAGCTGGGGGTTGGGGGCAGCCCGTAGCTGCCTGCTGTACCTGGCTAGCATACAAAAATATGGCGAAGCCCACTTAATTTTTTTACAAAAGTTTTCAGGCAAAAACCTTTATAAAAAAAAAATGCTTCCCTGGATTTCTATTGCCAGTGAAAGTAACACCAAGCAGCGGTGGTTAGCAGCCAGTAGCTGCTTGGGTTACCCTTAACAATAGAAAATGCAGCGGGAGCCCACAAACAATGTGATTTTTCTTTTATTTTTTATTTTTAATGAATTTTTAAAAAAAAAAATATCGACATGGGCTTCGCCCATCGAGCACCAGAGTATTTTACTGCTCAATTCATCCCAAGTAATCAGATGACTGCAGTGTCTGCCAATAACTTGTTCTGTGTCCCCCTGCATCCATTGCAGCGTGTACGGGCTGTGAGGTCAGCGGAGTTCACTCCAGCACTGGAGTCAGCTCATCTGAACTCAGCTGAACTCCAGCCCGCACACGCTGCGATGGATGCAGGGGGACATAGAACAAGTAAGGTCTAAGGGTACTTTCACACTTGCGTTAATTTCCTTCCATTACAATCCGCCCTTTTGGAAAACAGCGGAATCCGTTAACGGATTCCGCTGTTTCCCATAGACTTGTATGGGTGACGGATTGTATCAAAAGGACCTGCGTTGCTTCCGCTGGGCGACGCTCTTTTTATCAAACTTTATTTTGGCTCGCGGTGGCCGAATGTTCAGCTGAGCGCCCGGCCATCGGCAAGCGACAGCGCTCAGCTGAGCGACCGGCCGCCAGAATGCCCGGCCGCCGGCAAGTCACAGCGCTCAGCTGAGCGCCCCCCGCCCGCCGGCATGCCCGGGCGCCGGCATGCCCGGGCGCCGGCAAGTGACAGCGCTCAGCTGATCACCCGGCGGTCGGCTGCAGGGAGCGATCAGCTGATCACCCGGCGGCCGGCAAGTGACAGCGCTCAGCTGATCACCGGCGGTCGGCTGCAGGGAGCGATCAGCTGATCACCCGGCGGCCGGCTGCAGGGAGCGATCAGCTGATCACCCGGCGGCCGGCTGCAGGGAGTGATCAGCTGATCGTTCACAATAGTCTGCCGCTGGTAAAACTGTAAAAAAAAAACACAAAACGAATTAATTGCGTTGTTTTGCAGCATCCGTTGCATCCGTTGTGCCACTATATGCAACACATCCGTTGCATCCGTTACACAACGCAATGCAACGGATACCGTTCAACGCAAGTGTGAAACTAGCCTAAGCCACACGGCGAGAAAAACAGTGCGCGTGGAGTGCGATCAAACATCGCATTCCACTCGGACCAATATTAGCCTGTGTGTCAGCACACATGAGCGATTATTTTCTCCGCCCTAAATGGACCGAGAAAACAATCGCAGCATGCTACAACTGTAATGCAAGACTCTCTCTTTTACCCATTCAAGTGTATGTGGTGAGAGAAAAATCGCACTGCACTTGCGGTACATCGGTGGACTACGGAGAGAGGGAGAGAAATCCCTCCCACCCCTCCTCAGTGCTGGCCCACCCCTCGAGTGCCGGTCCCCCTCCACAGCTGAGGTCTGCTCGCAGAGTCGGACCTCAGTCGCAGGGACACACGCATGACACTCAGCTCTGCTGTACTGAGCGTGAGCCGAGTGTAATGCGAGGGGATCGCAGTAATCCCCGTGTGGCCCCAGCCTAATCAGCCGACACTTGAGTCAGCTGATCTGAACTCAGCTGAAGTCCTGTACACACAGCCCGCACACGGTCACATGTGACCGGCAGCAGGCAGCGACTGCTGTTAAGGCTACATTCAAATGACCGTTCCGTTTTTGCGGGCCACAAAAAACGGTCATTTTTTTCATGGATGCATCCTAGTGGCATCCGTGTGACATCTGCGTGCCTTCCGTTTTTTTTGCGGACCGCAAAAAACGGAAGCAGCAAGAAAGATAAATAGATGAGTAGATATAGAGATGAATAGATAGATATAGAGACAGAGGGATAGAGGGATAGAGGGATGAATGAATGAATGAATGTATAGATAGATAGATAGATAGATAGATAAGAAATACATATATAATGTCTTACCCCCTGCATATTCTAAGCTGACACCCTTTTGTGACTTTCATATGGCACTAAGGGGTGCTTAGCCTTGTATTTAGCCAAAAAATAAATAAATAATAAAAAAAAATGACATGCGGTCACCCTATCTTTTGTAGCCAGCTAGGGTAAAGCAAACGGCTGCAGCCTGCAAACCACAGCTGGCAGCTTCACCTTGGCTGGTAATCCAAAACAGAGGGCACCCCACGCTGTTATTTTAAATTAAATAAATAATTTAAAACAAAAAACACGGGGTCCCCCAAAATTGGATCACCAGCCAAGGTAAAGCGGACAGCTGTGGTCTGGTATTCTCAGACTAGGGAGGTTCACAGTTATTGGACACTCCCCAGCCTAAAAATAGCAGGCTGCAGCCGCCCCAGAACTAGCGCATCCATTAAATGTGCCAGTCCTGGTGCTTCGCGCCATCTCATCCCGTTGCCCTGGTGCGGTGGCAAACGGGGTAATATATGGGGTTAATACCAGATGTGTAATATCACCTGGCATCAAGCCCTGGAGTTAGTGATGTCAGGCGTGTATCAGATACCCGACATCACCAACCCAGGCAGTAATAAAAAAAAAAAAGACAACAAACACATTTTTATATGAAGAAACACTCCCCAACACATTCCCTCTTTCACCAATTTATTAGAAAGAAAAACAAATCCAGGTCTGGTGTAATCCAAGGGGGTCCCACGATGATCCATACCATAGTCAATGTCCCAGTCAATGAAGAACAGAATGTTCCCTATTTGCTGGGAGAGCCGTGCAGTGACCTGAGCTAACATCAATAGGTCAGCCCAGGTCACTGCAGTGCATGACGAGTGCTGCTATCAGGAGGTTAGCGAGGTATATTACCTGCGATGATCGCTGAACTCCTGACAGCAGCGCTGTCACTGAGTTCAATGACCGCCGCCTTCACAAACCAAGTATTGCAAGCAGCCCGTGACGTCACCACTAGTCACAGTATCGGGTCGACAGCGAGAGGTGATGTGACAAGCGGCGGGCATAGAAGGCAGTGACGACCGCTGACGTCAGGAGGGCAGGACTTCATCACCGTAGGTAATGAAATTACTAACCTCTTGACGGTAGCGCTGGTCATCCCCGCGGCTGCTGACACTGCAGTGCGGGCCGCTGCTGACACTGCTGAGCGGGCAGCCGCGGGGCTGGGGCTGGAGCGTGACACTGACTGCACGGGCACCCAACGGAAGTCACATGGAAGTGCTTCCGTGTTGCTTCCGGGAATTTTGCGGACCCATTGACTTGTATTGAGTCACGGTTCGTTATTACGGAACAGAATAGGACATGTTCCATAATAACGGAGCGGACATACGGCATCCGATGTGTTTTTTTTTTGTAGGATCGGATGCACATGGAAGTGCTACCGTGTACCATCCGATCCTACACAAAAGACATTGAAAATATGGTCCTGTCTGTGGGGCCGCAAAAAAACAGGAACTGACCAGGACACACGGAACGGTCATGTGAATGAGCCCACCTGCAGCCATTGCAGCGTGTGCGGGCTGTGAGATCAGGAGTCCGCTGACTCCAGCGCCGGACGATAAATTCTGTGTCCCGCTGCAGAAGGATCCGGTAAAATAACGGTTGCATGCGCTGCACATTTAATCCTCAGGATCCGGTCATATGCGGTTTGCGGATGATACGGACGACACAGACTAAGCAAGAGGGAAAAAAGCAATCTCATCACCCCGTCACTTTTTTTTCCCCAATTATTTTTTTCACATGTTGCGCAGACTAATAATCATAATTTCTGTACACATACATACACACACACACACACTCTCACACACACTCACAAACACTCACAAACACACTCACATTATACACACACACACCCACACACTGTATATACGCACACACACACTTTCTTCCCCTGGCTGTGCAGAGCTGCTGTATCTGTGATTTCTCTCTGGGCATCAACTGGGAAGAGGCAGGGAGGAGGGTTTGGTCGGAGAGCAGAGTGGGTGTATTAGACACAATGGGTGTGTTAGATAAGCTAGACACCGCCCTAGAGCCACAAAGAGTTCTGGGACTTGTAGGAACTGAACACAGGAAGTCAGAGGAGAGATTAACCCCATCAGAGCTGGAGCCAGCAATGAGCATGTGCTGCTAGTGCACAATAAAAGGTAATTTTGCTGAAAAAACATAATAGATGTGTTGAGGGGCACATATTAGTGTGAAGCCCCACAGGTGTAGTGTCGGTGCATTACCTTCAGGGACTCCACTCGGCTGGATCTTGTCACAGGTAGGAGATCTTCTTCTTGTCGTGACGCCACTCTCAGTATTGCGGCCAGTAGGGACCGCCACTGCAGGTTGAGGGACGCCTGGGGCTGATGGTGAGTGCAGTTAGTTGGAATAGCCTCCTGAGAGTGAGGCAAGCCCCAGGGCCCTGTGTAGGTGCGTAGAACCACAAGGCGCAGAATAACTCCACACAGGCAGAATGTCTTTCAGGGTTTTTACTCACTTCAGGTGGCAGGGTGAGTAACCCGGGCGTAGCTGGGATGAACCAGGCGGGAACCAGGTGTCCTTCAGGCTGACTTGTGAGGGTGACTACTAACTCGCCTTCCTTAGCCCTTGGTGGTTTGGGGTGACCCCGACTTTGAGTCCCTATGGGGGTCACCCAGGGAAGTTGCTGAAGCCTCACTCCCCTTCGTTTGCCGTGTGCTTGTTGCCTGGGCCAGATCACTCCAGCTTCTTGCCTCCTGTGAGCTATGGGCCCTAACTGTGGCTACGTGGCTGCGGCTTTTGTGGTGTTGTGGCGTGGGCTTTGAGAGCCCCACACCGGCAGGTTTAGCAAAAGAAAGCTGGATCTATCTCCGCTTCGGGATCTGCCGCCCGTTTGGGCCTGGTACTCCCTAGCAGTCTCCTTACTTCCCACTCCGTGCTCTCTCTTTAGCTGGAGATGGGTTTCGGGTAGCACTCCTAGTTGACCGTTCTCCCCCGTCGGTAGCCACTGCGCGGACGCTGTCAGACTACAGCAGCCCACGGGATCTGCTCCTGCTCTGAGCTCCCTGGACTCTGCACTGAACTGGCTCACTGCTCCTCCTCTCCTGTTCTTGCCTACGCCACCTAGCAACCAGATTCTCTTACCACACCCCTTGAGAGGAGATGGAGGCTTTTGGCCCCCTCCACTATTCCAGTGAAGGTGAAGGCTTTTCCCCCTCCTGGGATCCCCAGGGGTCCTCTCATGGGTACATGTGTGAGAGCTGATTACTATGCGCCTGTGTACCACACCCCTGTCAGCCTTCTGGATTACCTGTATTGTACTGTCCCCAGCATGGGTGCAGTACTCAGTGGTGCCTGACCAGGTCAGGGGCGCCACATTCCCCCTTAGTTATCACCAGCACGTCCTCGGGCTGCAAGACAACATTTTAAAATGCATAAAACATTAAAACATGTAAAACATTTTTAAAAGCACCAGGTACCATACATCACCACCCTCCACCCACAAGTCCGTTAACCCACCCAAACCCTTTCACGTTGGCCGCGGCTTCAGCCACTTCTGGCAGGATGTAGAGGCGGCTTACATGGGCTGGTGGTTTCAGGGTATACCTGGCCTGGTGGATCCGCGCCCTCAGCCTCTTCTGGCAGGATGCAGAGGCGGCCTCCACAGTTGGTGCTGACCAGGTACCCTCTTTGTGGTGGAGAGCCAGGCCCCATAAACAGGCATGCTCTCTGGTCGCAGGTGAGCCAAGGCCCTATATACGGACGGGCTCCTCCTGGTTGCAGACGAGCCAAGCCCCTAAACAGGCTGACTCTGGTGGTGGTGGTGCCCTTTTGGTGTAACTATTTACACTGCGAGAGTTTGTGGCTATAGCCAGTTCATAGCCTTAAGGTTTATGGTTTTCTCACAATAGTTTTTGTGGGCACATGCTTAAACGTAAACGTTGCAAAACAAACTTTTCAAAACTTTAACTTTCTAACTGCTGAACTTCTTACTTTCCTTTACTCCTCCATACCAGGGCTTTGGCCTGTTGGGCTGCGGCACCTGCTGCTTTCTTGCTCTTTGTCGTCGTCTGAGGTAGTCTCATCTGTAGGTTCCTTGTCTTTTCTTTCTTGATCTTCATCTGTTTCCTTTGCTGCATCTGTTTCTTTATCTCTGTCTTTTCTTTCTTCTTTGGGACATGGTGCTACATCTAAGGCATACCAGCCTCTTTCTCCTTGGTGCATGGTGAACTGCACTGTGTCTCCCATTTTTAAGTTTCTGCCAGGGTGTCCTCTGGGCAAGTGGGCTCTCACATCCCTCCTATTAACGAAAATGCCCTCTTTCATACCCGGTGCCACAATAAAGCCGTATCCGCTTTTCAAGTTAAAATCTTCCACAACTCCTCTACAAAGGGGTCCTCTGACCTGTGCTTTGGCTCTTCTCAGGAACCTTTTTTCCTGTAGGTCTCTGGCCGTGACTTCCCTCTGCTCTGGGGATGGCGGTGCAGGGGACAGCGTTGTTCTGTTGCGACGCCTTGTCCTGCGGCCTGAACTCTGCGTGGTACAGCTTGCAAGCTCCCAGGTGAGACTTTTAGGCAGATCTTCGTCAGCGGACGGTGTCAGGTCTTCCTCATCCCAGCGGGAATATGGCAGCATCTCCGGCTCCGAGTATGGATCCACTGCTGGTGGCTCCAGAGTCAGCTCCTCAGCTTCCTGGCCTCCTCTCCCCCTTAGTTCTTCGCTGCACTCTGGTTGTGGCAGCGCTGGGGATGAGTGTTCCTCAGCTGGCCCAGGCGGTGGACTCTTCGGCGTGGTCGCTGCAGGGGTTGCCTTAGGGGTGTGCGGAGGGAGCATGTATCTGTCCACCATCTCCTGTGGGAACTTAGCCTCCAGGTCAGCCTTCAGCTGCCAGTACGCGGGGTCCTCCCCCAGCGTGGGCTTCCTAGCAGGGACCTCTTTGGACTGGGGAGCGGTGTCTGCTCTGGCCTTGCAGGCCGGGGAAAATGGTGATGCAATCTTTCCTTGGCGGGCCGCGCCCGGCATGGCGGCGGCCTGGTCTTGGCGGGCCGCGCCTGGCATGGCGGCGGCCTGGTCTTGGCGGGCCGCGCCTGGCATGGCGGCGGCCTGGTCTTGGCGGGCCGCGCCTGGCATGGCGGCGGCCTGGATCAGCGTCGCTGTTGCAGGGGGCTCTGTGCAGGCTGGGCTGGACGTCGCTGCAGCAGTCTGGGCTTGGCGGGCCGCACCTGGCGGGGCTGCGGCCTGGTTCAGCACCTCACTTGCGGCGCGGACGAGCGTTGCTGCGGCGGTGGGGTCTTGGCGGGCCGGGCCTAGCAGGGCGGCGGCCTGGGTCAGCGTTACGCCTGCGGCGCGGATGAGGGTCGCGGTGGCAGCCGGTTCTTTGCGGGCCGAGCTGGGCATCGCTGCGGCGGGCTGGGCTTGGCGGGCCGCACCTGGCGGGGCTGCGGCCTGGTTCAGCATCGCCACACCGGGCGCCTCTTCAGGGACCGCGGGCGTGGCAGCAGGGGTCGGGGCATCCGGGCCGGCAGGGGCAACACTGGACTCACCCATCGGTAGCAGCATCGGGGTCTGAGTCGTCACCGCCCGGTCTGGCACTTGGTGCGCGGCTCTCTCCTCGTAGGCCCGAACCGCCGCGGTCATCCATAGAAACTCCTCGCGTCCCTCTCTGATCAGCCTTCCGACCCTGGCTTCCAGTTGATCGCAGAACTCGGCGAGCTCCCGACACCACCAGGCAGCGGAGCCTGGCTCTGGGTCTCTGCACTCAGACGCCATTTTCTCTAGCAAGCTGCTGGCTTCTCTCCTGCTCCGCCGTCTCTGGACGCTTCCGCTCTCTTTACAAGCGAGGTCAGAACTCTGCAGGGGATCTCTGGGTAGCCACACCTCTTCGTGGGCGGTAACTTCTCCCAGCGCGGGCTGCTGTTGTTTTTCAGCGCGCTTTTCATGGTGGCAATATGGCGGCGCTTCCAATTTTTCAAGCGGACCGCCCAGGCACATGGTCACCTGTCTGAACAGGTCTAGTCCTTATCCTGTTCGTGACGCCAGATGTGAAGCCCCACAGGTGTAGTGTCGGTGCATTACCTTCAGGGACTCCACTCGGCTGGATCTTGTCACAGGTAGGAGATCTTCTTCTTGTCGTGACGCCACTCTCAGTATTGCGGCCAGTAGGGACCGCCACTGCAGGTTGAGGGACGCCTGGGGCTGATGGTGAGTGCAGTTAGTTGGAATAGCCTCCTGAGAGTGAGGCAAGCCCCAGGGCCCTGTGTAGGTGCGTAGAACCACAAGGCGCAGAATAACTCCACACAGGCAGAATGTCTTTCAGGGTTTTTACTCACTTCAGGTGGCAGGGTGAGTAACCCGGGCGTAGCTGGGATGAACCAGGCGGGAACCAGGTGTCCTTCAGGCTGACTTGTGAGGGTGACTACATTTGGTGCTGGCTTTTTGTTTTTTCTTCATTGACTTGTGAGGGTGACTACTAACTCGCCTTCCTTAGCCCTTGGTGGTTTGGGGTGACCCCGACTTTGAGTCCCTATGGGGGTCACCCAGGGAAGTTGCTGAAGCCTCACTCCCCTTCGTTTGCCGTGTGCTTGTTGCCTGGGCCAGATCACTCCAGCTTCTTGCCTCCTGTGAGCTATGGGCCCTAACTGTGGCTACGTGGCTGCGGCTTTTGTGGTGTTGTGGCGTGGGCTTTGAGAGCCCCACACCGGCAGGTTTAGCAAAAGAAAGCTGGATCTATCTCCGCTTCGGGATCTGCCGCCCGTTTGGGCCTGGTACTCCCTAGCAGTCTCCTTACTTCCCACTCCGTGCTCTCTCTTTAGCTGGAGATGGGTTTCGGGTAGCACTCCTAGTTGACCGTTCTCCCCCGTCGGTAGCCACTGCGCGGACGCTGTCAGACTACAGCAGCCCACGGGATCTGCTCCTGCTCTGAGCTCCCTGGACTCTGCACTGAACTGGCTCACTGCTCCTCCTCTCCTGTTCTTGCCTACGCCACCTAGCAACCAGATTCTCTTACCACACCCCTTGAGAGGAGATGGAGGCTTTTGGCCCCCTCCACTATTCCAGTGAAGGTGAAGGCTTTTCCCCCTCCTGGGATCCCCAGGGGTCCTCTCATGGGTACATGTGTGAGAGCTGATTACTATGCGCCTGTGTACCACACCCCTGTCAGCCTTCTGGATTACCTGTATTGTACTGTCCCCAGCATGGGTGCAGTACTCAGTGGTGCCTGACCAGGTCAGGGGCGCCACATTAGCAAGATTTATCAGAAAAAAAAAATCAGTTTTGGTAACTGGACAACTTCTTTAATTTCCCTCCTGTCTGCTGACCACTGCCAGAGTTAGTTCTATATTTCTGGTTCCTGTTCCGCCCTTTTCTGTTTAGTGATTCTGTTGTTCTGACTTCTGCTTTTTTCCTGGCTACCCTCCTGCCTGCTGTTTATGTACCTTGCTGCCCGATCCAGATTTGACCTCTTTGCTTTTTTTTGCTGATTACGTCCTTGCCTGCCGATTCTGTACCTGTTTTGCATTTCCCGGTTTGACACAAGAATTGGCCAATTTTTGCGCAAAGAGCCTTCACTTTTCTAAGTATATTTTATATAGCATTAATGCAGTTAAATTTCATATATTCTATATTTGCATATGTCTAAGCACTTACAGAGTGTTGCTGTATTAGTTATTTGTGTTTTATGTAGTTTTAGCAGTTACCACCTGTTCACACTTGCTTTATTTGGAAATGCAGTTTGTTTTTTTCAGTCACTGACTAGTCTGCCATCTCTGTTAGAATGCATACTGGGAGAACCAAGGGGAAGCGTAGTCATGGTCAAAAGCCAGACCAATGGGTCAAGAATTAAATCAGCACAACTTTTTTGCAAAAATATAACAAAATGTTTATTTAAATAAGTCATGAAGCAAAAAAGTGACATATAGAGGGGCAGTGAGCCCCATAGGGGTGAACAGGCCCATGACGATCGGGAGGGTGCAGGGTAGTAAGGGGTTAAGTGTTTGGTTAGGATGGGGGAGGTATATGGGAGCATAGGATTGGTAGAAAGTACTGCAGGGGGGATTGGAGGAGAGCAGGGAAGGGGTGGGGGTGTAGGAGGAGGTATAAAAGGGGGTGTGCAAAAGTTACCTCCCTTTTGTCGCTGTTAATTTTGTGCCTCCAGGACGTCTGTGCTGCCTCCACTGCAATGGCTGACCTGGCCGCTTTAATGGAGATGGTGCGCGGGGCATCGGAGGTCCTTGGTGTGGACGCCCTGCGGGAGCAGCTGGCGGTGGTCTGTGGTGCTGGAGCAGTTATGCCTGCTGCTCCTGCGCCCGGGCCTATACTACGTGCTCGGCGGGCATGGCCGCCGGAGCGCTACTCCCCCAGCGGGACGGGGAGTCGAAGATCCAGCAGCCCCTTTGGGGAGCCTCCGGGGCAAGGGAGCCCCGCATCTGACTCTGTGGAGCTCCCGCGGGTCAGAGGTGGGCGGAGCCTCGGCGAGTCCTACTTCCAGTCCGCGGCCTGCAAGGCCCCGGACCAGAGCAGCGGCAGACCCCGGTGATGTGCGGGCCGGGGGTGGAGCCCAGCGTTCCGGACCAGCGGAGGAGACTCCCTGCAGACAGCAGGGGAGGACCACGGGACGGGCAGCAAGCGAGGATCCGAGCGGCAGCCAGAGCCGAGCGGGGGAGGGGTACGGTGGCCCGTAGGGCCGGATGCGGTCCAGGATTACGGTCCCCCCTGGCGAGGATCGGGCTGGGGGGTGTTCCTAGTGCGCGTCAGGAACAGGACGGCCTTCCTGCAGTCGGCAGGGAGGGAGCCCACTGAGAAGAGAGGATGCAGCGGCGGCGCAGCAGTCACACATGAGAACAGCGGGGATGGACGGCGGCAAGGCGCCATGTAGCGCCAAAAGAATGAGGTCCAGCAGGAGAAGCCCGGAGGAGCAGGGTGCGGTGACCGTGGGGGTTGACGGCCGCCAGGTGCGGGCTGTCCCCTCGCTGGTCCCCCCTGTGGACTGCGGCAGCACTTCAGACTCCGGTGAGGAAGGAGGATCGATGGCGGCGGCGGGTCGGACGGAGCGACAGCAGGAAGATCGTGCTACGGCTGTCCTGGATTTGGTGCAACGGCAGCCTGGTGAGAGGACGACAGATAGATTTCATGCTGTTGGTCGTGCGGGCGGGGGTTACTCCGCGGGGAGTGTTACGCAGGGGGCGAGTACGGTCGGTCAGTCGGGTTTACCGGGTCCGGAGTTTTGGGGGCAGCTTTTGGGGGTGTTGCAGGGGTTGTCTTCGGAGCGGGTAAGTCGGAGTGGGCCTGGGTCACCGGTGGGGGCGTGGGTGGGCCCCTCGGGGGCGATGCCGACAGGGGCGCCGGTGCGCGAGGTTGCGGCGCAGGAAACTACCTCGGCGGTTGGTGCGGAACAGGCAGCCGGCGGGGCGGCTGAAGTAGGTGCGAGTAAGGATGCAAAAAAAGAGAAGGAAAAGGAGGATGAGGTTGTGTGGTTGGACGATAGGGCGCGGAGTGAGATTTATGTGTGTTTTGAAAGTCCGTTAGGGGTACATTTAAAAAAGGAGGTGAGGGAAAAGATATGGAAAGGAGAGTATGTGGAAATTTTTTCCCTGCTTCCCTTGGAGAAGTTTAATTTGGACAAAGTGAAGCCCAGTGATTCAAAAAAGGAGAAGGAGGACGAAGAGAAACGAAGGTATAGGTTGATCCCGAGGACTTTTACTAACTGGCTACAGGCCTTTGCGATCTTAGCCAGCGTGATTGGGGAAAAGGAGCCGGAGCATTGTTCCGCCCTATTTGGATATATGGACGCGACAGGTGAGGCGTATAGAGTGTACGGAGGTTTAGGGTGGTTAAGATATGACGAGCAGTTCCGGCAACAGAAGACTCTGCGGCCTGGTGTCCGGTGGGA